>NC_090647.1:298790352-299145352 GCF_040937935.1 Hyperolius riggenbachi
CAGGGGCCAGGAACTCGCCTTCCACCCACGCCTGGTTCATCTTGAGAAACGTCAGTCTGTCCACAGACTTGTGAGACAGACGTGAGCGTTTCTCGGTGACCACGCCACCAGCTGCACTGAAGCAGCGCTCGGACAGCACGCTGGAAGGGGGGCAGGACAGCACTTCCAGGGCGTACTGCGCCAGCTCGCTCCAGATCTCCATGCGCTTGACCCAATACTCCATGGGATCAACAGGGGCATCGCTGTCAAGCCCGCTGTACGACCCCATGTAGTCAGCCACCATGCGGGTCAGGCGCTGGCTGTGACCGGAGGAGGATGCTGCTGCATGCATCTCCTCTCTAGTCACTGCTGCCGGAGCCTCTACAGTCCTGTAGAGCTCGTGGCTGAGAGACAGCAGGTCTGTGGGGCGCTTGCTGCTGCTGGATGCAGGCACCTGCTGCTGCCTCTGTGCTGGCTGCTGGACAGTGGGGATGGAAGGCTGGGGGAAGGCTTCCTCCAAGCGCTCAACAAGGGCCTGCTGCAAGCTCCTTATTTGTTGCGCTGGGTCTCCTCCTGCAGGCGGCAGGAACTGGCTCAACTTCCCCTTGAGGCGTGGGTCCAACATCATGCTGATCCAGATGTCCTCCCTCTGCTTCATCTGGATCACCCTGGGGTCCCTGCGCAGGCACGTCAGCATGTGCGCTGCCATTGGGAAGAGGCGGGCCACGTCTGCTGGCACATCGACGTCAGTGCTGTCCTCATCCTCCTCCTCTGCCGCCTCATCCTCTCTCCACCCCCGCACCAACTCAGCTGCGCTGTGCTGATCCCCCTCATCAGCAGCCAGGTCAGGGACCTCCACCAAGTCCTCCTCCTCCTCCCCCTCAGAGGTGGACTGCGCAGCTGGTTGCCGCTCCTGCTGGTCCAAGGCTGCCGCTCCCTGTTCCAGCAAAGCATCGAGGGCCCTGTTCAGCAGAGAAACCAGGGGCACCCACTCGCAGACCATAGCATGGTCCCTGCTCACCATGTTTGTGGCCTGCAGGAAGGGAGCCAGCACTAAGCACACCTGCTGCATGTGCCTCCAGTCATCATCGGGGACGATGGACGGGAAGTTGCTGGTCTTGTCCCTTCTCAGAGCTGCGGAAACAGTGGCCAGGGCAAGGTACTGTTTGACAGCGCGCCTCTGTTCAACCAGACGCTCCAACATCGCCAGGGTGGAGTTCCAGCGAGTCGGAACGTCAAGGATCAGCCGATGGCGTGGCAGATCCAGCTCCTTTTGCACGTCTTCCAGGCTCGCACAGGCTGCAGCCGAACGCCGGAAGTGACGCACAACATTCCTTGCCGTTTCCAGCAGTTCGCCCATCCCCTGGTAGGTGCGCAGGAACTTCTGCACCACCAGGTTCAGCACGTGGGCAAGACAGGGGATGTGGGTCAGGTTTCCCCTGTCTATTGCGGCAACCAGATTGGCCCCATTGTCGGCCACCACCTCTCCGACTCTGAGGCCTCTGGGGGTCAGCCAAATCCTCTCCTGCTCCTGGAGTTTGGCCAACACATGGGTTGCCGTCAGCTTGGTCTTCCCAAGGCTGACCAAGTGCAGCAGCGCTTGGCAGTGGCGGGCCTTCACGCTGCTGCTGAGGCGGGGGGTTTGGCCAGGTGTGCCGGAGGATGGCAGAGGATCGGAGGAACCTGCTGCAGTTCCCCTGAGCCTGCGGGGTGGCACCACCCACTGTGTTGCTGCTGCTGTGCCCGCTGCTGCTCTCCCATCCTCACCCCCTTCCACCAAGCTGACCCAGTGGACAGTGAAGGACAGGTAGCGGCCTGTCCCGAAGCGGCTGCTCCAGGAGTCCATGGTGACGTGGACCCTTTCACCAACCGCGTGCTCCAGCCCTCGCTCCACATTGGCCATCACAAAGCGGTGCAGTGCAGGAATGGCCTTGCGGGAGAAAAAGTGTCTGCTGGGGAGCTGCCAATCTGGGGCTGCGCAAGCAAGCAGCGCACGAATGTCGCTCCCCTCCTGCACGAGCGTGTACGGCAGGAGTTGGGAGCACATGGCCCGTGCCAGCAAGCCGTTCAGCTGCCGCACGCGACGGCTGCTGGGAGGCAGAGCCCTAACCACCCCCTGGAAGGACTCGCTCAAAAGGCTCTGGCGTGGCCTTTTGCTGACACGGGAATCAGCAGACACAGCAGAGGAGGCCACTGAGGACTGGCTGCCAGAACAGGCCTCAGTGTCGGCGGCAGGAGTTGCAGAGGGGGGAGGAGCAGTGCGTTTCCGCACTCCTGCTGGTGCTGCTGGAGGAGCAGGAGGGCGGGTGGCTGCTGTTGCTGCTGCTGCTGCTGAAGGCTGTGCCGTGATGGGTGTGGTGCCACTGCCAGCAGCAGATGCCTTCAGCCTCTGGAACTCCTCATGCTGGTGGAAATGTTTAGCCGCAAGGTGGTTGATGAGCGAGCTGGTGCTGAACTTTAAGGGGTCTGCACCTCTGCTCAACTTCCGCTGACAGTGGTTGCAAGTGGCGTACTTGCTGTACACAGTGGGCATGGTGAAAAACCGCCAGATTGGTGACAGAAACTTCCCCCTACGGCATGGAAGCGCTGCTGCCTGTCTCCCTGTGGTGGTTGGGGGAGGGGCTTGGGTGCGGCTGGGGGTGGTACTGGCTGATGCTGCTGCTGCTGAGCCTGAGACACCAGCAGGCTGTGGGACGCTGCCAATGCTTGCAATGATGCGCCTCCTTGCAAGGCCCACAAGCGCATCCTCCTCCTCCTCCTCAGAGCTGCTGAGGACGACATCCCCTGGAGGTGGTGGCACCCAGTCTCTGTCTGTCACCGGGTCATCATCATCCTCCCCCTCCTGAAACATGTCCTGCTGGGATGAGGACCCCCCAAACTCCTCTCCTGATGCATGGATGGGCTGCTTGACTGTCGCCACAGTCTTGCTGTCCAATCCCTCATCCCCCAAAGTGCCCATCAGCATCTCCTCCTCAAGATCGCCAACAACAGCAGACAATTTACTCATGATGCCTGGGGTCAAAAGACTGCTGAATGACAGGTCGGCGAGTGACGGTGAACTGGCCTCCTCCCCAGACCCTGCTGGGCGGCTGCTGCGAACAGGGGTGGTGGTGGTGGTGAGGGTGGAGGCCTCGGATGCAGAGCTGATGGCGGGCTGCTCATCCTCCGTCATGAGTTGCACCACAGTGTCTGCATCCTTTTCCTCAATGGGACGTTTCCGACCCGGCTGGAGGAAAATGGGAGCAGGTGCTACACGCTGCTGCTGCTGTGTCTCTGCAGCGTGAGTTGCAGATGCTCCTGCTGGGCGGCGCCCAAGGCGTCCACGGCCAGTGGCTATGGGAGGAATGTTAGCCACTGACGCTGCTGCTGCTGCTGCGGAACTGTGCATGGTGGCGCGCCCGCGGCCGCGGCTTGCCACAATGCTGCTCCCTCTCCTCCTGATTCCCTTGCTGCCCTTCCCCTTGCCCAAACCGCGCTGGCTGCCACTTCCAGACATCTTAAATGTTTTGGGCGTATAGACAAAAGTTTTGTAAAAGGGCGGGTGAAAAGTGGGGTACTTTAATGGAGTGGGTTGGTTGGTGAGGTGACTGAGTGAGTGTCCCCTAGTACAGTAAGTAAGTAGTAACAGTCAGGAAGTACAACTAGCAGTTACAATAATCAGTAGTAATCACAAGTAAATTTAGTGTGTGTACACTCAGACAGTGAGTGCACGCACGCAGGAGCTAGTAGCCTATGAACACAGTGACTGAGTGTCCTAGACTCCTAGTACAGTAAGAGTAAGTAGTAACAGTAAGTACAACTAACTAATTACGATAATCAATCAGCGATCAGAAGGAAATAGAGTGTGGGTGGTGTGTGTACACTCAGACAGTGAGTGCACGCACGCAGGAGCTAGTAGCCTATGAACACAGTGACTGAGTGTCCTAGACTCCTAGTACAGTAAGAGTAAGTAGTAACAGTAAGTAGAACTAACTAATTACAATAATCAATCAGCGATCAGAAGGAAATGGAGTGTGGGTGTGTGTACACTCAGACAGTGAGTGCACGCACGCAGGAGCTAGTAGCCTATGAACACAGTGACTGAGTGTCCTAGACTCCTAGTACAGTAAGAGTAAGTAGTAACAGTAAGTAGAACTAACTAATTACAATAATCAATCAGCGATCAGAAGGAAATGGAGTGTGGGTGTGTGTACACTCAGACAGTGAGTGCACGCACGCAGGAGCTAGTAGCCTATGAACACAGTGACTGAGTGTCCTAGACTCCTAGTACAGTAAGAGTAAGTAGTAACAGTAAGTAGAACTAACTAATTACAATAATCAATCAGCGATCAGAAGGAAATAGAGTGTGGGTGGTGTGTGTACACTCAGACAGTGAGTGCACGCACGCAGGAGCTAGTAGCCTATGAACACAGTGACTGAGTGTCCTAGACTCCTAGTACAGTAAGAGTAAATAGTAACAGTAAGTAGAACTAACTAATTACAATAATCAATCAGCGATCAGAAGGAAATGGAGTGTGGGTGTGTGTACACTCAGACAGTGAGTGCACGCACGCAGGAGCTAGTAGCCTATGAACACAGTGACTGAGTGTCCTAGACTCCTAGTACAGTAAGAGTAAGTAGTAACAGTAAGTAGAACTAACTAATTACAATAATCAATCAGCGATCAGAAGGAAATGGAGTGTGGGTGTGTGTACACTCAGACAGTGAGTGCACGCACGCAGGAGCTAGTAGCCTATGAACACAGTGACTGAGTGTCCTAGACTCCTAGTACAGTAAGAGTAAGTAGTAACAGTAAGTAGAACTAACTAATTACAATAATCAATCAGCGATCAGAAGGAAATGGAGTGTGGGTGTGTGTACACTCAGACAGTGAGTGACCGCACGCAGGAGCTAGTAGCCTATGAACACAGTGACTGAGTGTCCTAGACTCCTAGTACAGTAAGAGTAAGTAGTAACAGTAAGTAGAACTAACTAATTACAATAATCAATCAGCGATCAGAAGGAAATGGAGTGTGGGTGGTGTGTGTACACTCAGACAGTGAGTGACCGCACGCAGGAGCTAGTAGCCTATGGACAGTGACTGAGTGTCCTAGACTCCTAGTACAGTAAGAGTAAGTAGTAACAGTAAGTAGAACTAACTAATTACAATAATCAATCAGCGATCAGAAGGAAATGGAGTGTGGGTGGTGTGTGTACACTCAGACAGTGAGTGACCGCACGCAGGAGCTAGTAGCCTATGGACAGTGACTGAGTGTCCTAGACTCCTAGTACAGTAAGAGTAAGTAGTAACAGTAAGTAGAACTAACTAATTACGATAATCAATCAGCGATCAGAAGGAAATGGAGTGTGGGTGTGTGTACACTCAGACAGTGAGTGCACGCACGCAGGAGCTAGTAGCCTATGGACAGTGACTGAGTGTCCTAGACTCCTAGTACAGTAAGAGTAAGTAGTAACAGTAAGTAGAACTAACTAATTACGATAATCAATCAGCGATCAGAAGGAAATAGAGTGTGTGTTGTGTGTGTACACTCAGACAGTGAGTGCAGTGCGCACACGCAGGAGCTAGTAGCCTATATGAACAGTGACAGTGAGTGTCCCTACGGGTACAGTAAGAGTAAGTAGTAAGTAAGTACAACTAACTAACAATAATCTATCACTAATCAGAAGGAAATAGAGTGTGTGTACACACAGACAGTGAGTGAGTGCACACACGCAGGAGCTAGCTAGTAGCCTATAAACAGTGACAGTCAGTGAGTGTCCTACTCCTAGTACAGTATAACTACAATACTATTAGTAAAGGACAGCAGAAATACTGGTATAGATGAGAGAAATAAACAGAGGACAGCTGCCCACAGAGGCAAGGCCCCCCTGAGGCCTAAACCTGTAAGCTTGCAGCAGCTGCCTGTCTCTAATGTAACACACAAGCTACTAACTAAAATACAATGTCTATCTAACTAACAACAATATAGGTGTATATGGCAGGTGTAGGTGAGCAAAAACGCTAGGTAAATGATCACAATAGAGCACTTGCTAAGCCAAAGCACAAAGGAGCAACTCTCTCTCTGTACAAGTCTCAGGCAAGCATGGAGAAACGGAACATGGCGGCCGCTATTTATAGGGTAGGGGCTGGCCAGGGTCCCCCTCTGTGATTGGCTGCCGTCAGAGGGCCTGGGAGCCCTCTGATTGGCTCTAAGGACATCAATCTGGGCTATGACGCTATTCGAGCTCGGTACCGAGCTCGAATAGCGCCGGGTTGCTCGAATAGCTCGAATAGTGAATGGGCTATTCGAGTGTACTCGGATAGCCCATTCGAATAGCTCCAGCTATTCGGAGCTCGAATACCGAGCTCGAATAGCTGAAAAAGAGCTCGAATATTCGAGCTACTCGAATATTCGAGCTCTGCTGAGCACCACTGCTGTAGACTCCCTGAGGATTGCCAAGCTGTAGGGGGCTGAGTATTCAAAAGTGGTTGGGAGGAAGTCCACTTGAAATGTTAAAGGGAACCAGAGCAGAAACTACGCCAGTGCAAATTTACGCATCGTAGTTCGCATCTACGCATCGTAGTTCATAGGCAAAGTTTCAAAACTACGCTTATGAATTTACGCGTAGCGTAGTACCGCTACGCGTAGCTTACGCCCACTATGCGTAGTTAACATGTGTATTGCGTACGGAACTACGAATGCGTTACTCGCGTCTAATTTTCCGCATGCGATTGTATGCATACAAATGTACGCATTGGAAAGGGGAATGTACGCATAGAAGGGTTCCCAGTATATGCATTATTAAAGAAATGAATGCGTACAATTTTTTGCATACGGGCATAAGTTTCCGCATACACTACGCTTCACACTACGCGTAATTGCGTATTTTAACACGTATTCTACAAAATGCATACGAAGCAAATATTTTTTTTTTAGGCCGTAGTTTGGCGAAGCGTAATTGCGTAAAACTACGCGTATTTCCAGCGTAGCGAAGTTGGCTGACTACGACCGTCCCTGCCAGAGATGAACGATTCACACAAAATAAACATATCAGTGGATAGCTTGTAAAGAATAAATGCTCTACCCGATAATTTCGCCACTCGAGTGTGCCTTTTTGAGTGCTTTTTATCCATTATTGCTCCAGGAAATATCCAATATGGCCGCCGGCTCATATTCCTTCTGCTTCCAGGTTATGAGGTGTTCTGGATGTGCTGTCTAGGCTATATGAGACTATAGACAAGCAGGGCTGCTGTAGGCTTTCATCTGTGTGCTTTCAACTTCATATTCTGGTATGCTTTGTGACTGCCTGTAGGAAGTGTCTCTCATAGTAATGAAACTGCATACAGTAGATAATAATGACAGGCTGCACAGACAGAGCACACAGATCACACAGCCACACTTGTCTGCTAGACATAGATTTTTCCTGCAGCAGCAGCCCCTCCCATGTCATCACAGCTCTCAGTATGTAAAGCATGAAATTTGGGGAAGGGGGAAGGCTTGGGCTTGAAAAGACTCCACAGAAGAGTGACTCAGCTATAATGATTGCAGGTCAAACCTCGACTGAATAGTCGGTGGATTCTTATCACAGTTGATAACAGATAGATTAGACTGAGAAGAATAAAACTAAAAGCAGGGTAGGTGTTTACTGTCATGTTCCCACTGATAAATGTAATAAAATACATGAGGGTGCTTCGTCTCTGGTTCTCTTTAAATGTTTGACCAGTTGATTCAAGGGAAAACAATCTGTAGTGAATGAAAGAAGAAAAGGATGCTAATAAGTTACAAACTGCTGCAATGTAACCCCTTCTGTAGTCATAAATGAACTTTTCAACCATGTACAGGGTTTTGATCTAGTCAGATATCACCTGAAATTTAACTGTAAAGATGGAATTCCATTAGAATCAGAATCTGACATTTTTGATCATCTCTAGTCTATATGTTGTAATAAATGAAAATATGTTATAGAGAACAAAATGTTTTTCAATGTCCCCATAGAGTTTCTTTTGTCACACTGTTGCTCCATTCATAATACATTCAGCCACAATGTGTATTATCCATTAGCAGACATTACAGCAGACAAAGATGAGATGTTAATAAAAGCCAATGTTAGTACATTGCACCCCAGCTGAACAACTTTATGCTGGCTGAAATATATTGCTTTTTTACCTGTACATAATTTAACCTCCACTCTTAACCTGACTCGGGAAATCACTTAATATTTGTTTTTGGCTCTTAAAAAAATAAGTTGTTGTTAGTTGCTGAATTAGTATGTAGCAAACTAATTTACACATTGTAGATTTGTGTAATCCCACAGCAAATTACAATTGTATAGGCTGCAAATGCAGACTTTAGAGCACTTTTCTACATGTTATGTATGTTTGTGATACATCCAGAGAGAAACAAAGAGAAAAATACCAAAAAAGTAGATGAATGAGTGCTGTCAAATTTATTTTGAGAATATTCTTGCTTGCTGGTGTCTTAAAAGCCATTTTATTGATAAGCTGTAAAAATATCACCAAGGAGAAAACTTAGGAGTAAAAGTGAATTGGACTAAGCCCAGAGTGCATACATTCTGCAAGTCAGTCTATATTATATGTACACTAAAAGTATGTTTTCCACAGAATCAAACAGTTTTAGCCTGTACTTTATGTGGGGCTTTTACATTTGGGGACCATGAATTAAAAACTTAACTTCTTAAAGTTTGCGATTAATACATTAATCCCATTCTCTTTTTTTTGTGTTCCTGTGACCTCTGTAAACTGTTGGACTTAAAGTGGACCTGAACTATTGCACAGAACAGAAGGAAAACCTAGAGAAATGCACTCTGTTTGTATTTAGAGAGTCTGTCTAATTGCCCCTTATCTGTGACTAAGCACCAGTTGTAAATTGATCCCTCAAATGTGTCAGCTGACTGCCACGGCAGAGATCTAATTTGTAAAAACAGGATGTTAACAATATGTTTGTGTCCATGACAGCAGGAAGTAGACAAACTGCAGATTTATTGCAGGATTTGTATCAGCTGAAATGCTGCTGCTTATCTTTTAGAGCAGAGAGGAAGTTCTGAGTTCAGGTCCGCTTAGGTTGCTAGTAGCCAACCCCTTTGAAAAATAATCTCTTGATTTTGATGCATTTTAATTGACTGGTGATCACAGGACAATTCCGTAAGCTTGGAAACACAGGCTTTTCACAGCCCATTTTTCAGTTTAATCAGAGAACAGGCAAATGTGTTTTTTTTTTTTAGTTTTTAAATGTTAATACACAAAACTAAATGTAAAAGATGTAGATGTTATACATATCTAAAACAAAGATACATTATATATATATATATATATATATATATATATATATATATATATATATATATATATATATATATATATATATATATACATATATATATATATCTTCTTAAAAATTTGCATATTGTGATAAAGTTCATTATTTTCTGTAATGTACTGATAAACATTAGACTTTCATATATTTTAGATTCAAATACACACAACTGAAGTAGTTCAAGCCTTTTATTGTTTTAATATTGATGATTTTGGCATACAGCTCATGAAAACCCAAATTTCCTGTCTCAAAAAATTAGCATATTTCATCCGACCAATAAAAGTGTTTTTAAAACAAAAAAAGTCAACCTTCAAATAATTATGTTCAGTTATGCACTCAATACTTGGTCGGGAATCCTTTTGCAGAAATGACTGCTTCAATGCGGCGTGGCATGGAGGCAATCAGCCTGTGGCACTGCTCAGGTGTTATGGAGGCCCAGGATGCTTCGATAGCGGCCTTAAGCTCATCCAGAGTGTTGGGTCTTGCGTCTCTCAACTTTCTCTTCACAATATCCCACAGATTCTCTATGGGGTTCAGGTCAGGAGAGTTGGCAGGCCAATTGAGCACAGTAATACCATGGTCAGTAAACCATTTACCAGTGGTTTTGGCACTGTGATCAGGTGTCAGGTCATGCTGAAAAAATGAAATCTTCATCTCCATAAAGCTTTTCAGCAGATGGAAGCATGAACCCACTTTTGAACCAGAAACAGCGGCAGAAGTGCCTGACCTGGGCTACAGAGAAGCAGCACTGGACTGTTGCTTAGTGGTCCAAAGTACTTTTTTGGGATGAAAGCAACTTTTACATGTCATTCAGAAATCAAGGTGCCAGAGTCTGGAGGAAGACTGGGGAGAGGGAAATGCCAAAATGCCTGAAGTCCAGTGTCAAGTACCCACAGTCAGTGATGGTCTGGGGTGCCATGTCAGCTGCTGGTGTTGGTTCACTGTGTTTTATCAAGGGCAGGGTCAATGCAGCTAGCTATCAGGAGATTTTGGAGCACTTCATGCTTCCATCTGCTGAAAAGCTTTATGGAGATGAAGATTTCATTTTTCAGCACGACCTGGCACCTGCTCACAGTGCCAAAACCACTGGTAAATGGTTTACTGACCATGGTATTACTGTGCTCAATTGGCCTGCCAACTCTCCTGACCTGAACCCCATAGAGAATCTGTGCCACGCCGCATTGAAGCAGTCATTTCTGCAAAAGGATTCCTGAACAAGTATTGAGTGCATAACTGAGCATAATTATTTGAGGGTTGACTTTTTTTTTGTTTTAAAAACACTTTTCTTTTATTGGTCGGATGAAATATGCTAATTTTTTGAGATAGGAAATTTGGGTTTTCATGAGCTGTATGCCAAAATCATCAATATTAAAACAATAAAAGGCTTGAACTACTTCAGTTGTGTGTATTTGAATCTAAAATATATGAAAGTCTTATGTTTATCAGTACATTACAGAAAATAATGAACTTTATCACAATATGCTAATTTTTTGAGAAGAACCTGTATATACAGTATATATATATATATATATATATATATATATATATATATTTACAAAATTAAATTGAATGATAAAATACAGCATGCAAATAAACCCGTGTGCATTAAGTATTGTAAATCACATTTCGTGTTAACGGTGCATTGTTTACAACTGTGAATACCTAAATGCTCTAATCTATGGCAATAGATATTTGCATATTTATTTGGAGGCTGCATAATTAACTCATATTTTGCAGAACACCTGTATGTTTATCCAACAACAAACCAGGACATATCTGGTCAATAAATAGGACTAATGAGAAATATTTGTAGGAGATATTTAAGCAAAGTCAGATTTTTCTTTTTTTTTCTTTTATTTTTCTGCGAGTTTTCTCCCTCAATAACAAGCACACATTAAAACAGGAGGCATTACAAAAAAAAAGTAAATAAATAAAAAGATTGCACCTTCAGTATTAGTGAATAAAGTGGTTAAAAAGTTTTTAGCAGTTGAATCTAAACTGGAAAATTAATCTGCCACAACCGCCTAAATAATAATCTACGGTGAACGGAGGCAATATCATGATAGATGATTACGGTAAATGAAAATTATTTCCTTATCTTAGCATATGTGAAATCTTCAACCATGTAGAGCTTTTAAAAAACACAGGTATAGTGAGACTAGCAAAATATAACAATATTGGAATGGGTGGTACATTAGGTTATGATAACTCCAGGAGGCAAGGTTCACTACACTTAATATCTTTGAGTATGTGCAGATGCATCAAAACATGTAACATTGAAATTATCATGCCTTTTAAATATTGTTCATTATGTCTGTGAGTCTGTCAGTTAAATTTTTGTGAACAGCAGTATGTGTGAGATTGTGTCCATTACGCTTTGGCGCACACTGCAGTAAGTAGTGTTAAATTTTGTCCGTTAAATCTAGGTGTAAAACAGTTATTGGTGTGGAATTTTACTTGCATTTTTAGGGACAGTTACTTTGAATTGCAAATACAAGATTCCAATTACCCAGATTAATTTTTCCACTTTTTACTCAAAAAAACCCAGCGTGGACTCTTTCTTATAAATATATCACAAAACTTGCTCCTAAATAAGCTTTAATAGAGATGCTTTACAAATTATATGTTTCAATTTGCATACCTTTTTACACAGTCTGCTAAAAAAAAAGTATTCCTGTACATATGCAAATGTGGAATACATTAATGTTGACAGGTTTAGTAAAATTGGGCTCAGTTTTGGTGACTTACCAGAGTGCAAGCCAACCTGGACCTGTTCCCCAGCTGAAAAAAAACAGTGGAAGAAAAACAAACTCTCTCATGACTAATTTCCAGTTTTATATTTGTAAATAAATAGTTGTATGTAATCTATCGGCTCCACCACATGCTCTGATTATTAGGTTTCATGATACTGACCTCTAGAATGTAAGCTCGCAAGGGTAGGGACCTCCTCCTATTGTTTCTAATTTTGCTGTAATTTACCATATGAATCTGTACCAATTTTAGTGATATCTCAATCCACACATTAACTATGTATGTATTTGTACTTGTTTTACCAGATGTCAGGACTGTACAGTGTCTTGAACTTCTCATGTATATATGTTGCTCAATATTTGTTTTGTACTATGTGCAGTGCTACGGAAGATGTTGGCGCTATATGAATAATAAAAAAATAATAATAATACTGACAGGGGCTTATAGGCCACTATTACAGTCCACAGCCATTAAGCCTGCCAGGTAAAAAAAATACAGCAGACATACAGTTATGTGCAGAAATCACAGCTTTGGAAGCAAGTAAAAGTAGAAGGATTTGTGGAAGCTGTAAATCTAGTCAAGGTTGCAAAAAGGAGCGGTTTGAGCTTATTGTCACTGTTGGAAATTAGCTAGCTGCAAATTTAAATGGGTATTTTAAGTGCAATGTATTACAAAAACAAACTAGTACAACACACATCTATATTTAGGGCAATTATAAAATGAAAATGGAATTTCCCTTCAAGTGCATAAGAAAAAACAACCAATGTAGCCAGGGAGAGAACAGCAGCATTTTTGCTAACAAAAGAAAAAAAACAAAACCTGCAAATCTTGCAACTACTCTTCCTGACACTGTCCATAATATTCAAAGATGACACTGCGAGTTTTCTGCCAGCATGGGTTGCTTTCTTGGGACAACAGGGGAGGTCTTTAGTGCTTTAACCATTTCAACCCTTAGTCGTTTTTCACCCTATGCAACCGAGCAATCTTCACCTCCCATTCATTTGCCAATAACTTTATCACTAATCACAATGAATTGATCTAGATCTTGTTTTTTTACGCCACTAATTAGGCTTTCTTTGGGTGGTACATTTTGCTAAGAATTATTTTTTTCTAAATACATTTTAACAGGAATATTAAGAAAAAAATAGAAAATAATCATTATTTCTCAGTTTTCGGGCATTATAGCTTTAAAATAATACATGCTACCATAATTGAAACCTATATATTTTATTTGCCAATGTGTCCCTGTTATTAAACCATTTAAATTATGTCCCTATCACAATGCATGGCGCCAATTATTTATTTGGAAATAAAGGTGTATTTTTTTGTTTTGCGTCCATCACTATTTACAAACTTACAATTTAAAAAATATTAGTAATACACCCTCTTCACATGGATATGAAAAAAAAGTTCAGACCCTTAGATAACTATTTATGGTTTTTTTATTGTAATTTTTTTTTCATTTAAAATTTTATTTGGGTAATTTTTGGTGTGGGAGATAAATAGTTAATTTTAAGTGTAATAATATGTGTTTATTTATTAAAAAAATGTATGTGGATGTAGTTTTACTATTTGACCACAAGATGGCTATCATGGCCATAGTCACTTTTTTTTTTTTAGTCCTGGAAGTGAACGATCTCGCTTCCTGAAAGTATAGGGAGGACGGGAAACTTTTTTTTTCTTCCGAAAGATTGCGACTTCTCAAAGAAGCCATTGCTCTTACTTCCGGGGCCTTAGATCAATGAATGGGAACTATGTTCCTATTTATTGATCTCTGGGATAACGGGGGCGGCACGGGAGCATGCAGCAGCCTATTCGCTAGAATGGTTAATAATGACTACTATCATGATAAGAAATAGGATATGAGAATGGGTGCATAACATAGGGCTAATAAAAATATAAATAGAGTTGTAAAAAAGGCTTTTCAGAAGACTGTGGAAGATGGATCGGGGAGATACACACTGACAAATGATTCAACGAACAATTATTCCCTGATCCATCTTCTGCGATTGCGAATGTTAGTACAGACCATGGTTGCGGATGAGTCATTGGACGATCGCATTAATTAGCATGGGGGTCAATGGCAATTATTCTGACTGCGCATTATTGAATCCATCATGGGGGTCGTTTAAAACAAACAATTATCACATGCAATTTCCCAGCCTTAAGCATATTTTAGCAAACTTTTGTTAAACGATGTTGCGTGACATCACAAAAGATTGTTTGTCACGAAAAATCTGCCGCAAAAAAAATCATTTGGTGGGTATGCAGCGTAAGACACAGAAAATTTATAATGTGCTTTTCTCCTGACGGATTCAAAGTGTCAGAGCTGCAGTAACTTGGGTGTGCTCTGTAGGCAATAGCAGCATTAGGGAGTCTTGCCCAAGGTCTCCTCACTGAATAGGCGCTGGCTTACTGAAAACAGGAAGAGCCAAGATTTGGATCCTGGTCACCTGTGTCAGAGCCCTTAACCAGTACACTATCCAGCCACAGTCTTAATATGAGTTGTACATTTGAAGGGGGTCTATCACAAGACTAGAGTGTACCACACAACTTCAGAAAACAGCCTCATCCAATTACCCCAAAATGAAGCTATATTCTTCGAAAGAAAACAACATTAAGGCTAACACCACAAAACTAAAACTAGCTTTGACCTGTTTCTGACATGAGCTTATTAAGTTAAATTCATATAAACAGATTTATGACCGGCTATTGTGGATAACAATCAATAATGCTTCTAACATATGAGACTCTAGACTGTTTTATCTCTAAGTTTTATCTCTTTCACAAAAAAAAGCTAAAGACTGATGCCCATTTATTCTTAATCAATATCACATGACTAGAGATGGTGACCATCAGCCAGTAGGAGCAGGAAGGGGCATTCACACTTTACAGCTCAGGCCAAAGTGTCACTCAATAAATAGAAAGAAGAAAGAAAGAAAAATAACACTGAAGCTAGACATGAGACATGGAGCAATCATAAGATGGCAACATGTATAATGTTTTCACAGGGTTGCTTTACTTAAACACATGTTTAAGTAAACCTGTGTTAAATGTGCATCCTGTGTAGTTTCACCAGCCTCTGCACGAAGTTGAATTTAGAAAGTGAGTCTATAGAAAGCTGTCACATTTATTTTTTCCTTCTTTAGTTCTGATAAAGGAGTACAGGCAGCCACTGTAACCATAAGCTTATCCACCCACTGGGCCATACATCTGCCTCTGCACTGGTGGACCGGTAGGGATCATGGCCACATGCCATATTTATACACAATGAGTAGGGTGGGGGCTTGGAGTCCTGGGGTGTGACCACACCCACTTCACTGCCCACCTGCTTGTCTATTAGCCAAACTCTGTCCTAAGTCAGAGGTAGATAACACCTAGTCAGGTGAGCAGTGGGTGAGCTATGAATGCAAATGTGGTTAGATTAATTTAATCAGGAAGTATATGCTGCACTTGGGCATGTGAACTCTCTGCAGCCTTATTTCCCTAAAACAAAGCACCGGAGAAAGGGTGGAAGGGTAGAAACTATAGAACCTTAGCTTTTGATGATATACCGTCAATTTTGATACAGGTTCACTTTAATAACAGCTTTTAATCAGAAATCCAGTAACATATCTGCATAATTGTATGTTTTTACCATGATTATCAGTTCTGCAGCTCTATACTTCACTTCCCTTGACAATCTCCCCTTGAAACACTCCACCAAATGTTCTGGGGAAACAGGACCTAATACTCGCAACAGCAGGTATGCTATGATCAGGGATACATTCATCTGATTTTGGTATGTAACCCTATGATTGCAGTGGACAAACTACAGTTTGGACTGGGGTTTTTGTTCCAACCCTGTGAATTTAAACCAGAAAAACTAAAATCCTTTACAACAATCTACAGTATATTATTTATCCTCACTGGGTCAATCTCATCACTGAGAAACAAACTTGTCCAGATTAAAGTTGTGTAAAACAGTCCCAATATTATAACTGAGGTATCAAGACAGACATTACACTTAGATAGCATGTGGAAATCTTGCTTAAAATAATCATGTGACTAAATCATGTGCTATACAGCAAAAATGTGGAACTGTTACTTTGTCATTAAGATGCTTATATAGAACTAGTGACCAGACTAGGTCTGTCACAAAGCCGCCGTGCGCAAGAGTGCGGCCGGTGCACGCACACACGGCACACGCACGATGCCCGCACACACATCGCCGCATGCCAGCGCCGCATGCGCCCATCGTGTGCCCACTGCACACACACATGCCCGCCCCTTCTGGTCCCATCCTCCTCCGGCTCTCAGCAGTGTCCCTGTGTCTTGTCCCTGCGCATGCGCAGTGCAAAAAAGCACTGACACAGGGACGGACGCAGGGACGCTTGGAAATTATATATAGAGATACGTGTCTCCATCTTTATACTAGAATACATTTTCTCATATACAAAAAATGTGGCTTCTTATACCCCATAGACTTCAATGCATTTATGCAAAGATGTTTTCTCATAAGCAAAAATGCCTCACAGAGATTTCCATGTATTTATGTGAAAATTATATGAAATTACTCAAAATCAACATTACCCAAGAACTTGTAATTACAATCGGAATCATAATTGTGAAAATGTAATGAAACTGAAATTACTCATTTTGATCAACATATTCACAACTATCTTCACCATCAACCATCTTCTTACCCACAGCGTGACAACTCTCGTACTAAACTGCAAGGTCAGCTGCTCGCCAGACATACTAGTTACATGAAACTCTCAGACACGACCAATAACTTCTCCCACCCTCACCATTGCTAGGAGAAAATGCCAGAATTCTAAGTAAAAATGTAACCTACCATAATTAATCTTAGTGCAAATATATATTTGCAGAAACTTACAATTTTACAATTTTGCAGTGCAAACTCTGAATTCATGGAATTTAGAATTTGTTCCGAGTTCCTTGCGAAAATTCAAAATGTTGGCAGATTTAGAATTTGGCAATTCTGATCATCCCTAGTATTTGATATAGGTTTAAACTGATAGGACAAGATTTTTTCAAATCTCTTAAACACCATACTAAATATGTAGCTGCTACAGCACAAAAACACAGTATAAACAAATGGTATTCAAAAATAAAAAAGTAATATAATTTAAAAGATACTTTTAATTAATGCTTTCTTGAATTATTAAAAAAAACAAGCAGAACCCAACCCAATTACCCAAACTTTAATTTGCAAAATTGGCAAATAGCAAGATAAGTGATTGTCTTTAATGCACCCATGTCTAGACCTGAATAGCTTGTCACTGTTTAAGAACTTAAGGAAAAAAAAATATTTATCCAATAGAACTTATTAGAATTAATGATGTGTCTGATCATTTCCCTAGGGCTACTACCAGCACATAATATACACAACATTTTATTTATTTCATTTCAAAGATATACAGACTGTTGGATATTTTGGTATGCTTTTGCCTTTTTGTATAAATACTGCCATGTAATTTATTGTATACTTTGCAATGCAACTACTTTGTTTTAAGGAATTTGCTTCAAGATATAAACCACTGTGAATGGTGCTAAAATGCAACACAGTTCATAAAAAAACAAAATATATGCAGTTTCTAAAGTATTTATCTTATCTTTTGGTACAGAGTCAGATTACAAAACTGTATCTGCAATGAGATACATAAGAAAAATCCTATTAGCATCATTATATGGGAAAAGGGTGGAGCCTGTCAATCTACATGTGTGTGGTCCTGCATAACTCAAGGCAAAAAGGGGGGAAAAATACAATTCAAAATACAAGTTCCATAGTTTCATGCAGGGGATAGCTAGATGTTTGCTGTCGGGGAGTCCCCCTCTGAGAAGTTGGTAGTGACCAGCGTCCCATACTTTTCAGGAATCCACTACACAGATTTGATTTGATTTTAAACAGCTTGTACAATTGCATAGTTCATCCACGACCACAATAAGTTAAATGCAAAAGAAAAAAAAATGGAATTTAACCTTACATTCAGTTTTGGAAATTGATAACTAGTGTGTGCAGCAGTGATAAGTGTTTCTACTCTTTTTTAATGAAAGTGGGATTTCACTTTAATCGATTTAATTAAGAGACTGAGCTAAAGCATCATCAGGAGTTTGGAGTTAGTTTTGAGTTTGCCATACACACGTTTTGAAATTTAAGTTGTAAAAATCATTATTCAAAAGATTCTCCAGTGTTTATTGCAGCAGACAGCCAAAACATTATACCAATGGCATTTGAAACCCCTGCTTATGATCCAAGATTTTTCATTTTTAGTACTGTGCCATTGTGCACATATTTTTTCATATTTGATACAACTGTTCTACAGACAGCAACTTTGGAAAGGTCACATGACCTAATGTTCACTTTATAAACCAGACTGCATCCAGGAGAGTGGGTGTTGCTGCCACAGCACACAACAGATCACCTGACCCTGTCTACCTCCTCTCTAATGCTGAGAGATTAACGCTTTGTGATCAGTACTGTAAATATGGCCTGGAAATCTTCATTTCTGTATGTAGAGAAGCATGTAAGTTTACCCACACCACTGCCAATATTTTTATAATGTAATCTGTACTTATCACCATTATCTGCCTGTTATAGGAAACTATTTTTACTGTTTTTTTAGTGATGCAGTAGGGATATCAAGTGATATGCTGTGCCTGGCAAGAAAATATTAGCACCTTCCCAGCTGATGGGATAGAGGAAGGAGTGTGGATGGCAGACAAATTGCGGTTCTTCCAGCCAAGCATCATTTACCTATGGCAGAGAAAGACAGTTTTGCAAACTCACGCAGCCACGTAATAAAGCATCAATAAGGTAAAAGAAGTTCATTGCAATGCACTTAACTTTGCCTTGCAAGTTATTACATGAACCACAAAAACTGCATTGAAAAAGCATGAGCCTGCAGTGAGAGTTTACCGGTCCTACTGCTTTACAAAGGAAAAAATAGTCTTTTTGTTATGATCGGTGTAACACAGAGAGGGTCTGATTACCGGTGATCTGCGGTATCACTGAGAATACAGATATATACCCGATTATTGATGATCTGCAGTATCACTGATAATCAGATATATCTCTAACCTCTGGACACCTGAGTGATAAGAGTGTTTGGTGCAACAGTAATACTTTAAGGAAAGCACCCGAGAGAAGGGTGCTAAGCAGTGGGAGATAATGCTTGAGATCAGGTTCCTTCCACAGGTCTGAAGCTCCCCAAGGGGCGGAGCTAGGTTGAGCGTGGGAAGGACAGAACGTGAGTGACACCAATGAGGAAGTGTCACTGACAGATCCGCGAACTATCTCTTAACAGGAGAGAGAGTTCTCGAGGTCGGACAGGCCAGGTCGTTAACACACGGACAGATAAGGTACAGAGACAGAATACAGGCGCAGACTCCTAAGACCAACAGAGTTTGGCAACAGAGTATCAGAATAACAAAGGTACAGAATCAGAGATCAGAAGAATGGTCAGGAAAGCAGAAGGTCATAACAGATAATCGACAGTGCCTAGGCTTGAGTGTGAGCTCCTAGATTCTCAACCCTCCTGGAACTAGACTAGATAATAACAATGATACAGATGGTACAGAATTCCTAGACTCAGGTGTGATTTCCTTGGCCATCAACACCTTGGAAACTGGTCTAGATAATAACACAGATAATAATACAATTCCTAGGCTAAGGTGTGAGCTCCGTGATCATCAACACCTACGAAACTGTCTAATAAACACAGATACTGACAGGGTCTGAGTGCTACCACGTAGTGATCGCAACGCCAGACCCCAGAGAAATGACCAGCACCCAGTATATACAGTGGTGTGAAAAACTTTTTGCCCCCTTCCTGATTTCTTATTCTTTTGCATGTTTGTCACACTTAAATGTTTCTGCTCATCAAAAAAACGTTAACTATTAGTCAAAGATAACATAATTGAACACAAAATGCAGTTTTAAATGATGGTTTTTATTATTTAGTGAGGAAAAAAAACTCAAAACCTACATGGCCCTGTGTGAAAAAGTGATTGCCCCCCCTTGTTAAAAAATAACTTAACTGTGGTTTATCACACCTGAGTTCAATTTCTGTAGTCACCCCCAGGCCTGATTACTGCCACACCTGTTTCAATCAAGAAATCACTTAAATAGGAGCTATCTGACACAGAGAAGTAGACCAAAAGCACCTCAAAAGCTAGCCATCATGCCAAGATCCAAAGAAATTCATGCACAAATGAGAACAAAAGTACAGTAATTGAGATCTATCAGTCTGGTAAAGGTTATAAAGCCATTTCTAAAGCTTTGGGACTCCAGCGAACCACAGTGAGAGCCATTATCCACAAATGGCAAAAACATGGAACAGTGATGAACCTTCCCAGGAGTGGCTGGCCGACCAAAATTACCCCAAGAGCGCAGAGAAAACTCATCCGAGAGGCCACAAAAGACCCCAGGACAACATCTAAAGAACTGCAGGCCTCACTTGCCTCAATTAAGGTCAGTGTTCACAACTCCACCATAAGAAAGAAACTGGGCAAAAACGGCCTGCAAGGCAGATATGCAAGGCGCAAACCACTTTAAAGCAAAAAGAACATTAAGGCTTGTCTCAATTTTGCTAAAAAACATCTCAATGATTGCCAAGACTTGTGGGAAAATACCTTGTGGACCGCCGAGACAAAACTTTTTGGAAGGTGCGTGTCCTGTTAAATCTGTCGTAGAAGTAACACAGCATTTCAGCAAAAGAACATCATACCAACAGTAAAATATGGTGGTGGTAGTGTGATGGTCTGGGGTTGTTTTGCTGCTTCAGGACCTGGAAGGCTTGCTGTGATAGATGGAACCATGAATTCTACTGTCTACCAAAAAATCCTGAAGGAGAATGTCCGGCCATCTGTTCGTCAACTCAAGCTGAAGCGATCTTGGGTGCTGCAGCAGGACAATGATCCAAAAGACACCAGCAAATCCACCTCTGAATGGCTGAAGAAAAACAAAATGAAGACTTTGGAGTGGCCTAGTCAAAGCCCTGACCTGAATCCTATTGAGATGTTGTGGCATGATCTTAAAAAGGCAGTTCATGCTAGAAAACCCTCAAATAAAGCTGAATTACAACAATTCTGCAAAGATGAGTGGGCCAAAATTCCTCCAGAACGCTGTAAAAGACTTGTTGCAAGTTATCGCAAATGCTTCATTGCAGTTATTGCTGCTAAGGGTGGCCCAACCAGTTATTAGGTTCAGGGGGCAATTTCTTTTTCACACAGGGCCATGTAGGTTTTGAGGTTTTTTTCTCACTAAATAATAAAAAAACATCATTTAAAACTGCATTTTGTGTTCAATTATGTTATCTTTAACTAGTGGTTAACGGTTTTTGATGAGCAGAAACATTTAAGTGTGACAAACATGCAAAAGAATAAGAAATCAGGAAGGGGGCAAATAGTTTTTCACACCACTGTATACTCCAGCACTCTCCAGCGCCTCCCCTAAGTGCTGGACCAATGGAATTTGCTGAAATTGTCAGCTGACCGGCTTGGTCAGCTGACTCCCCTTTGACTGTCATAAAGGCCCTGCCTCTCTGCGCGCGCGCGCGTCCTCCTGAGCCAGTGTGGACTATCAGTCCCAGCCACACCAGACATGTGTTGTAATGTTCCTGCTGTGTTGAATGCGGAATCCGCCGCACCACTGTCCGTGAGTGCAGCGTTTTCTCCGCATACAGCATCACTGACAAGAGTAGACCTATGCGTGCTACCTGCCGCGTCGGACATGGACAAAAGGATAAAAGAAAGTGCTAAAAACGTTTAAAAAGCTTACGAGGCAGTGGTGGCCTTGCACAAGCAGACATTGAAACTGTCTATTCAAATAAATATAAATTTATTGGCATACTCCAAGAAAAAGGGGGACTCGTCCAGTAACGCCGCAGGGCACAGCTCAGGCCCTGGTGGGCCGATTTGAATATTTTTTTTGAAACACGCAGCTAGCAAAGTGCTAGCTGCGTGTTTCTCCGATTGCCGCCGCTCGCCACCGATCCGTCGCTACCCCAAAAGAGGGCCCCCCCCCACAGACCCCGTGCGCAGCCTGGCCAATCGCCGCCAGGCTGTGCTATGGGGTGGATCGGGACTCCCTGTGATGTCACAACGACGATGACGTCATTCTGTTCATCGCCATGGCGATGGGTAAAGCCCTGAAGGAAATCCAGTTCAGAACGGGATTTTCTGACAGGCTTGATCGCCGGTGGCGATCGGAGGGGTGGGAGGGATGCCGCAGGGAGGGGGGAATCATGTAGCTAGCGCTAGGCTAGCTACATGATAAAGACAAAAATTAGGTTAAAAAAAACCTCCCGCGGCCACACGGACGCAGGAGTCAAAACGCCAGGGAGGTTAAGGAATTCATATTTGGCATCAGGCTTTTGGCTATTATGCCATTGAAACATACAGCTAACATATAAGTGGTAGTGATAATTTGTACAGCCAAATTGTTGGATTAAGCATAGATTTAGAAGGTTAGAGAATAAATTAGGGGGAGGCTATATTCAATTAATATTACTTATTGTATTTATAAAGTGGCAACATATTATTTATGCAGCACTAAACAATAGATAAATATGGAGACAGACAGAGTACAAGATACAAGATCATGCAATGGAGTTTAAGTCTTAGAGACCACATAAATGAAGTCCAAGGGCACCTGATGAAGAGGATGCATGATCAAATTGGATACACTAGGGGGGATGACCCTGACAGAGGCTTACAATCTAAAGTGAGGGAGTAGGGAAACATCAGGCGTGAGTTGCTCTGGGTGCTCAGCACAGCAAGTTATGGCATTGATATTTGGGGAGGCGATCTTGAAGAGCTGCATTTTGAGGGGGCAAAGGATGTTTGGATGTCAAGCCTTCAAGCTGCATACACACCTTTCCACTTTAGATTTTCCACATTACTGATCTTAATACATTCGATAAAAATATACAACCGGTGATTTGTCACTTATTTACAGCAGCTCTTCACCTTATAGAGGATCCAGTTCAAACTCCTGACTCTAACATGCAAAGCCCTTAACGAGTTGTCCCCTCCATACATCCCCTCACTAATCTTTAGATATTGTCCATCCCGCAACCTTTGCTACTCCCAAGAAATTCTCCTGGCCTCTAAGCTGATCACCTCCTCTCATGCGCGCATCCAGGACTTTACACGAGCATCACCCCCATTTGGAAATCTCTTCCACAGCCTGTATGTCATGCTCCAAACCTCGACATTTTCAAACGCACTCTTAAAACACACCTTTTCAGACAAGCGTATAACATTTTATGTTTATCTGTTCACAGTGTAATCAGAGGCAAAGGCTCACTGCCTCATCCATCCCCCCCCCCCCCCACACACATCTCCTTACCTAGTGTGTCTCCCACTACCCTTTAGATTGTAAGCTCGCAAGGGCAGGGTCATCCTCCTAACATTTACTGGTTTGGTTTTTTTTGCAATATTTGTGCTTCTTGAGACTTTGCTGTATATTTTTTGGCTGTATCTATGTTCCCTGTGTTGTCTTACTGTGTTTTGTAAAGCGCTGCGGAATATGTTTGCGCTATATAAATAAATAATAATTATAATGATAAACTAGAAATCCAACGACCACATACCATGGTCTCATTTTAAAGCACTGGTGAACTCCAAACTACAAATAGAAACTATTATGAGGACAAGAAGTGGTAAAACCACTATTAACTATCAAAGCCCAATACCTTGGTGAGATATCATATTAACATGTACTAGACTTACCTGTCATATTCCTCAGTGAAAAAGATAAATAACGAGATACCTCATGCAGCACTTTTTTCTTAGTTTTGTTTAGTGGTTATTAGGTAGAAATGACTTAGTGTAATGATCAGTGATGTATCTGATAAACAGAACGAGCTCTAACAGCACAATAGTCAGTACTTTATTAAGTGTGATCACACTTGATTTGGTGCACAATAATATTTCGCAATATGTGCAAGTGATAGCCATTAGTGACAGGGGCTATCACTAACAGAGAGCGAGGTCATACAGGCAATGTCGTAAACAGATCGGTCAGTATAGGTTCAAAGTCGAGAAGCAATGTCAGAGTCAGTATACAGGCAGTAGTCGGCAACAGATCAGATTGGCAGAAGTACAGAATCATAGAGCAGAAAGTAGTCAGAAGAACAGGCAAAAGGCCATACACAAAATATTCAATAACAGTAATAATATTTTCCTGAGCTAAGTGTGAATCCCCGGGGTCCTGCCGGATCAAGCACACACGGATCTGACTAAGGTCTGAGAGCTTTCACTGCGAAGTTTCAGCAACAACAGACAAAGAGCAAATGACCCGCACATCCTTAAATACAAATGGCAATTCCACAGAGCCACCCAGAAGGCCCAGCCAATCAGAAGACAGGCTGCTGTCACCCGGGAGCCAGCTGCTCTCTATGTGCCTCAGACAGCCCGGACCTCCCAGAGACCGCGGGGAGGCCCGGAGATGCCGCAGCAGCGACCGTCGTGACGTCAGACGCGGAAGCGGCGGAGGCGCCGCCGTCCGCGTGGAAGGTAATTCCACTATCCCTGACACTTAGTATCCGTTACAACAGGTTCATTTAGTTTAGTATTCATAGATACACAAGTAATCTCTTTACATTTATAATAATTTCTTGAGGTAAGCATATCTATGAGCATTGAGCATATATACCCCTGATATGTCCACAAGATCTCAGATAAACGAGACTGATTATAATATTCTAACAACAATCACATAATCTAAGTGAAAGTATGAACATGGAAACCTTCTCAAACAAGATCTTTAAGTCTGTGAAGATCTCATCCATACCCCCATACCAGCCTTCTACCTCCTATGTTATTGAAGGCAGAGAAGGCCCTGGAAGAGGGATACTAAAAGGTCGTATACTTTATTTGTCATTGTATTTAAATTGTCTACCAAACAATCCAAACCATCAGGACTAGAATTCCTTTATGTCAGTTCTTACATGTTTCTTTGAGATGTATTAAGTAAATAATATTACCAATGATATATATGCCATATACAAGATTTATTTTTTTCAATGTTGTTTACATTATAATCCATGATCATTATTTACTGTTTCTTATGATTATTCAGTTTGCCATGTCCAATGTGTTGTAAAACTATTACAGAATTCAATAAAAAGTTTTATTGAGAAAAAAAAAAGATTTTCCTCAGTTAAAATATATTTTAGATTTCTACTGCTGGAGTCTCTGGGCCAGATTTATCAAGAGTGTCTGAGACAAAATATTAGTATGTTTTTAGAAATACATGCAGAACTGTCTCAGACATCTTAAGAAATCATTAGATAGTGCAGATTCCTTCTAAAACTGTTGAATAATAGGAGGAGCTAGGAAGGTCTCTCAGACAGTGCAGTGTGTGAGGGAAATTGATGTTGCTGAGGTAACTAACACATCTTCTGTATTGATAGCAGCAGGCTCTGAGGATGAATTCAGCAGGTGGGAGGAGCACATCACAAATCATGTATAGCCTGCACTCTGCAATCATGTCAGGCCTGCAATTCTACAGCTGCAGAACTGCTTTCAAGCACTTCTTAATCTGTGCCAGTTTAGGGATGGATTTGCACTTATTTTAACTGTAGTGCAGCTCTAGAAATTCATGCTAAACTGCCACTATTACCTAGGATTTAAGAAGGTTCTTATTATGATGCAGAACTGTTCTCCCTGCTGGTTAGAACAGATTATGAAGAAAAAACTGTCGGTAATGCGTTGATAAATCTCTCCCTCTATTACTGCATCAAACTGGTGATCTGTGGAAAACTGGTGAACAGGTGCTTGATTGAAACACCACTGTTCTCCACTGTAGTCCATGACATTCACCGGTATGAAAGTAGCAAATCTTAGGAAGTGATCATAAAATGGTGACCAAGCCCCTTGATACATTTTGTATTCACTATATATGTGATGACTGACTTTTTAAGACGATAACAGTGGGGAAGTTACAATCTTTTATAAAAGTGTCCACCAGCCCATCATTTAAACTATGATGCAAGATTTTCATTAATAAACATATATTGTGCACATCAAACTGACAGGCGCTCAAAGCTATCCAGGTCCACACTTTGATTAAGTCACTTGAATTTGACCTGATGAAGCGGTGTTAGCCGTGAAACGCGTTGTCTGATGTGCACAATAAAAAGTATGTTTATAAATGAAAATCTTGCATCCTTGAAATTGGCATTACTAAGGTAAGCTTCTTACCTATATATATATATATATATATTTATATATTGTTATATACAATAACCTCCGGGCCTCCGGAAGTAGAACATGATTTGCACAGGGGGTCCTATCTATATATTCCTATGATGGATTATTAATTTTAGTATGGAACTATGGAATTGTCATAGGGTCCTTCAGGGGAATGATCTTCACCTAACTGTGGGGTTGGATTATATAGACACCTATGCGTGTTTTTTTTTACGAGTTTGCAAAAGTGTTTTCCTGTCAACATATTGTTAAAGCCAAACATTGAAGCTAAACTGAAAACATATTTTACAAATCTTTGGATCGACTGTCAATCATATTTCCCGAATTACTGCGGTTTCATGAAGTGTAGAGGTTAATGCAGGCTTGTGTGTTTATTAGTCTGACGTTTTTGTTATATAGGGACACCAGTTTTTTTTTTTACAGATGGGGCCAATGGCAGAATATTTTTGAGTACCACAAATAAAAAGTGTATTTTACAAATAAAAAAGCCCTGTTGATTTATTTGATTGCCATTTTCATAAAAAATTAGAATCAATTGTATCCATTAACTGTAATAAGAAGTACTATTTTTTGGGGGGAGTGGCACAAGTGCCTCAAGTTAACTCTGTTGACCCCTTGTAGGTTTGTGGAGATGAGCAGTCTCACAACCTCATAACACCTACCCCAACCCACAACCCCATAACACCTACCCCAGGCAAAATCACTCAAGTGTTCTGCATCATGGGGTCTACATTTTACACCACCTTCCAGAAAATATAGGCAAGTTTTTAAATTAAAAAAAAATACCATGTATCTAAAAGGGGTTGATATATTTATATTTGAATGTTTTAAATCTGGAGTTATACTTTAAACAAAAATCTAAAATAGCAATCTCCAGATATTAATTATCTTGGTCAAGGGAATTAAGCAAATTGGATGGATCACAGGCATTTATAATTTTCATGATTTCTTCCAGTTGGATTGTAACGTCTGCATACCTGGAAGACGTAAAGAATTCACCGACAAAATTCATTGTCTTCTTATCTGTGTCCAGCCTAATTAACCAACAAACATTACGGTCCTCCCTTTCACTTTCTTTTCTCTTTGGATTTGGATTTTCATCTCTGGCATTGTTTGGCATTGCTGTTGTTGCTGCTTCTTGTTGGTTTTGATGGAAATGTTTAATTTTCAGTGAAACTACTCTGAAGAACGGAATAAATAAGCAATGCTTTTACTATCCTGCATAGTTTTTTCCAACCTTTTTTCACCTCAGCAGAAGGATCCTATTGTAGGTGTATCAATCTGCAAGATTAATGTCCCAGCGTAGCTGTGTAACAGCAGATCCCTCACACAAACAAAATGCATTGACCACATTTAGCTTGTGGCTAGAAACCTTGTTTGTCTCTGATTTTTCAGGACGATGTACGTCGATATATTTAAACAAAACAGGGCTGATTAATTTGAAGCAGATTGAAATAGGGCAATGAGCAGAAACATAACAAGGATTCCAAATGACTAAATATAATTTTCTATTAGTCATAATCACACCAAATGTATACTGTTATTTGTTTTGCATGAGATATGTCTGTTTTTAATCTATGAGTTTTTTTATGCATATTTCTATTCCTTGGTTTGTTACTCTTGGGAATACCTATTTTTAGGAAGGTGTATTTAATGTATGGTTTTGTAACATAAGTCCTTTTGAAGAACGTTATTAATGCAGCTATAAATATACATGACGGGCAGGTGCAGAGAATGCTAAGTTTTTTACAGGAACATTTGCAAAGCTTTATCTCGACAAGGTGGCGTCCTTCAATAGAGGACAGCGCTTCACTGTTACCTCAGCATTTATGTCAAATCTGAGTCAGTCATTTGATTTCACTTTTATACATATGCTTAGATGTTCAGAAAATTACTCTGTGTGAGGGAACGTGAGAGAGGAGGTCAGCTGCAAGGTGGGGAGTCTACACGCCTATGTTATTTGTTTATTTTAATACGTTTAGCCCTCATAAAGACACAGTGGAGCTTATTTATGAAATCTGAAGCACAGGAGAGCTGCTTTCCAGTACAGCCAATCAAGTATCTGGAAAATGCTGCACAGATTCTGATTTGTCATTGTGGTTTCTTTTTTTTTCTGTTTTACATAACTATCAGTCATTGTTTAAAATGCTGAGAAGATTCTGCATTTAGTGCTCAGCCACACTATAAGCGCTTTTCTAAGTGCTTGTGATTGATTAGCGCTTTCTGAGCACTTTTTAAAAATTGCTTCCATTTCCTTTCATTTAAATCGCAGTAAAAATTGTGTAAAAATCACTGCGATTTTTTTCATATGTGATTTTAATGCAATTTTTACCATGATTTTAATAAAAGTGAATGGGAGTAATTTTTAATAAGTGCTCAGAAAGTGCTAATCAATCACAAAGTGCTCAGAAAAGCACTTTCAGTGTGTCTGAGCCCTATTTACTAATAATAATACAGAAAAATGC
The DNA here is from genome assembly GCF_040937935.1 of Hyperolius riggenbachi. Taxonomy (NCBI): domain Eukaryota; kingdom Metazoa; phylum Chordata; class Amphibia; order Anura; family Hyperoliidae; genus Hyperolius; species Hyperolius riggenbachi. Next base: position 298,819,085 of record NC_090647.1, read on the forward strand.
TTAGCAAATGAGATCATGTTTGCAGTTCTCCTGTTCTAAAACTGGCATTTTTATTAACTTTTACCATAGTTGCAATGGTTTGCTTCAACTTTCCCCTCAAAGAAGTAACATAATAATTAATGCATTTGTGTAATGGTCCGCTCTGCTGTCTGCACAGACAGACAGCTTTTTGACCATTTTGTAGGTCTGAGTTCTGCAGTTCCCTGGAAAGGAGACCTGTCTTCACTCTGCAAGTTTCAGAGTTGCTCTGCTGGTGAGGAATTTGCATCTACTTGTCATGCAAATTGCTTAGCTGCTTCCTTTGATGGGTTGCAGTATAAATACCTTTTGCTCACAGAATTCCCTGCTGGTCATAGAGGTTTGTTCCTGCTAAACTTACCTGGAGTCTCAGCCTTTGCTAATTGTTTGCTAAGATTATCTTAGAGTAATTCCTTGGGAGTGCACTAGCATTCCTTCTAGCGTAGTCAGGTTGTAATTATCTGTATTGCCTTGTCTGTCTATCTGTTGCGATTGTCTTGTCGCCAGCGGCAGTCGACAGGAAATCATTCTGTCTGTTAGGATCGCATTCACCCTAGCGGTAGTGGCGGTGGTTCCTTCTGTACTCTGTCTTAGGGGTGCAAGCCAGAGCAGCGGTTGCTACTGGTTGCTCCATCTGTCTGTCTGTCTGGATCGCATCCACCCTAGTGGTAGTGGCGGTGGTTCCTTCTGTACTCTGTCTGTGAGTGTAGGCCAGAGCTGTTGCTACTGTTTACTCCTTCTGTCTGTCTTGTCTGGAACGAACGTTTGCTGTAGGCTCGGTGAGGTAACCGTTTAGCAAGCGTTCGCGTTCTCTATTCATTTTCGTATTACATTGGTTAGTTAGGGTTGGCGCGTTTTGTCTCAGTTGAGCTTTTCGTGCGGAGTTCGCGCCATTAGCGTGTTTTGTCGCTGTTGCGCTTTTCGTGTGGCAACCGCATTTAGCGAGTGCGTTTGTTATTTTCCTTGGCGTTCTGATCATTGTTGTTTGCTGTATCTTTCTCGCTACACTTGTGCTCTGTCTCTACTCGGTCTTGTGTCACTGTTGGCAATCGCCACTCTTGCGATTGCATTCCTACTTGGTTTCTGCTGTTGTGTGTTCACTGTCGCCGGGTGGCGACTGGATTGGTGGACACACATACATTCTGTCTCTGTGCTCAGTCTCTTTAACTGGGGGCTATCTTGCCCTGTATTGATTCCCCTTATACAATTCCTACCTGCCATCTGTGGCAGTGCAGAGGCTTTGCTCCTCTGCACTCCACAGCTCCATCTGCAGGTGGGAATTCCCCTCTACAGGTGCATTGCACCAAAGCTGGGTTCTGTCGTTTTATACGCTTGTGGAGGACTTCCGCAGTGTCAGCGCACATCTTGTGCACTGACCACGGAGACGTTACATTGTAACGCAAGACGTCAAGACAACGTACTGCATGCAGTACTTTATACGTGGCTAAGCCGCGTTAGACTCCTTGCACATGCTCAGTAATGTTGGTGAGAACGGCCAGGCACATGGCTAATTAATATTCACTGCACTTTGTGAAGTGTGCAGTGTTTACTTCCTGGAGCAGCCGCTCTGTGCAGCGATTGGCTGGCGGGACCACGTGATGCCGCATGCGTCCAAGAGTACGCATTATGGCATCATGGACGCCAGAGTGAGCTGCACAACACGACTCGCTCTGACGTCCACATCCAACACCACCAGGCGTTGCGTTAGGGGAACGTTATGCGACTATAACCAGGGCCGGCCTTTGACCTGAGCGACCGGTGCGATCGCTCAGGGCGCCGGCTTCCAGGGGGCGCTCCTGCCGCCTGGCTGCATGTGTTTTTAATACGGAAGCTGCGGCCCCGGCTGGGTCCGTCTCGCTCCGCCCCCTGGTGCCGCTGCTGGGGGTGATGGGGCATGGGGGCAAACGTGCCCGTGCGGCCACCGTGATGGAGGGGGGAGCCACAGCCGGGGGAGGGCAGCCCGACCTCTCCCTCCATTCCTCTCCGTGCCACCCTCCGTGCTCCCCCCTCAGACTGCAGCAGAGAGAACAACTCACCTCCCTGGTTCCGATCGCCGGCGCCTCTCACTTGCAGTTGCCGCTGGTCTCCTCTTATACATAGTCACTGATACACACTAAACTTCCTGCTTAACAGGAAGTTTAGTGTGTATCAGTAACTATGTACAGTAGAAGAGGAGACCAGCGGCAAGTGAGAGGAGCCGGCGATCGGAACCAGGGAGGTGAGTTGCTCTGCTGCAATCTGAGGGGGGAGCATGGAGGGTGGCCCAGAGAGGAAGGGAGGGAGAGGTTGGGCTGCCCTCCCAGGGGGGCAGCTACCTATCTAACCTATACTGGGGGCAGCTACCTATCTAACCTATACTGGGGGCAGCTACCTATCTAACCGCAACGTCCTGGTTGGAAAGTAGCCTCAAAGAAAGCTTTATGGGTGGGAAAAAAACAAAATATAGATCATTTTGTTGTGATACGTAGTGATAAAGTTATTGGCGAATAGGGGTGGAGTGCTAAAATGTGAAAATTGCTGTGGTTCATAAGGTAAAAAAAACCCTCAGTGGGGAATTGGTCAAAGCAGTCAGCAGATATGTATGAAATGATGCTGTAGTTAATTAACCTGAAGTTTAGTGGGTGTACAAGGAATGCAATATATGCATCATTCCCATTAACTTTTCACAAAACACCTTATTTTTTCATACACTATCTCTTCAAAATAAATAAATAAAACAAACAACATAGTCGTCTGGAATAAAACTCTTGCTTGTTATTAAGATGTCATCAAAAGCAAAGCAAAAGTAGGACTTCCAATCTTAATTAGTAATATAGCAATTGAGTTTTAGCAACCAATAATCATGCTGCACTGCACGTGCTCTCAAAGGGAATTTAGTGGTACTTGCATTAACCAGGGTCCAGCAAGGTCGCAACATAACATGACTACAAGTACATCATAAAAAATAATAAAAATTTGACAAGCAAATATGTAGTCCTCAATGCTTTGTACAGCAGTGGGCATTGCCTGAAAGAACACTTCCATATGAATCACAATAGTGCTGTGTCTGGTGGATCAGGTGCATGTTCTGGAAAGTTTCCCCTCCTAAAAGTCACCAATACACACCCATAACACATGTTGTATGAAACCTACAGGCTTTGCCACTGTTCTTATCAGGGACTTCCATATTGAAGACATCTTTGAAAAAGGAAGCATGTCACTGTGAAAAATGTGTGCCTGTTTAGAAAAAGACACTTGTTAGGAAGACACTTATGAGACAATGCGATCCCTGTAAAATCCCAATAACTATTTTATGATCTTTTAAAAATGGCGGAGTGGGATACATGCCAAAAGTCCCGGGGAAAAATCTGGATTGGACGCAAAGCATCGTTTTAAGGGCAGAAATCACATTGAATGCTAAATTGCAGGCCTAAAGTGCTTTCAAACATCTTGCATGTGTATACATCAATCAGGTAGTGTAATTAGAGTACTGCTTCACAATGACACACCAAATGCACTTTGTAACGCACCGCAAACAGCTGTTTGCGTAGTGACGGCCATGCTGGACTGGTGCGTTCCATGGCGAGAGTGCAGGCCGTGGCGGTTTTCAAGCCCATATGGTCGCCGGGCTGTGGTAGCTCAATGATAGAACAACAGTGACTGTCCAGCTGATCAAATTTGGTCTGTCCACAATGAAGCAATGATTTTATTATCTTCTTGTATGTAGATAGGCATAGGTAGGTGCCCCAGTATAGGTAGGTAGGCATAGGTAGTTGTTCCAGTATAGGTAGATAGGCATAGGTAGGTGCCCCAGTAGTTAGCTAGGCATTGGTAGGAGTCCCAGTGTAGGTAGGTAGGCATAGGTAGGTGTCCCAGTATAGGTAGGTAGGCATAGGTAGGTGCCCCAGTAGTTAGCTAGGCATAGGTAGGAGTCCCAAGATAGGTAGGTAGGCATAGGTAGGTGTCCCAGTAGTTAGCTAGGCATAGGTAGGAGTCCCAGTATAGGTAGGTAGGCATAGGTAGGTGCCCTAGTTAAGGTAGGTAGGTAGACATAAGTAGGTGTCCCCATATAGGTAAGTAGGTGCCCCAGTAGTTAGGTAGGCATAGGTAGGTGTCCCAGTATAGATAGTTAGGCAGGGCCTGGCTGGCACAGTAATAGCATTTACCAAGGTCCAGCTGCAACATATAGGGCTGTATAATGCAGTGTCAGTGGGCAACACAAAAAAAAAAACACATCAGGAGAACATTAGCTCTCAAAAGAGCTGTTGAGGGGTGCTATTTTAGCAATAACAATCAGCCAGGAGCAAGCTAACAAGCCTACAAGAGCCTAACTAATCTTTCCCTATGACAGTCTTTTATAAGGGGGAGAGTGGCTCCAGGAGAGAGTGTAGCCTAATTGGCTACAATGTGCCTGCTGACTGTGATGTAGAGGGTCAAAGTTGACCCTAATGGCGCACTATGGGGGCGAACCGAACTTCCGCAAAAGTTCACCTTCACTGGCGAACGCGAACCACCGAAAGTTCGCCTGGAACCGTTCGCCAGCGAACCGTTCGGGCCATCTCTAGTCCCTGAGCATAAGCTGCTTGCTCCCACTTTTGCAAACAAAATAATGTAGTTGATTTATTAAGGTTGGAAAAAAAAATTAGAACAATGGAGACCTGTTACCCATTGCGACAAGATAGTTTTTTTGTTTTGTTTAAATTGTCTCATCAACATTAATTTGGGATGCTGAAAACTATACATTTTGCAGATGTGTGACTGAAAACGTGCACAAACCTGTGGTGCTGACTTTATTTCCTCTGCAATTAATAAAGATTTGCTCCTACTGAGATTGCTGTCTGTGTGTGACTTCAATAGTACAAACTGCATTTCCGATTCCGAAGGCCTATTTCCACTTCACTGGGAATTTCCGCCAATGCCAATTTCCAATTTTCCGTTACTGCGATTTACAATTTTCCGTTTTACGATTTCTGATTTTCTGATTTCAGAGGAGTATATTATTTGCCATTTTGTGCATTAGAGAATGCAAGAATAGGATTTCCGCTTTCCTCTTTCCAAGTTCCAACTGGAAATGCAAAAATTTCAATTCAATTCAGAATCCGAATAAGCATCCCTACTCCTCCTTCAGCAATCCTCAGATAACCCAAGTTAAAGTGAACCTCTGGACTAAAAATCTACTCAGCAGAACTGAGAAGGCTTAGTGTTTCTTTAATAGTTTCACAGCATCAGAACTTTGTTTTTCTTACCAAAGCCTCATTTTTAGCTGCATATTTAGCTAAGCTTCGCCCATCAAATAAAACTGTCTGTTTTTTCCCCTGATGCTGTGCAAAGCATGATGGGATTTCCTATGTTGTTATTCATGTTGCTTAGCAACTGGGAGGGGTGATCAGCACACAGGACAGTTGGACCTGTGTCTCATGCTCCCTGTCATCTCCTTTCAACCAAAAAGATGGCTGCCCTCATGAAATCAAACATTTTCCTGTTCTTTTAAAACAGGGTGGGTAAGAGATTTTATTGCCTATCTATTTTAATTACCATAACTAATGTAACTTAGTGACAGTATGTTTGTTTAGGCTGAAGTTCCTCTTTAAGGTTCCAAGTTTTCCATCATTTTATTTAACGTTTTTTTTCAAACCGTTTACTTTTGCAGGATCACTTATGACCTTTAGCATTCTCTTTCTTTATCCCTAATAAATCAAGCATCATAGTGCGCCTACTTGCAGTTTAGCAGGGCACAATGCTTTTTTCTCTCCCATCATGCTTGTAAATTTCACAAATGAGTCAAGGTCCTCTCATTAGCGAGCCTTGCCTCATTTCTAATACTCACTGAAATGCCATACTGCTAAGGGGGGAAACCTCCTGCTCTAAAGGAAGCTGCCTACTAGTAGAAATGGAAATAGGCTACAACAGGGGCCTGAAAAGATTTCTTCATTTATAGATTGCTGCATGTGGAATTGATTGAACTGTTTGTCTCTGTAAAAAAAAAAAGGGGAAGAAAAGAGGTAGCTAGTATGTAATAAGCGAAGCAGCAGGCCCTTAGGGCATGTATGCTAATGTTGTGGTCTAATTTACAGGCCTGGCGCGAAAACCATTCAGCTGTGCATCTGAGTCCTTCAACTGCTACCTGTGAGATAACACCATTAACAGGTAGGATGTAGCCCTGCAGGTACAACACATGATGCTTGGTTTGACTGGTTTCTTTGTTGGAGGATATTTTCACTTAAAGTTGCAATCCTTTCATATGTTTGTATTCTTCCTTTAAGGCACTCACTTTTTACTCTCATATTCAAATAGATGTTTAAGATCACTCATAGATGATAATCTGATTTGGTGGTGCCAACAAGACAATGCAAGCTACCCCAAGGTTTCTGCCAGGAGCGTAACTAGAGGGGAGCAGTCCCAGTGATCGCAGAGGGGCCCAGAGCAATTTTGGCACCGCAACTACTAACCCTCACTTCCTCCGATACAGATCTATACTATACTTCAGATCAGGTGCATTTGTGGCTACATGTGTTATGGGTGTGAAGATCATGATGAACACACTTGTTTTATGACCCTTGTGAGATGGGCCCCAATGCCATGAAGGGCACCAAGGGTGTGAACATTGGGGGGCCCTATAAAAGTTTAGCTGAAAGTATCATGAATTATAGTTTTGCCACTGGTTACTCCACAGTTTACCTTGGAAGGCAAGTGTCAAAAGATGACTACCAAGAAGAAAATGAAGTCCTTGGTACCACAGCATGAGTCCCATGCTAAAATCTCAGCCAATACACTATCTACATATCTGCATGGCTGCATAGAGTTTCTGTGTTCTTATTGTGTTTGAATGGATTTTCTGTGGGCACCTCGCTTATTTTCAAACCCCAAAAGCATACAGGCAGGTTAATTGGTCCCCCCACACACAAATTGGCTGTAGCCACCCTGGCGGTATGGATGAGCAGAGTTCGTCCAGCAAAAACCTGCAAAAACCGTTAAAGACGAGCTGAGCTCGTCCATGCCGACGGGAGATTTCCTGTTTCTCTGCCCCGCCGGCTGCATTTTTTTCTCATCAGAGGGATTCCCCAGGATGGCTGGATGCCTGACTGCACGCTGTGGGTAGCGATCCGTGCTACCCACAGCGTGCAGAACAAGCATCCAGCCACCCTAGGGAATCCCTGGGCAACCAGCAGGGCAGAGAATGTGCGGGGGTTCCCCCTTGTATGCGGAGGCTGTGCTGGTGGGGGATCCCCCTCTGTGCGGGTGAGGGGAACCCCCTTCTATGGTGGCTGTGCGGGCAGGGGGAACCCCTTTCTACGGTGGCTGTGCAGGCAGGGGATCCCCCTCTGTGCCGGTGGTGGGAACCCCTTTCTATGGCGGCTGTGCGGGCAGGGGACCCCCAACTGTACAGAGAACGAGACTTCGGAGATGGAGGAGGGTGTGCGCCACAGCCGTCGCAGGATAAAGCCCTCAAGTGAGTAGATCTATTTACTCAACGGGTTGAGACAGGGTGGGGGGGAGATCGGGAGGGAGGGGGGATGAGGGGGACCCACACAGCCGCCATAGAAGGGGGATCCCCCCGCCTGCACAGAGGGGGATCCCCTGCCCGCACAGCCACCATAGAAGGGGGATCCCCCCGCCCGCACAGCCTCCGCATACAAGGGGGAACCCCCACATATTCTCTGCCCCGCTGGCTGCCCAGGGATTCCCAAGGGTAGCTGGATGCTTGTTCTGCACGTAGTGGGTAGCATTGATCGCTACCCACAGCGTGCTAGGAAGGGGGGGGATCGGGAGGGGGGGACATCTGGCTACCTATAAATTTGGCTAAACACCTGGCTCACTACATACCTGGCTAAACACCTGGCTCACTATATATCTGGCTGCACATCTGGCTAACTATACCTGGCTGCACATCTGGCTATCTATACCTGGCTGCACATCTGGCTACCTATACATCTGGCTAACTATACCAAGCTGCACATCTGGCTAACTATACCTGGCCACACATCTAGCTACCTATACATCTGGCTAACTATACCTAGCTGCACATCTGGCTACCTATACATCTGGCTAACTATACCTGGCTGCACATCTGGCTAACTATACCTAGCTGCACATCTGGCTACCTACACATCTGGCTAACTATACCTAGCTGCACATCTGGCTAACTATACCTAGCTGCACATCTGGCTAACTAACTATACCTGGCTGCACATCTGGCTAACTATACCTGGCTGCACATATTGCTACCTATACATCTGGCTATACATCTGGGTCTTATACTCACCATTGACGTGCTGATCCCTCGTCGCGTACCTCTGATAGCTTCCCCAGTGTCTTATTCCATGTCGGCAGATTTTGCTTCTCCCTCGGCGATCACATGTCCCCGGTTGATCGGCGTTGGTGACACCAGGGTCACACAGCGTCATCAACATCTTGCAGAAAACATTTTTTTAATTGAATTTAGTACAATAACCTGTATTGAATTCAATATAAAAAAAATTATTGCAAAAAAAAAATTGGTTGAAAATTATTGGAAATTAATTGAAACACTTTTTGCACGGAAATCCTGGGGAGATTGAACGCCAGGGACTAATAGGGAAACTTAATTATGACCACATTGAGCTTCTATGGATTCTGTAGTGTGCTATGGAAGATATCAGCACTTTATAAATATACAATAACAATAACGTGCATAACTTTATCCAGTTAGTACATAAGACAGCTGAAAGGTCTTGCTACTATCTGTACATTCATTAAACCAGGTTGAAACCATCAGCTTTAGGAGACCTAAGCCATAAGTATACTAATGTATACTAAGTCTATGTTATGTGAAAGAAAAAAAAAAGCCTTTTCTATCTATGAAATGCAAAACGTCAACTCCAGGATGCAGTTATACATTCTGAAACTTGTATTAATCTGTTACTGTAAGACATACATGGTAACTGTATCCTAGCATTGTTTTTCTACTACTCCGTATCATCATTTATCTAATTTGTGTTTGAAAATATCAGTTTCATCAACAATCTTCAGCCTAAACACATTAATTAGTAGCTGCTTTCAGAACTAGCCAGATGGTGCTGCTCCTACCAACAAGGCAGACATATTACAGTAACATGTTTAAAGAGGACAGTGAACTAAAAAACCTAAGCTGTTCATGGAATCATTGACAATGTTCATTAAAGTAGCTCAGATCAAACACCTCTACCTATATTGGAACTCCGGCTAAAAGGTTTTATTTTCCATTTGGAAAGAGTGGATAAGACTGCTAGAACCAGTCAGTCTGTTACTATTAGCTGAATTATATTTTGGGTCTCTGAGATCAGAAAGTAAGGTGAATTATTTCCAATGGGGATGCAAATATCACAAAATACCTTTTAGCAGCTTGCAGAAGTGTTAGAATATTGTGAGGATTTTCTTATTGTCTGTGTACCTGTTAGGAACAGTGTTGCATGCTATTTTCAATTTCAAGAAAATATTTGCAAAAATACATTGTATTTTTGCAATATGGTCAAAGGAAAAATTGTTAACTTTACCACAAAAATTTGTGAAAAGCGTGAAAATTGTTTATTTTAGCGTGGATCCGCTTTTCTGCTCATCACTGGTTAGGAACCCTGCAACTCCATATTTTTCCTGCTGCTGTCATTGTTTACCTGGAGAGTAGGGAATTTCTGTCCACCAGTATGGGCCTGTTTCCACTACACGTGGATTTTGGATGCAGAAAAACTGACTCCAATGAATGCCTATGGGCCTATTTCCACTAAACGCGATTTTTCTGATACAGATTTCACATAGGCATTCATTGGAGTCAGTTTTCTGCATTTAGAACCCACATGTAGTGGAAATAGGCACTAACTGGTCCACTGTAGTTGCCCATCAGTAGCTGGTCCTCTGTCATATTAAGAACACTGCAATGGCATGCATCTCCTGCTGATAGCATAGTGTACCTATATTCAGCTTTCAAACTGCATCACCAAATGGCATCTTGCAGTGAGTAAACACATCTATCATGCTCATGCTTGCAGATTCCTAATTTATTTAACCACTTCTGACCACGGGTTGTTTTCACCTTATGGAAGAAAGGAATGTTCACATTTCAACGCTTCTACCATTCATTCCCCAATAACTTTATTACTACTTATCACAACAAAATGTTCTATACTTATACTATCCACCAATTAGGTTTTCTTTGGGCGGTACATTGTGCTAAGTATTATTTTATTCTAAATGCATTTTAATGGGACTAATAAGAATTAAAAAAAAAAATCATTATTTCTCAGTTTTCAGCTATTATAGTTTAAACATAAAATAGAAAACTCTGGATTAAATCCACATATTTTATTTGCCCATTTGTCCCGGTTATTGCAACATTTAAATTATATCCCTAGTACAATGTATAATGCCAATATTTTATTTGGAAATAAAGGTGCATTTTTTCAGTTTTACATCCATCACTAATCACAAGCCCAAAATTTAATAATAATATACCCTCTTAACATACATTTAAAAAAAAAAAATATTCCCTAATGTATGTAGGTGTAATTTTACTATTTGGCCTCAAGATGTCTTTGCACATTATTTCCTATTAGTGTACAATAAGTACGCTAAATAAGAAGTATTACTTCAGAAATGACGCAGGCATCTCATTGCTGCCGGAAATTTGTGGGGGCTTAGAGGGGAGATGAATGAATGGGAACAAAATTTCCAATCATTAATCCAACAATCGTTGGTGGGATTGGCAGAAACGAGTGAGCGAGTAGGAGGGAGGATGGCGGCACCATCTGAGAATGATCACTATTTTTGAACAAAAACAGTGATCATTCTCACCAGACAAGCACGGTTTGACCCAGGGGACTTTCGACCCCTGCCACCAATTCCCCCTGTCGCCAGGACCATCGTGATCGCAGACTTCTGCCCACACAATGGCCCCCCAAACTGCATGGACGTTGGTCTCTCGTCCGCGCGGCTAAAGTAGTTAAGTTTCCATAAGTTTCCATCATCCAAGGAATCTACGTGGTTGCATTGTTGTTGATTTGTGTTACACTATTTACACTGTATTGTACTATTACTTTTAATTAATGGGGGGGGGGGGGGGGGTTGGTGTTAAATTTGGCGTCTCTTTTAGCATATACTGCAAAAGTGGACACCAGCTACAATGACGGTGAGACTTTGTTCAGTTACCTAAACTTATTGTTCTGAACAAATCTAAAAAAGTTTGGCAGCCATCCAGCCTCCAGCTTTCCTAGAAACTGCCCTATCACCAGTGACACCAATAACTACGGTGGTGGAGCAAACGTTTTTGCGGCCCCAAGCAGACTATAATTTGAGGCCCCCCTTACAGAAGGGAGCGTGGCGTGGCTAAAAGTGGGCATGGACACAACATGGATGTGGGTGGGGCCAAATACTAGCAAAACACAGGTAGGGGGGCTGGGGGGGATACATCCTCACAAGTTTGCTCAGGCAGCAAACAGTCTAGAACTGGCCCTGGGGAGATTTTAACCCTTTCCTCACAGGTGAAAATAACTTGTATCTCTGTCTTTCTGACCACGCTAGACAGCTGTAGCATCAGAGGGTACAGTCTTGTAGGCTTATGCTGCCAGCCTCTGAGTGAGAGAGGAATGTGAGTGCCTGATCCATTCATCCCTCTGTACCAAACTTTTTAGTCTTAAAGGAATCATCAGGCGATTTTACAAAAATCTGCTTTACTCACCTGGAGCTTTCTCCAGCCCCTTGCAGCCGATTGTCCCACGCTGCCACCTCCGCTCTCTGCCACTGCCCTGCTATCACCGCATGGTCGGCTGCAAGGGGCTGGAGAAAGCCCCAGGTGAGTAAAGCAGATTTTTGTAAAATCACCTGATGATACCTTAAGGTACGTGCACACATATGATAATTTTCATCTGAAACGACCACACAACTAGTGTGTATACAGTGGGCAACCAATGTTGCTTAAGGATCCAGCATATCAAATCCATAACGATGCCCAGACACGATTGAACTCAATGCTGTTTTAGCTCCCTTACCTGCTCCGTTATGTGCCAATCATCATCTCACTGCCCCCTTTATAGCAACAGAACACATCGCTAGCCTTCAGGCTGTACAGCAAGTACCCCAATTTGTCACCCATGACCCGAGGGATTGTTTTCCGAATAATCACGTGTGTACTTAGTTGCAGAATGTGAGAGTAAATGTTTAAGATAAAATAAATAAACAAATAATAAAATTACACATGTTTATGTGTGTGTATGTGTGTGTGTGTGTGTGTGTGTGTGTGTGTGTGTGTGTATGTGTGTGTGTGTGTGTGTGTGTACCTGTGTATGTGTACGTGTGTGTGTGTGTGTGTGTGTGTGTGTGTGTGTGTGTGTGCGTGTGTGTGTGTGTGTGTGTGTGTGTGTGTGTGTGTGTGTACAGGTGTGCACATATTTATATGAATTTACTTATAAGATCCCATATTCACATACATCTGTTGCATCCAAATGCAGTTTAAGTATTTGTAAATAGCAAGTTCCAATTTTAATTAAGTCCTTTAAATAGGCAGCTAATGTAGATTTAAAACGACAGTTATTGCATGTTAATTAAACATCAACTGATTGCTGGCCGTTTTGGTACAGATATTGAAGTTTACTAATTATCCAGGAGATAAATCAATCCAACGTGTTGTTGTATCAATTTGCATAGGCAATACATCTGGAATTAGATTATGTATTACACGTAGAGTCAGATATATGTGCCAAGCCAGAGATAAATTCAATAACCATCCAAAGAAAGGAGCATTTGCATGCAGTGTATAAAGAGAAGTATATAAGGAAAGTCCTTTAATTTCCCAGAGACCTGAATGGTCAATATAATACAATTTATAATGTGGGTAATACAATAGCACCGTCACACTAGCGTTGTGTGTATGATAGTGGTACCTGAGTACCGGTAATTACACACTTTTTTTCAGTTTCATATCATACAGACGCCAGTCCCGGTCAGATCTAGGGCTAGTCTGACTGTTGTGCTTCTTTTGCACCGTCACCCTCTTGTATTACTCCCTTTTCTTTTTACCTATCCCTTAAAGGTGATCAAAAGCTATTAATTCGTTTTGAAAAATGAGTCCACAACTCTAGGCAGATCACATTAGATTGATTACATTTCAATCTACCAAAAATTGATCAGTTAACTTTTTTATGGCTGTGTGTTTAGTATCTGACTCCTGCTGTAAATGTATTTGTTTTCACTTTAAGAAATGGCTGAAATTATTATATATGTAGAGTATATAGCACTAGTGTTTGTTTATTTTTTTTTTTTTTTTTTTTTTTTTTTTTTTTTTTGTAGAAAACATGGGACCTCAATAGGACACATGGTCTAATTATAGCCAACATTTTCCACAGCACTTTACAAAGTACATTTAGCATAAGGGCATGCTATGTTATGTTCCTAAACATTTAAATTCTGATACCCCTAGAAGAGGAGGAAAGCCAGTGAAATTACCAGTACATTTTTGGGGTGTGTTGGGGAAACAGGAGTGCCCAGAGGAAACTCACTCAAACATGGGAGGAGTATACATACTCCATGCAGATACTGTTCTTGCCAAGATTTAAATTGGGGGCTCTAGTGCTGCTTACCAGGTAAGAGTTTTTCTTTTACAGTTTAAGACCAATTCTAGGAACATAATTAAACTACGAGTATTTTTTTTGTGTATATATTAACCACTTTCTGGTTTTGAGGTAGTATACAGTATCTACGCCCCGTGGGAGGGATGTTCCCATTCCAGTAGATATTCATCCCTTGCTGCATCACCGCTGTGCGCGCTCCCAGCTGTCTCCCATGCGTGCTCCCATGCTCATTCTCATCACTGGTGGTTAGTAGGGAGATTAGTGAATGGGAATGCTGTTCCCATTTACTGATCTAAGTCCCCGTGTCAATAATCGTTAGCATCAATGAGATGCCTGTGGTCATTGTCATAAAAACAGTAACACATTCACGCATTACTTCTTGTTCGCATACCAACAGTACGCGGCAGGAAGAAAAAGTGCGAGGACATCTTGTGGCCAAATAGTAAAATTACACCTACATACATTTTATTTAATAAAAAAGATCTACAGTAGCAATAAAAAGTATGTGAACCCTTTTGAATTATTATACGGATTTCTGCACAAATTGGTCAAATTGGTCATAAAATGTGATCTGATCTTCAAGATATAGACAATCTTCAACAATCTCAACAATAGCCAATCACAGTCTGCTTAAACTAATACCACACAAATAAGTGTTTCCATGTTTTTATTGAGCACACCATGCAAACATTCACAGTGCATGTGGAAAATGTTTGTGAACCCTTGTGTTTAATAACTGGTTGAACCTCCTTTGACTGCAACAACTTAAATCAAATGTTTCCTGTAGTTGCAGATCAGATGTGCACAATGGTCAGAAGACATTTTTGACCATTCCTGTTTACAGAACAGTTTCAGTTCAGCAATATTCTTGGGATGTCTGGTGTAAATCGCTTTCTTGAGGTCATGCCACGGCATCTCAATCTGGTTGAGGCTTTGGACAATGAGTTTAAGCAGACTGTGATTGTCTATTGTTGTGTTTTATCCACAGTACAATGTTTATTTTAAAACTATAATGACAGAAGCTAAGAAATAATGAATTTGTTTATTTTTTGTTCTTATTATTCCCATTTAAAAATGCATTTAGAATAAAATAATTCTTAGCAAAATGCACCTAAACAAAGCCTAATTAGTGGGGGGAAAACAAGATATAAATTACTTTGTTGTGATAAGTAGTGATAAAGTTATTGGTGAATGAAAGGGAGGCGTGCTGTCACATGAAAATTGCTCTGGTCCATAAGGGGGAAAAAAAACCCCAGTGCTGAAGTGGTTAAACTAGGGCCATAGAGATGTAGACAATGTTAACCCACATTTAATATTATTATTTTTATTTATATAGCACCATCATCTACCATAGAGCTGTACATGGTGCAAAACAAATAGATGGGAGGATAGATGAGATATCTCTGTACAATCAGGACATCCAACAATACATGTGAAAATACATCCATAGTTGATGTGTGGTTTCAGACATCACCAATACTGGTACATATTCAAATGATGAATTACAGCAGAAACAAGAAACAATAGGGGGGGGATCCCTGCCCTTACAAGCTTGCAATCTAGAGGGAGACACTAGGGGTGGAGACAAAGAAGTTAGCAGATGAGGCAGTGAGCTTCCAATGCTAGTTATGACAAATTATAAGCTTGTCTGAAAGCACTTGCTTTCCACTGATTTCCTCATTCTGATGCCAAACAGTTCTTTTTATGCATGACAATTCCAGGCTGTGATTTCCTCCCAGAGACGACAGTTGCAGAGTTGTCTCAGTGCGGGTGCCACTGCCATTCCTTCAGATATGCAGCTTTTGGGAAAGAAGATCTAATCTGACACAAACATACAATCATAAGCATAAAATGCCCTGGCCATAAAACGCTATTGCTGTAATTGTGGCATCTAAAGGTTAACGTCATCTCTTACACCTATTTTTTTTAATTAAACATAATCTATCCTTTACACCTTTCTTAAAAAGAAAAAAAATAATAATTGATGTTTATTGATACAGTAAAACATTTCATTCAGTTTAGCATGCTGGCTGCAGCCACACAGATAGCATTGCAGGGCAATCAGGTGGAGAAGGAGTTAAGGCAATGCTCATTTGTAAGATAGCCCCATGATCCATGTGAAGCTTCCTCATGTGTAATTAACCATACCCTGCAAGTGGGAGTGCGGGGCATGACTGTGGTTTCCCAGAGATAAACAAAGGAAGTCTTCCCCGAAAGCGTCAGGGCCACAGCCGCTGGGACCCCTCACTGAGATGGCCTCATTTTGCCAGAATCCATGGATTGACACTACAGGAGAGACGGCCTGTGTGTGCCATATATCATTTATGGATTTACATCAACACATCTGCAGCACAGCCTGATCTACAGTGATGGATGGAATCATTTTATGAATAGACATAGGACTGCAATCACGGTGTGTGTTTTATTATGAACTGGAAGGTCCTACTTATTTATTGGCTACGTAGATATAGATATTGTGACACAGCCTTGTCAGAGCATTAGGTATAACACACGTGTGAATTATAATCCTTTCTTCATTTTCCTCTCCTAATTTATTAAACAGCATAAGTGGTTAAAAATCAATGATGTACATGATTTACAAACTATTTCCTACAAAAGCTTATGGTGGTCAGCAAACCTTGGCACTCCCTTATGACAGTCTCTGTTATGTTAGGGAAAATCTGCATTTCCACACGTTTTGTTTGCTTTCATGTTTGCAAATTAAGTTTTCTATTAAACCCATCAATGTATCGAGCTGAAATGAAGAGATTGTCTTTATCTCAGCAAAAGTGGAGTTTTATGCAGGGCGGGTTCTAGACTTTTTGCTGCCTTCGTCCCCCTCTCCAATTTGGAATGATCACTCAGCACCCAACAATTTGCACATGTTATAGCTGCAGTGCACTAAAAAAAAGCCTTCAGACTCAGTGTAGGTAGGTAGTCAGGTATAGGTGACCCCAGTATAAGTAGCCAGGTATAGGTGCCCCCTGTATTGGTAGCCAGGTACAAGTGCCCCCTGTATAGGAAGCTAGGTATAGGTGCACCCAGTAGAGGTATTCAGGTATAGATGCCTCCAGTATAGGAAACCAGATATAAGTGGCCCCTGTATAGGTAGCCAGGTATATTTTCCCCAGTATAGGAAGCCAGGCATAGGTGCTGTCAGTGTAGGTAGCCAGATATAGGTGGCCCCAGTATAAGTAGCCACTAGCCAGGTATAGGGGTCCCCTGCATAGGTAGCCAGGTATAGGTGCCCCATGAATGGGTAGCCAGGTATAGGTGGCACCAATATAAGTAGCCAGGTATAGGTGCCCACAGTATAGGTAGCCAGGTATAAGTGACCGGTGTATAGGAAGCAAGGTATAGGTATCCCCAGTATAGGTAGTCAGGTGTAGGTGCCCTCAGTATAGAAAGCTAGATATAAAGCTTCCAGAATAGGTAGCCAGGTGAAGGTGTCTTCAATATACAAAGCCATGTATAGGTGCCCCCAGTATAGGTAGCCAGGTATAAGTGCCCTCAGTATAGGAAGCCAGGTATAGGTGCCCCCAGTAGGATGTGCTCATGCAGCTCCCTCCCTCTGCAGTGGTGAGAGGACGCGGCTCACTCTCCAGCTCCATTCGTTTCAGCACTGACGTCACTTTTCAGCTCCTTCAGCATCCTCTCTATGGTTACAGTGCTTCAGTCTGTGTCATGGAGAGGACGCTGGGGGCGCTGCTGAAGCCAGGTATAGGTGCCCCTTGAATAGGTAGCCAGGTGAAGGTGCCCCCAGTATAGAAAGCCAGCTAAGGGTTTCCCCAGTATAGGTAGCCAAGTATAGGTGCCCCCTGTATAGGTAGTCATTTATAGGTGGCCCCTATGAACGTAGCCAGGTATTGGTGCCCCCAGTATAAGTAGCCAGGTATAGTTTTCCACAGTATCGGTAGCCAGGTATTTGTGCCCCTAGTATAGGTAGCCAAGTATAGATGCCCCCTGCATGCAGCCAAGCATCCATGCAGCCAGCCATACTGGAGCACCTTCTCCAGTATAGGAAGCCAGGTATAGGTGCCACAGTATAGATAGCCAGGTATAGGTGGTCCCAATATAAGAAGCCAGGTATAGGTGCCCTCTGTATAGGAAGCCAAGTATAGATGCCCCTGTATAGGTATCCAGGTATAGGTGCCCTAGTTTAGGCAGCCAGGTATAGATGCCCCCTGTATAGATAGTCAGGAGGAATAGGTGCCCCAGTATAAGTAGCCAGGTACAGGTGCCCCCAGTATAGGTAGCCAAGTATAGGTGCCCACTGTATAGGTGGCAAGGTATAGGTGCTTCTTGTATAGGAAGCCTGGTATAAGCGCCCCCTGTATAGGAAGCCAGTTGTAGGTGCCCCCGGTAGCATGTGCTCACAGTGGCAGCGACAACTCCCTTCCTCTGCAGTGGCGAGAGGACACAGCTCACTCACCAGCTCCATGTGTTCCAGCGCTGATGCCACTCTTCAGTGCCCCCAGCTCCCTCTCCTTGATTACAGTGATTCACTCTGCATGTGAGCACTGTAACCATGGAGAGGACACTGGGGGCACTGCTGAAAAGTGACGTCAGCGCTGGAACATATGGAGCTGGTGACTGTTGTCCAGAGGGAGGGAGACACAGCTATAAATGGGGGGAGGGAAATAAAGAGGGGCACTCTTCAGCACAGCCTCCTGAGGCTTGATCCTCCGATTTTGGGATCGCGAACCTCAAACGTGAACGTCCGCAAAAAGTTTGTGTTTGCACGAACCATGCAAACCGCAATAGACTTCAATGGGCAGGCGAACTTTGAAAAATACAAACACTGTTTCTGGCAACAAAAGGGATGGAAAAGATGTTTCAAGGGGTCTAACACCTGGAGGGGGTCAGTGACTACACGTAGAAAACATTTTTTTTTTTTAAAAACGCCTTATACTTTTTGAGAAAATCGATTTAAAAATTTTAAAGAAAAATAGTATACATTTATATTAAATGACAGTTCTTAGGGAAATAATTCCCACCGACTTTAGCAGTTAATAGCAAAGGCCCCTTACATCCTAACAACACCAATAACGATATTTAAAAAAAATATTTTTTTTTTCTGTAATTTATTTTTTGTTATGTTCAGTGTGGGAAATTTCCCCCCAAAAATGATGTGGGGCCCCCCCTACCGAGCTTACTGTAACCCCTTGTCCCCATTGCAGGCTGGGATAGTCAGAGTGCAGAGCCCTGGCCGCGTAGGGCTTCGCACCCTGAGCTATACCAGCGGCCAAGCCTTCCCCTCTTTCCCAGAGCCCTTGTCCAATCCATGGACAAGGGGCTCTTCCCCACCTCCGGTGCCCCAGGAGGAGGTGGGGGCAACGACTCCCTGGGGGGTCATGGTGGCATCTGGGAGTCCCCTTTAAGAAAGGGACCCCAGATGCCCACCCCCCTCCCAGGAGAAATGAGTATAGGGGTACAAAATACCCCATACCCATTTCCACAAAGGGTTAAATGAAATAAAAACACAACAACAAAAAAAGTCCTTCAATGGTCTTAATTAACCAGAAATACTTACCTGTACCTTTAAAAAAAAGTTCCCATGCCAATATCCTCGGAAATGTCCCACACCAATGTTCTCTCATCTTGCGATCTTCAATTAGGTTGATTGAAGATCTCCCATGAGCTATACTAATTAGTATAGCAGAGAATTCGTCCGCATAGGACGCATAGCATCGGCTCCCGCTGTCCTCCCCACCTCCTCACCTAGCCTGGCGAACGCGAAACCACTGAGATTCGTGTGAACAAGTTTGCAGGCGAACCGTTCGGGCCATCTCTACTGAGGCACACCCATCACCTGCCTCATAGAAGATCTGTCCCTATTTTCATGTTAAAGCTATAAAGAAAGCCATCAAGACCTAGTAGGATGTTTATTTTGTTACAAATTATGTGAGTAGAAATTATTTTATTGCATGTAGACCTACCTGACCTGTTGCTGCTGTTTCACTTTTTGCTTAGGGACCACCTGTAAACAGTTTCTATATAATCTTGACAGCATAAACTCCTCTAGACACCTTGGGATATATTTACTGAATTGCAGTAAGCAGAATAATGTGTGTAAAGTCTTACCACACAATGAGTAGAGAGTAATGCAATACATTACATGCAATGCATTAGGCTGTGTGCACGTGCCATGAATGGCAACCTTGGTGGAATTTAATATAGGGCGTGTAGGCACCCTTTATTCAAAAGACATATATGCAAACTCAAAAGAGATAATAACAAAAGTGATTCTAGAGGTTCTTTATCTGGATTATTTAATTCAAATTGCATTGATATATCATCAAGGTCAGAAGGCACAGAACCTTCAAAGGATACTGTGAGAAAACGCGGAAGCACAGCCGCATGCACTTCTGGCAAGGCGGCGGATTCCGCGTCCAGCGTGGCTACTGATGTGTGTGTTCACTCGTCTTTGCGTCTGCCCGAACGCGGAGGAACCGCCGCATGCGCTGGCGGCATGGCGGCGGATTCCGCGTGCAGCACAACGGGCATTTCACAGCAGGGGTCTGGTGTGGCTGGGAGCTGTAGTCCACAGAGGTTTAGGTGGACGCGCGCGCGCTGAGAGGAAGAGCTTTATACCAGTCAGTGGGGGATCAGCTGACCAGGCTGGTCAGCTGACGCCAGAAACGGTTTCCATTGGTCCAGCACTTGGGGGAGGCGCTGGAGAGCGCTGAACTATATATACTGGTGGCTGGGCATTTGCTGATTGTCTGCCATTGCGATCACTACGTGGTAGCACTCAGACCTTGTCTGTATCTGTGTTATTAGACCAGTTTCCAAAGGTGTTGATGGCCAAGGATCTCACACCTTAGTCTAGAAATACTGTTATTATCTGTATTGTTATTTAAGTCCAGTTTCCAAAGGTGTTGATGGCCAGGGATCTCACACCTTAGTCTAGGAATTCTGTACCATCTGTATTATTTGTATTATCTAGTCTAGTTCCTGGAGTGTGAGAATCTTGAAGCTCACACTCAAGTCTAGGCATTGTTGATTATCTGTTATGCCTTTCTGCATTCCTGGCCATTCTCCTGATCTCTGATTTTGTACCTTTGTCTTTCTGATTCTCTGTTGCCAAAACTCGGCTAGTCCCTGGATTCTGTATCTTCCTACTGTCTCTGTACTTTATCTGTCCGTGTGTTAACGACCTGGCTTGTCCGACCTCGAGAACTATCTCTCCTGTTAGGAAATAGTTCACAGACCTGTCAGTGACACTCCCCTTGGTGTCACTCACGTTCTGTCCTTTCCACTCGCTGTCTGACTCCTCCCCCGGGAGAGTTCAGTCTACGGAAGGAACCAATTGCCAAGCAGGATTCCTATCTGCTCTTGCACCTGCCTTCAGGGTGTGCTACTCAAAGTACTACTGTTGCTCCAAAACACTCTTGTCACTCAGGTGTCCAGAGGTTAGAAGATATATCTGATTATCGGTGATACTGCTTCATGTAATGATTGGTGTAACACAGAGAGGATCTGATTACCGGTGATCTGCAGTATCACCGAGAATACAGATATATACCCGATTATTGATGATCTGCAGTATCACCGATAATCAGATATATTTCTAACCTCTGGACACCTAAGTAATATGAGTGTTGGGTGCAACAGTAATACTTTGAGGAGGGTCCCAGTAAAGGGGATACAAGGCAGTATGGGATACTGCCCGAAGGACAGGCTCCTTCCTTGGCCTGAGGCTCCCAAAGGGGGGGAGTCAGGCTGAGTGAGGGAAGGACCAGAGTGTGAGTGACACCAAGGGTGGAGTGTCACTGACAGATCTGTGAACTATCTCTAAACAGAGGAGATAGTTCTCGAGGTCGGACTAGCCAGGTCGGCAACAGACAGACAGATAAGGTATAAAGACAGAAGGCTGATTCTGTATCCAAGACAGGCAGGGTTTGGCAACGTGATATCAGATATGCGTGGTACCGAATCAGAAAGCAGAGGGATGGTCAGGAAAGCAGAAGGTCATAACAGATAATATACAATGCCTAGTCTTGGTGTGAGCTCCGTGATCATCAACACCCTGGAACTAGTCTGAAGAATAACAGAATGGTCATACAAGTCCCTAATTTGGGTGTGAGGTCCGTGATCATCAACACCCTGGAACTAGTCTGACATATAACAGGTTGGTAACACAAGTCCCTAATCTGGGTGTGAGCTCCTTGATCATCAACACCCTGGAACTAGTCTGAAGTATAACAGAGATATAACACAAGTCTCTAATCTGGATGTGAGGCCCTTGATCATCAACACCCTGGAACTAGTCTGAAGTATAACAGAGATATAACACAGAATCTGACAAAAGGTCTGAGTGCTTCCACGTAGTGATCGCAACGGCAGACAACCAGAGAATGACCAGCACCCAGTATATATAGTAAAGCGCTCTCCCATGCCTCCCCTAAGTTCTGGACCAATGGGAACTGGTTGAATCGTCAGCTGACCGGCTTGGTCAGCTGACTCCCTTCTGGCTGTCATAAAAGTTCTGCCTCTCTGCGCGCGTCCTTCTGAACCTGTGTGGACTATCGGTCCCAGCCACACCAGACATGTGCTGCAAATCACCGGCCGCGCTGGACGCGGAATCCGCCGCACCGCCATCAAGGCATGCGGCGGTTCCTCCGCGTTCGGCCATCTTACTGGATGTAGGCCTATGCGTGCAAACCGCCGCGTTGGACGCGGAATCAGCCACCCCGTTCTGAGTACACGCGGCGGCTTTTCCGTGTTTCCTCACAGTACCCCCCCCCCCTGAGGAGTGGACTCCGGACAGCTTCTACCCGGTTTCTCAGGATGTAGGGCGTGGAATTCCTTCTTTAATTCATCCGCATGCATGCGGCAATCAGGTACCCATGTACTTTCCTCAATACCATAACCCTTCCAGTGAACAAAATACTGTACTGAGTTTTGTACAATGCGTGAATCTAAAATCTTTTCCACTTCATACTCAGGTTGGTCATCCACCAGTTAGGATTTTCAGCGCCCGGGGACAAAGACTATTAATGCGCCCCCCAAAGTTAAGGTTGCGGCGAGCGCAGCGCGCCACGCCAAAAAGGGGCGTGGTCACATAATAAATGTGGGCGTGGTTATGGGTGGAGCCAAATGTATATGGAGGTTAGCAGGCTCACGCTCACCCACCCTCCCTCAGTATGTACCTTCCAGCATGTTCCAAGACAAATTCAGCAATCATGAGCCCCCCCCCCCCCCCCATCAAGACAAATTCAGCAATCATGAGGCCCCCAACATAACCAACTCAGCAATCATGAGGCCCCCAACAAGACAAATTTAGCAATCATGAGGCCCCCAACAAGACAAATTCAGCGATCTTGAGGCCCCCAACAAATCATGAGGCCCCCAACAAGACAAATTCAGTAACCATGAGGCCCCCAAAAAGACAAATTCAGCAGTCATGAGTCACATAAATAGACAGCATTTCGCATAAATAGGTAGAATGCCCCCTTAATATGGTAGACACCTCTCACCTGGCAGCAGTTCTCCAAAATACACTCAATCTGACGTGGTTCCCCAAAAATAGGTAGCCCCAGGTCTATAGTTGTCCCCAGAATAGGTGGCCAGCAGTATAGATGTCCCCAGAATAGGTGGCCAGCGGTATAGATGTCCCCAGAACAGGTAGCCAGGGGTATATGTGCCCAGTATATGTAGCCAGAGGTATATGTGCCCAGTATATGTAGCCAGTGGTATATATGCCCAGTATATGTAGCCAGGAGAATAATATGTGCCCAGTATATATAGTCAGGCGTATATGTGCCCAGTATATGTAGCCAGGGGTATATATGCCCAGTATATGTAGCCAGGGGTATATATGCCCAGTATATGTAGCCAGGGGGTATATATGCCCAGTCCACGTAGCCAGGGGGTATATATGCCCAGTATATGTAGCCAGGGGTATATATGCCCAATATATGTAGGCAGGGGGTATATATGCCCAGTATATATAGGCAGGGGTATATATGCCCAGTATATGTAGCCAGGGGTATATATGCCAAGTATATGTAGCCAGGGGGTATATATGCCCAGTATATGTAGCCAGGGGGTATATATGCCCAGTATATATAGGCAGGGGTATATATGCCCAGTATATGTAGCCAGGGGTATATATGCCAAGTATATGTAGCCAGGGGGTATATATGCCCAGTCCACGTAGCCAGGGGGTATATATGCCCAGTATATGTAGCCAGGGGTATATATGCCCAATATATGTAGGCAGGGGGTATATATGCCCAGTATATATAGGCAGGGGGTATATATGCCCAGTATATGTAGCCAGGGGTATATATGCCAAGTATATGTAGCCAGGGGGTATATATGCCCAGTATATGTAGCCAGGGGTATATATGCCCAATATATGTAGGCAGGGGGTATATATGCCCAGTATATATAGGCAGGGGTATATATGCCCAGTATATGTAGCCAGGGGTATATATGCCAATTATATGTAGCCAGGGGGTATATATGCCCAGTCCACGTAGCCAGGGGGTATATATGCCCAGTATATGTAGCCAGGGGTATATATGCCCAATATATGTAGGCAGGGGGTATATATGCCCAGTATATATAGGCAGGGGGTATATATGCCCAGTATATGTAGCCAGGGGTATATATGCCAAGTATATGTAGCCAGGGGGTATATATGCCCAGTATATGTAGCCAGGGGTATATATGCCCAATATATGTAGGCAGGGGGTATATATGCCCAGTATATATAGGCAGGGGTATATATGCCCAGTATATGTAGCCAGGGGTATATATGCCAAGTATATGTAGCCAGGGGGTATATATGCCCAGTATATGTAGCCAGGGGTATATATGCCCAGTATATGTAGCCAGGGGGTATATATGCTCAGTCCACGTAGCCAGGGGGTATATATGCCCAGTATATGTAGCCAGGGGTATATATGCCCAGTATATGTAGCCAGGGGGTATATATGCTCAGTCCATGTAGCCAGGGGATATATATGCCAAGTATATGTAGCCAGGGGTATATATGCCCAGTATATGTAGCCAGGGGTATATATGCCCAGTATATGTAGGCAGGGGTATATGTGCCCAGAGTAGGTAGCCAGGGGTATATGTGCCCAGAGTAGGTAGCCAGGGGTATATGTGCCCAGAGTAGGTAGCCAGGGGTATATGTGCCCAGAGTAGGTAGCCAGGGGTATATGTGCCCAGAGTAGGTAGCCAGGGGTATAGGTGCCCAGAGTAGGTAGCCAGG
This sequence comes from Hyperolius riggenbachi, assembly GCF_040937935.1. Classification (NCBI taxonomy): domain Eukaryota; kingdom Metazoa; phylum Chordata; class Amphibia; order Anura; family Hyperoliidae; genus Hyperolius; species Hyperolius riggenbachi. The sequence continues at coordinate 298,843,886 of NC_090647.1, forward strand.
GGTATATGCCCAGTATATGTAGTTAGGGGTATATGTGCCCAATATATGTAGGAAGGGGTATATGTGCCCAGAGTAGGTAGCCAGGGGTATATGTGCCCAGAGTAGGTAGCCAGGGGTATATGCCCAGTATATGTAGTTAGGGGTATATGTGCCCAATATATGTAGGCAGGGGTATATGTGCCCAGAGTAGGTCGCCAGGGGTATATGTGCCCAGAGTAGGTAGCCAGTAGCCAGGGGTATATGTGCCCAGAGTAGGGAGCCAGAGGTATAGGTGCCCAGAGTAGGTAGCCAGGTGTCCCCCTCCCCAGACGGAGGGGAGCAGCGCAGAGAAGAGCTGCTCTCTCTCTCCCTCGCTGTCCCCTCCAATGTCTGTCCGGTGTCTGGCAGCGGTGGGCGGAACTTACCTCCGTCTCGTCGCAGCGCCAGATGGATCTGCCGCTACTCTGGTCTGGTCAAGACCAGAGCAGCGGCTGCGCACCCGAACTTCCGGCCGGTGTTCCGACGCGGCGCTGGAGCGTGACGGAGGTGAGTTCCGCCCGCCGCTGCCAGACACCGGACAGACATTGGAGGGGACAGCGAGGGAGAGAGAGAGCACCTAAGGTGAGGGAAGGAGGGGGGAGATGGCCCCCCTTCCCCACCGTCCGCACAGCTCTCTCTCTTCTCTCTCTTCTCTGCGCTGCTCCCCTCAGCCTCAGCCCCGCAACAACGAAAAAACCAGAAGCTCAGCTGGGCGCCCTTGGGGACCCGGCGCCCCGGGGCACTTGTCCTACCCCGACCCCCCCCTAGCTCCGCGCCTGGGGAGGAGGAGTGGAACCTACATGCACTGCTGGCTTAAGCAGGGATACATACACCACGCATGCTGGCAGGAAGATCAATGGCATAAGTAACATTGTTGATTTTCCTGGTTACTGGGAAAGGGCCCATAAATCTGGGTCCTAACTTGGGCGAAGGCTGTTTTAAATTCAAATGACGGGTGGACACCCAGACCAAGTCTCCTGGTCGGCACTTCCACTCTATGGAACGTTTCTTGTCAGCTTGACCTTTCTGACTCTGAAAGGCCTTCTCTAGATTCTTTTTCACGTTCTCCCAAATGTTCTTAAATGACTTTTGCCAAGCCTCCAAAGCTGGAAACGGAGTGGAAGCTGCTGGCAGTGGGGAGAACTTAGGCAACTTTCCAGTTACCACCTGAAATGGAGAGAATCCAGAGGAAGAGCTTTTTAAATTATTGTGTGCAAATTCTGCAAATGGCAAGAACTTGACCCAATCATTTTGCGCATCCGCAACATAACACCTAAGAAATTGTTCCAGTGACTGATTAATTCTCTCGGTCTGACCATTAGTCTGTGGGTGTTAGCCCGATGAAAATGACAGTTCCATGCCCAATTGATGACAAAATGCCCTCCAAAATTTAGAAACAAATTGGACTCCCCGACAAGACACTATATTTTCCGGGATGCCATGTAGCCGGAAAATGTGCATGATGAACAGATCGGCCAACTCCTGGGCCGAGGGGAGTCCTTTCAAGGGCACGAAATGGGCCATTTTACTGAATCTGTCGACTACCACCCAAATGACCGACATGCCTTCAGACCTCGGGAGCTCACCCACAAAATCCATGGATAAGTGGGTCCATGGTTCACTCGGGGTGGGCAAAGGCTGCAATATTCCCACAGGTGCCAGACAGGAGGGTTTGCTTTTCGCATACACTGCACATTCTCTCACATACTCCTTGCAGTCAGTTGCTAATGAAGGCCACCAAGCACACCTAGCAACAAGGTCCTGTGTTCTGGAGGCCCCAGGGTGTCCAGGATTTTTGTGGGAGTGGAGCATCTGCAATATCTGAAGACGAAATGGCAATGGTACAAACATGACCCCTTCAGGCTTTCCCTCAGGAACATCCTGCTGGAAGGGATTTAAAGTCTCCATCCAGTTCTTCCAGGTCTCTGTGGCTGCAAATACCACTCTCTGTGGGATAATAGTCTCTGGGTCTGAGGGCTGTGCTGTCTCTGGCTCAAAGCATCTGGATAAAGCATTGGCTTTAATGTTTTTACTACCCGGAGTATACGTAATTACAAATCTGAATCTCGAGAAAAATAGTGACCACCGAGCCTGACGGGGACTCAATCTCTTAGCCCCCTCAATGTATTCCAAATTTTTGTGATCAGTGTAAACTGTAATCGTATGCTCTGCTCCTTCTAGCCAATGACGCCATTCTTCAAAGGCCAATTTAATGGCTAGGAGCTCCCTGTTGCCTATATCGTAGTTTCTCTCTGCTGGTGAAAACCTACGAGAAAAATAGGCACACGGGTGTAACCTTCCCTGCAACCCAGATCATTGAGACAGCACAGCCCCCACCCCGACCTCTGAGGCATCCACCTCTACAATAAAGGGATAGGATGTGTCGACGTGTCTCAAGATGGGTGCAGAACAAAACAGCTCTTTTAGAGTGGAGAAAGCAGCCAAAGCTTCGGGGGACCAGTGGTTGGTATCTGCCCCTTTCTTTGTGAGACTGGTGAGGGGTGAAATGACTGTGGAGTACCCCTTTATGAACCTTCTATAGTAATTTGCGAACCCTAAGAACCTCTGGAGGGCCTTCAATCCTACTGGCTGAGGCCACTCCAGGACAGCAGAGACTTTGGCAGGGTCCATAGAAAGGCCTGAGGTGGAAATTATATACCCCAGAAAGGCGACAGATGTTACCTCAAAAATGCATTTCTCCAACTTAGCATAAAGCATGTTTTGTCTTAGCTTGTGCAACATAAATCTGATATGGGCCCTGTGCTCTGTGAGATTAGCTGAGAAGATTAGTATATCATCTAGATATACCAGGACAAATTTACCTAAAACCTCCCTGAACACCTCATTGATGAGTTCCTGAAAGACGGCCGGGGCGTTACACAACCCGAAGGGCATCACCAGGTATTCGTAATGCCCATCGGGTGTGTTAAAGGCCGTCTTCCACTCATCGCCCTCTCTGATCCGTACCAGGTTGTATGCACCCCGCAAATCCAATTTTGAGAAAGTTTTAGCATTGGTGACCTGAGTAAACAAATCGTCTATCAAAGGTAATGGATAGCAATTTTTACTGTGATTTTATTCAGACCCCGATAATCAATGCATGGTCGAAGGCCTCCATCTTTTTTCTTTACAAAAAAGAAACCTGCTTCTGCAGGTGACCGGGAAGGGCGAATGAACCCTTTAGCTAAGTTCTCGCGGATATATTCCTGCATGGCCAATTTTTCCGGCCAAGATAAGTTGTAGAGGTGACCTCTAGGGGGCATAGTGTTGGGCGAAAACCTAGATGTTCGGGTGTTTGCGCCGAACTCCGAACATAATGGAAGTCAATGGGGACCCGAACTTTCGTGCTTTGTAAAGCTTCCTTACATGCTACATACCCCAAATTTGCAGGGTATGTGCACCTTGGGAGTGGGTACAAGAGGAAAAAAAATATTTGAAAAAGAGCTTATAGTTTTTGAGAAAATTGATTGTAAAGTTTCAAAGGAAAAACTGTCTTTTAAATGTGGAAAATGTCATGTTTCTTTGCACAGGTAACATGCTTTTTGTTGCCATGCAGTCATAAATGTAATACAGAGAAGAGGTTCCAGGAAAAGGGACCGGTAACGCTAACCCAGCACAAGCAGCAGAACACGTGATGGAACAAGAGGAGGCGCAGAAGGAGAAGGCCACGCTTTTTGAGACGCAACCCAGGCCTTGCATGAGGACAAAAAGCGTGCGGATAAAGCAATGCTTTTTGCCGCCATGCAGTCATAAATGTAATAAAGATGAGAGGTTCAATAAACAGGGACCGGAAACGCTAACCCAGGCCAGCAGCAGCAGCAGCAGCACACATGATGGAACAGGAGGAGGCGCAGGTGGAGAAGGCCACGCTTTTTGAGACACAACATCCCAGGCCTTGCATGAGGACAAATAGCGTGTGGATATAGCAATGCTTTTTGCCGCCATGCAGTCATAAATGTAATAAAGATGAGAGGTTCAATAAACAGGGACTGGAAACGCTAACCCAGCAGCAGCACACGTGATGGAACAGGAGGAGGCGCAGGAGGAGAAGGCCACGCTTTTTGAGACACAACATCCCAGGCCTTGCATGAGGACAAATAGCGTGCGGATATAGCAATGCTTTTTGCCGCCATGCAGTCATAAATGTAATAAAGATGAGAGGTTCAATAAACAGGGACTGGAAACGCTAACCCAGCAGCAGCACACGTGATGGAACAGGAGGAGGCGCAGGAGGAGAAGGCCACGCTTTTTGAGACACAACATCCCAGGCCTTGCATGAGGACAAATAGCGTGCGGATATAGCAATGCTTTTTGCCGCCATGCAGTCATAAATGTAATAAAGATGAGAGGTTCAATAAACAGGGACCGGCAACGCTAACCCAGCAGCAGCAGCAGCAGCACACATGATGGAACAGGAGGAGGCGCAGGTGGAGAAGGCCACGCTTTTTGAAACACAACATCCCAGGCCTTGCATGAGGACAAATAGCGTGTGGATATAGCAATGCTTTTTGCCGCCATGCAGTCATAAATGTAATAAAGATGAGAGGTTCAATAAACAGGGACTGGAAACGCTAACCCAGCAGCAGCACACGTGATGGAACAGGAGGAGGCGCAGGAGGAGAAGGCCACGCTTTTTGAGACACAACATCCCAGGCCTTGCATGAGGACAAATAGCGTGCGGATATAGCAATGCTTTTTGCCGCCATGCAGTCATAAATGTAATAAAGATGAGAGGTTCAATAAACAGGGACCGGCAACGCTAACCCAGCAGCAGCAGCAGCAGCACACGTGATGGAACAGGAGGAGGCGCAGGAGGAGAAGGCCACGCTTTTTGAGACGCAACCCAGGCCTTGCATGAGGACAAAAAGCGTGCGGATATAGCAATGCTTTTTGCCGCCATGCAGTCATAAATGTAATAAAGATGAGAGGTTCAATAAACAGGGACCGGAAACGCTAACCCAGGCCAGCAGCAGCACACGTGATGGAACAGGAGGAGGCGCAGGAGGAGAAGGCCACGCTTTTTGAGACACAACATCCCAGGCCTTGCATGAGGACAAATAGCGTGCGGATATAGCAATGCTTTTTGCCGCCATGCAGTCATAAATGTAATAAAGATGAGAGGTTCAATAAACAGGGACCGGCAACGCTAACCCAGCAGCAGCACACGTGATGGAACAGGAGGAGGCGCAGGAGGAGAAGGCCACGCTTTTTGAGACGCAACCCAGGCCTTGCATGAGGACAAAAAGCGTGCGGATATAGCAATGCTTTTTGCCGCCATGCAGTCATAAATGTAATAAAGATGAGAGGTTCAATAAACAGGGACCGGAAACGCTAACCCAGGCCAGCAGCAGCAGCAGCACACGTGATGGAACAGGAGGAGGCGCAGGTGGAGAAGGCCACGCTTTTTGAGACACAACATCCCAGGCCTTGCATGAGGACAAATAGCGTGCGGATATAGCAATGCTTTTTGCCGCCATGCAGTCATAAATGTAATAAAGATGAGAGGTTCAATAAACAGGGACTGGAAACGCTAACCCAGCAGCAGCACACGTGATGGAACAGGAGGAGGCGCAGGAGGAGAAGGCCACGCTTTTTGAGACACAACATCCCAGGCCTTGCATGAGGACAAAAAGCGTGCGGATATAGCAATGCTTTTTGCCGCCATGCAGTCATAAATGTAATAAAGATAAGAGGTTCCATAAACAGGGACCGGCAACGCTAACCCATCACAGATGGTCATTGTTCATGTTACTTGGTTGGGGTCCAGGAGTGTTGCATAGTCGTTTCCAATCCAGGATTGATTCATTTTAATTTGAGTCAGACGGTCTGCATTTTCTGTGGAGAGGCGGATACGCCGATCTGTGACGATGCCTCCGGCAGCACTGAAACAGCGTTCCGACATAACGCTGGCTGCCGGGCAAGCCAGCACCTCTATTGCGTACATTGCCAGTTCGTGCCAGGTGTCTAGCTTCGATACCCAATAGTTGAAGGGTGCAGATGGATTGTTCAACACAGCTACGCCATCTGACATGTAGTCCTTGACCATCTTCTCCAGGCGATCGGTGTTGGAGGTGGATCTGCACGCTTGCTGTTCTGTGGGCTGCTGCTGCATGGGTGTCAGAAAATGTTCCCACTCCAAGGACACTGCCGATACCATTCCCTTTTGGGCACTAGCTGCGGCTTGTGTTGTTTGCTGCCCTCCTGGTCATCCTGGGTTTGCGGAAGTCAGTCTGTCGGCGTACAACTGGCTAGAGGAGGGGGGGATGTCAATCTCCTCTCTAAAGTCTCCACAAGGGCCTGCTGGTATTTTTCCATTTTGACCTGTCTGACTCTTTCTTCAAGCAGTTTTGGAACATTGTGTTTGTACCGTGGATCCAGAAGGGTATAAACCCAGTAATTGGTGTTGTCCAGAATGCGCACAATGCGTGGGTCGCGTTCAATGCAGTCTAGCATGAATTGAGCCATGTGTGCCAGAGTCCTGCCAGAATCCTCATCATCCTCTTGTGAGCGTTGTCATAGTTGTTGTGATGTATCATAGTCGTCACCTTCTTCCTGGTCTGCTTCTGCTGACCATTCGCGCTGAATTGTGGAAGTCCAACGTGCACCGCTCTGGCCCTCGTCAGTGGTGGCAGGAAATTCCTGCTCCAACTCCAGCTGTTCCTCCTCCTCTTCTTCGTCATAGCTGCTGGGGCCAGCGTTTCCTGAGGCGGATGGCCTGATGTTGGTACCATCACGCTGATCGTTTTCTCCTTCAGATTCCCCCAGTTGCATCATGACAGCTGTTTCCTTGATTTTCAACATTGACCTCTTCAGTAAACACAGCAGTGGTATGGTAATGCTGACTGAAGAGTTGTCACTGCTCACAAGCAATGTGGATTGCTCAAAATTTTGGAGGACTTGGCAGAGGTCCAACATGTTGGCCCAATCGGATCCACAGAAGCTTGGCAGCTGTCCAGATGCGCCTCGGTACTGCGCCGTCATGTACTGGACCACTGCACTCTTCTGCTCGCAAAAGCGGGCTAGCATGTGCAGCGTAGAATTCCAGCGCGTAGGGACATCACACAGCAAGCGATGGTGGGGGAGATTGAAGCGCTCCTGCATCTTGGCGAGTGCCCCCGAAGCAGTACTGGAATTTCTACAATGTTTGGCCACTCGTCGCACCTTCAACAGAAGATCGGCCATGCCTGGGTATGTCCTCAGGAACCGCTGAACTACTAGGTTTGTCACGTGCGCCAGGCAAGGGATGTGTGTCAGCTTAGCCAACCTTAAAGCGCGAATGAGATTACTCCCATTATCACACACAACCATGCCCGGTTTCAGGTCCAGCGGTGCCAGCCACAAATCCGTCTGTTCCTTTATTCCCCTCCAAATTTCCTCCCCTGTGTGCTGCTTATCCCCAAGGCAGATCAGCTTCAGCAACTCTTGCTGACGCATGCCAACAGCTGTGCTGCACTGCTTCCACAATCCTACTGCTGCTGGGTTAGCGTTTCCGGATGAGGTACAGCTTTGAGATGCGTTGGAGGAGAAGGAGTCAGAGAGGTAGGTGCTGCTGTTGTTATCCAGTGGGAGGGACGGCGGTGCAGCTGTTTGCGGCGTGGGCAACACCTGGGCCGTAGCAGGTGAGGAATCGCTGCCAGGCTACACAAGGTTCACCCAGTGCGCGGTAAGGGAGATGTATCGACCCTGGCCGAACGCACTCGTCCAGGTGTCAGTGGTGAGGTGAACCTTGCAGGCAACGGCATTCTTCAAGCTTCAGGTTATTTTGCTGACCACGTGCTCAGGCACTGCAGAGCGCGCAAAGTGGTAGCGGCTGGGAACCACGTAACGTGGGATGGCCACTGACATCATGCCCTTGAAGCTGTTTGTCTCCACCACTCGATATGGCAGCATTTCGCAGGCCAGAAGCTTGGCTATGCTGGCTGTTACTGCCACGGCCCGGGGGTCATTTGCTGGCAATTTCCTCTTGCGCTCAAACATCTCCGAGACAGACAACTGAACTGTAGGGCTGCACACTGAAGGGCTGTTGGTTGTTGTGTTTGATGAACACTGGGAGACCTCAAGAGCACTACTCCGGAAAGTGACAGTGTCAACATCGTCTGATGTTTGTGAATGTTGTGAACCACGCAATGGCTGGGCTACTGCTGCTGCTGAGGCGGGTCTGGTGGTGAGTCTGGTGACCCCAAGGGAGGCAGTGTTGCTGGTACCCTGTCCTGCCACGTTTGCCCACAGAGTGGGATGTTTGGATAGCATGTGGCGGCTCATGCTGGTGGTGGAGAGGTTGTTAATACTTTTCCCCCGGCTCAGGCGGGTCTTGCACACCTTGCAAATCGCCATAGTACCATCCTCAGTGCAGTCTTCAAAGAAAGCAGAGACTTTGGAGCACCTGCCTTGCTGGCGATTTCTGTTTGCGCCTCTTTTGCCTCTCACTTGAACTTCCACGCTTGTGGTGCCTGAAATTGCGCGCCGCCTACCTTGTGCTACAAGGCGAACTCGTGCAGCAGTGGGTTCTTCAACAGACTCATCTGTGCTGCTGCTACAATGGCGATGTTCTCGTTCACAAACAAAATCTGGGTCTATGTCCACATTGTCCATACCCTCCTCTTCCATCTCCTCAAACTCATCATATGTCATTGTGGGGGGCCGCCGCCGTGGAGTATAGCTCCCCAGAACAACCTCTGCGCAGCTCACTCCAACGTCGTCTTCCAGATCTTGTCGGCCGACCTCCTGCAATTGCAACCCCTCCTGCCCAACTTGCTCTGAGATTTGGGTTTCCAAGTCCTCGGACTCGCCTTGTATTTCAGTGCGCGGTGCATTTCCCACAGTTAATGGTTGTGAATCCGGGCACAACATTTCTGGCTGTTCCTCCATTGACCTTTGAAAGGTGGAAGTTTGTTGGGCTGGGAATAGCTCCTGCGAATACCCCATTGTGTCCTGAGGTAATTCATCGGACTGGTTATCTGGCAGTTGTGTGCGTGGTGTCGCTGCCGGTTGTGTCAGCTTTGTGCCCACTGGCTCCTTGTAACTGGCTGAGGACTCGGACCTCGTGCGTGATGTGCTGGTGCTGCTTAACCCACTGCTGGACGCTTGAGAGGTCATCCAAGTAATTATCTGGTCCTGTTCTTTTGGATTTGTGAGGGTTGTTGTCCTGGACAACATGGGCGGTATTGAGTGGGTTTTCTTGGGTGCTCCCCTGTGGCCTGTACGTGAACCGTCAGGGGAAACACCTCTTCCCTTGCCCCTCCCTCTTTCACCAGATTTCTTCCTCATTTCACTTATCCTTAAAGTACACGCTGACTGGCAGCAGTACAGTGGCAGTACAGAAATGCTATACAGTGGTGGGTGAGCGGTGTACCACTATTCCCAGCAGCGACACAGAGCACAATGCTATACAGTGGCGGGTAAGCGGTGTACTACTGTTCCCAGCAGACACAGAGTGGCAGTAAACACAATAATGCTATATAGTGCTGGGTGAGCGTTGTACACAGAGTGGCAGTAAACACAATGCAATATAGTGTGGCTGAGCGAACGGTGTACTACTGTTCCCAGCAGACACAGAGTGGCAGTAAACACAATGCTATATAGTGTGGCTGAGCGAGGTACACAGAGTGGCAGTAAACACAATGCTATAAATGCTATATAGTGTGGCTGAGCGAGCGGTGTACTACTGTTCCCAGCAGACACAAAGTGGCAGTAAACACAATGCTATATAGTGTGGCAGAGCGAGGTACACAGAGTGGCAGTAAACACAATGCTATATAGTGTGGCTGAGCGAGCGGTGCACTACTGTTCCCAGCAGACACAGAGTGGCAGTAAACACAATGCTATATAGTGTGGCTGAGCGAGGTACACAGAGTGGCAGTAAACACAATGCTATATAGTGTGGCTGAGCGAGCAGTGTACTACTGTTCCCAGCAGACACAGAGTGGCAGTAAACACAATGCTATATAGTGTGGCTGAGCGAGGTACACAGAGTGGCAATAAACACAATGCTATATAGTGTGGCTGAGCGAGCGGTGTACTACTGTTCCCAGCAGACACAGAGTGGCAGTAAACACAATGCTATATAGTGTGGCTGAGCGAGGTACACAGAGTGGCAGTAAACACAATGCTATATAGTGTGGCTGAGCGAGCAGTGTACTACTGTTCCCAGCAGTCACAGAGTGGCAGTAAACACAATGCTATATAGTGTGGCTGAGCGAGGTACACAGAGTGGCAGTAAACACAATGCTATATAGTGTGGCTGAGCGAGCGGTGTACTACTGTTCCCAGCAGACACAGAGTGGCAGTAAACACAATGCTATATAGTGTGGCTGAGCGAGGTACACAGAGTGGCAGTAAACACAATGCTATATAGTGTGGCTGAGCGAGCAGTGTACTACTGTTCCCAGCAGACACAGAGTGGCAGTAAACACAATGCTATATAGTGTGGCTGAGCGAGGTACACAGAGTGGCAGTAAAAAGAATGCTATATAGTGTGGCTGAGCGAGCAGTGTACTACTGTTCCCAGCAGACACAGAGTGGCAGTAAACACAATGCTATATAGTGTGGCTGAGCGAGGTACACATAGTGGCAGTAAACACAATGCTATATAGTGTGGCTGAGCGAGCGGTGTACTACTGTTCCCAGCAGCGACACACAATGACTGAGGGGATCCTGGCTAGCGTGGCTGGAGCGCGAACTACCCTGCCTGCCTACCCAAAGCTAAACCCACAGACAAATGTAGGAGATATGACTTGGTTCGGGTATTTATTTACCCGAACCACGTGACAGTTCGGCCAATCAGAGCGCGTTCGGGTCCGAACCACGTGACCCGTTCGGCCAATCACAGCGCTAGCCGAACGTTCGGGGAACGTTCGGCCATGCGCTCTTAGTTCGGCCATGTGGCCGAACGGTTTGGCCGAACACCATCAGGTGTTCGGCCGAACTTGAACATCACCCGAACAGGATGATGTTCTGCAGAACCCGAACAGTGGCGAACACTGTTCGCCCAACACTACATACAACCAGACCGGAGATCGATGGGACAATTGAAAGGGCGATGTGGAGGAAGTTTATCAGCTGATCTAGGACAAAACACGTCTGAGAATTCTGAATACTGAACTGGTACTCCCTCCACGTGAATCTTGGTCTGGCCCAAAGTTACCTTCGCCAAACAGTGATGAAAGCAATGGGACGACCAGCTCGTTAGCTGACCAGTGGCCCAATTTATCTGAGGGGAGTGGAGTTGTAACCAAGGCATGCCCAGAATGATCGTGGAGGTTGTCATTTGTAACACAAAAAAATGCAAATTTTCTCTATGCAACACAGCAATAGCGACTCCCACCTCTGGAGTCTGCGACAGTGGACTGTTACCCTGCAGTGGGGCATCATCCACTGCAGTAACTTGAATCGGGGGTTTAACCGGTGTGAGCGGAATTCCCAATTTCTTAGCAAATTCGTAATCCATAAAATTAGCCGCTGAGCCTGAGTCAATGAAGGCTTCAGTGATCTCAGACTTATCTTCCCATGAAATAGTACAAGGAAGAAGCAAACGTTTCTCATCTAGGGGTAAACATTGTACACCTAGGGTATTACCCCCAACTACGCCTAGGCAGTAGCATTTCCCGATTTCTTAGGACAATTCTGCACTCCATGACCCCTTTCTGCACAATACAGACAGAGCTGCTCTGATATTCTGCGTTTCCGCTCCACCTGAGACAATTCAGACCGACCAATCTGCATTGGCTCAGGGGGAGGTGATGCGGGAGGAGTAGGAGTTACTGGGGGCACAGCATGGGACACCATTCTCACAGGGTTTTTACCCCGGGTCTGCCTCTGATAGCGCAGCCGACAATCTATCCTAATGGCTGATGAAATGGCCTCATCGATGGATTTGGGTTCAGGCTGACTTAACATAAAATCAGAGACCTCGTCTGACAACCCTGATAAAAAACAATCTAAAAGTGCAAAAGTATCCCACCTGGCCGATACCGACCACCTCCTAAATTCAGCAGCATAATCTTCAACCAGACCCTTGCCTTGACGCAAAAGTTTGAGCTTCCGCTCAGAAGTCCAGGCAATGTCTGGGTCATCATGAATTACAGCCATAGCTTGAAAAAATTCCTCTACAGAGGCCAGGGCTGGGTGACCGATGGGGAGACTGTATGCCCAGGTCTGGGAATCGCCAGATAATAAAGTTTTGATGAATGTAACCCTTTGGGCCATAGTGCCTGAAGACTTAGGTCTTAACTCAAAGTATGATAACACTCTACTCCTAAAATTTCGGAAGTCAGATCTGTGACCAGAAAATCTTTCGGGTACAGGCATACGTATGTCTGTGCTAGGAGGAGATCGCACTTCATCCACAACCGTCTGGAGGGTTTGTACAGATCCAGATAAAGCGTCTATTAACGTCCGGTGGCTACCCAGCACTTGGTTGATGTTGTTCACCGAGGTGGTAAGTGTGCCCAGACGGCTGGTGAGTGCGTCCATTTGTGTTTGGGTCTGCCGTTCTGTAACAATCGGTGTAACACAGAGAGGATCTGATTACTGGTGATCTGCAGTATCACCGAGAATACAGATATATACCCGATTATTGATGATCTGCAGTATCACCGATAATCAGATATATTTCTAACCTCTGGACACCTAAGTAATATGAGTGTTGGGTGCAACAGTAATACTTTGAGGAGGGTCCCCGTAAATACTGCCCAAAGGACAGGCTCCTTCCTCGGCCTGAGGCTCCCAAAGGGGGGGAGTCAGGCTGAGTGAGGGAAAGACCAGAGTGTGAGTGACACCAAGGGTGGATTGTCACTGACAGATCTGTGAACTATCTCTAAACAGAGGAGATAGTTCTCGAGGTCGGACTAGCCAGGTTGGCAACAGACAGACAGATAAGGTATAAAGACAGAAGGCTGATTCGGTATCCAAGACAGGCAGGGTTTGGCAACGTGATATCAGATATGCGTGGTACCGAATCAGAAAGCAGAGGGATGGTCAGGAAAGCAGAAGGTCATAACAGATAATATACAATGCCTAGTCTTGGTGTGAGCTCCGTGATCATCAACACCCTGGAACTAGTCTATAGAATAACAGAATGATCATACAAGTCCCTAATCTGGGTGTGAGGTCCGTGATCATCAACACCCTGGAACTAGTCTGACGTATAACAGGTTGGTAACACAAGTCCCTAATCTGGGTGTGAGGTTCTTGATCATCAACACCCTGGAACTAGTCTGAAGTATAACAGAGATATAACACAAGTCCCTAATCTGGATGTGAGGTCCTTGATCATCAACACCCTGGAACTAGTCTGAAGTATAACAGAGATATAACACAGAATCTGACAAAAGGTCTGAGTGCTTCCACGTAGTGATCGCAACGGCAGACAACCAGAGAATGACCAGCACCCAGTATATATAGTAAAGCGCTCTCCCGCGCCTCCCCTAAGTGCTGGACCAATGGGAACTGGTTGAATCGTCAGCTGACCGGCTTGGTCAGCTGACTCCCTTCTGGCTGTCATAAAAGTTCTACCTCTCTGCGCGCGCGCGTCCTTCTGAACCTGTGTGGACTATTGGTCCCAGCCACACCAGACATGTGCTGCAAATCACCCGCCGCGCTGGACGCGGAATCCACCGCACTGCCATCAAGGCATGCGGCAGATCCTCCGCGTTCGGCCATCTTACTGGATGTAGGCCTATGCGTGCAAACCGCCGCGTTGGACGCAGAATCAGCCGCCCCGTTCTGAGTACACGCGGCGGCTTTTCCGCGTTTCCTCACACTTCAATTGCAGTGTGGTCTTTCAGGAATTGTATAGCTATTGTTCAGCTATTGTATATCTAAGTGCTTAGCTATTGGTTGTAGTATGTAGTGTCCCTTAAGTATGTAGGGTCCCTTAAAATTGATGTTATCTGGGAGGAGAGTTATTTGGGAGGAGAGTTCCTAACACATCTCTCTGCTACCACAAATTCCTTTTAAGCGGGGCAATGTCGGCTGTGATGAATTTGTCTTGTCCTAAGCTAAATGAGATCTTTCATGAGATCATGGGTAATAATTTGGGACAGGCTGTTTGAGCCGAGATGAAAGTAACAGGAATGAGTCCAGACAATGGTCTTGATGCAGCTGCCCTGGCTTATGTAGAACCAGTCCTGTCACGTAAATGCAGGTAACACATGGGATCGGGTCATTTGAGCCGATCGTTAAGGTGCTGCTCTGTATGAATAGCATGTTGTGGACTGGTTTCCCTGGTAACTGTGAGGGGGCGGTACCCGTAGGAACTTGACCCGGTATACTGTGGCCAATTAACATCCAATTGGCTAGCACGTAAGAGGTGGGCGGAGGTGTATTGGGCCAATGTAGGATATTCTTCTCCGCGTTGTTACGGATGGGAATATCGCTGTCACGCGCACACGCAAATTTTGATCATGTAACATGCTGGGAGATCGAATAAGATTGACAGCATTGTAGAACCACTAAGAGTACAGAGGAGGGAAGGACTATACGAGGGAATGTGGGTTATTCATGCCCCATAGGTGGGTTTTAAAGATTGTGGGCGGCACCTTAACACGCAGAATGGATCAAGAGTTGTATTGTATAAATAGCGTCTCCTCCGTCCTAAGGCCATGCCCCTGATGAGTCATCCGTGATGAAACTAGTTAAAAGTTTAAAAAAGGGGCGGAGCCTAAATACGGAAGGAGACGCTAAGCCACATGGATTTTATCTGATATGCGCATTTTATCTGGAGCATTGTGAGTGCAAATTTAAGTTATTTTTTACATGGAATAAACAGTATTACGCTATGCCAGTGTTTGTTTGAGCCTAAGGTTTTGCTGCACTGCGGATGCTGTTAAAGAGAAGTATTGCTAAGAAAGTGTTCATGCTGGTCGGACTGGGTCAGCCTTAATATGTGGTAAGAGGCTAGGACATTACCATATGAATGCCTGCATGAGATAGAAGTTGAGGTGCTGGGACACGATTACTGTACTGTGTGGAGTGCACCTTGGGTGATAGTATTAAACATGCTATGCCATAGAGCTGTGTGTTTTTTCCTTTTGCATGTACGATTCTAATGCGGTTGGAAGCACAGGAGGATCGGAGTAATCTTACAGGCTGGGCCAAACGTGCTAACTGCCAACTGTCGTGATTGGCACTCCAATCTGGTGAGCATAATTGCTGTTTATGTGAGGATATTACATGCTGGAGCAAGTCTTTCCAATATCAGGAACATTTGCAGTTGGGACCTGAACACTAGGACTTTCATGCTTATGTGGTTTTAAGTGGAAAGGGATATTCATGTACATTGTATTTTGGGATTAGGTCTCCACAAAAGACTGGGCTCTCTTATTCTGATCCCTGTGTGGAGTGTGGAATATTTAGAATATTTAGACCATTTGATTATTTTTATGCATTGGATATTATGCTTTTTTTCATGCTAACTCTGAATGAGTAACTGTTGATTATTGTGGGACCCGTGATCTAGGTCCTTTTCATTTGGTTATTGCTGAAAGGGAAGTGGAAGCTCAGTGAGCCATAATAGTGAGATTGAGAGAGAACCTGTTGAGTGCTAGTATCATTTCATTAATAAGTTTAAAAGGGCATACACCCCTGCTGATTAGAGTGCACCAGGCACAGAGTCTGTTTCTGATCACCTGAGGAGCGCACAAGACACCCCCAACTCCCAATATTATATTTACTGAATTGCAGTAAGCAGAATAATGTGTGTAAAGTCTTACCACACAATGAGTAGAGAGTAATGCAATACATTACATGCAATGCATTATGCTGTGTGCACGTGCCATGAATGGCCACCTTGGTGGAATTTAATATAGGGCGTGTAGGCACCCTTTATTCAAAAGACATATATGCAAACTCAAAAGAGATAATAACAAAAGTGATTCTAGAGGTTCTTTATCTGGATTATTTAATTCGAATTGCATTGATATATCATCAAGGTCAGAAGGCACAGAACCTTCAAAGGATACAGTGGATTTCAAGCTTCAATTGCAGTGTGGTCTTTCAGGAATTGTATAGCTATTGCTCAGCTATTGTATATCTAAGTGCTTAGCTATTGGTTGTAGTATGTAGTGCTGGAACTCCAGAGAACAAAGAACACACAAGATGAGTATTGGCTAGGGTCTTAGGTTAGGGAAAGGCATGGGTGTAGATAGAAGGTTTATTTTGAGGGGACAGGATAGCAAGAGGATCAAATTAATAGTTAATTTAAGGAAGTTTGGGTTAGGCATTTAGGCAAGGATTTGAATTTGGTGAAGGTTAAGAGTCAAGGAACTAGAAGCACTTTAGTTAATAATAGCCATTCAGCTGTAATCCCTAAAAACTATCAATGCATTACCGATATTCTGACTATCGACATCACCCAGCTCCTAAATTAATGGATGCCTTTTATGCACGTTCTGTGAATCAAGCTCTTAGATAACATGAATGTTTGAGCTCTACCTGCAAAGCTGATCATAGTGATATCATAGCTGAATTTTCCTGCTTTGCCTGTTCTATAAATGTAAATGTTATTATCACCTCCTGTCACTTCCTGGTATGGATGGTCAGATTATGGATGGTCGGAAATGCCGAATTCCGATTCCTCCGGAAACTCCAGTTTATGCCAATTACTGATTCCAATGATTTCCAATTTCTGTTTTCCAATTCCAATTTCTAAATTTAGAGTAGTCTTTTTTTGGTCATTGTTTGCATTCTCTGATTGGCCAAATGCTTTAAAGTTGACTGTATTCTCAGATTGGTCCAATGTTTCCGAGTTCTGTGATTGGACTAAAATTACTGAGTTGTAGTAATGCGGTAATCCAGCAGACATCCGATTTCAGTTTTCCAAGGAGTCTATTTAGTAATTTTTTGCATTCTCTCTTTGGCCAAATACTTCCAAGTTGATTCTGCTTTCTCTGATTGGTCCAATGCTTCTGAGTTCTGTGATTAGGTTAAAATTACCGAGTTGCAGTTCTGATGGGAAATGTCCATTTCCATGGAATTTCATTTTCATGGAAACTGAATGAGCATCCCTACTTTTTGGGGCCTGTGCCTACTTCTAGTATTGCTAGAGGTTGGATCTGTACTTTTGTACAGCTGTATGCTCAGTAGGTAAGTGACACTTGAAAGTGCAGGTTCCTCAGCACGCTGCCGGCCACATGAGTCTCTAGTTAAATGGAACCTGACATCAGAGGCATATAGAGGCTGACATATTTATTTTCTTTTAAACAACCCCAGTTCCCCGGCAGGCCTGCTGATCTTTCTGGTCAGTAGTGTCTGCATCACACACCTGAAACAAGCATGCAGCTAATCTTGTCAGATTTTTGTCAGAAACACCCGATCTGCATGATTGTTCAGGGTCTATGGCTAAAAGTATTAGAGACAGAGGATCAGCAGGAGAACCAGGCAACTAGTATTGTTTTAAATGAAATGAATATGTCAGCCTCCATATCGCTCTCACTTCAGGTTCCCTTACGTTTTATAACAGTATTTTGGTGGTGGTTTTAACCAGTGTTTTTTCCACTAAAGGTAGAAAAACGCTTGAAGCTCTCCACTGCTCTTTCACAAACTCTTGAAATGGATGACTTTCGTAACTCAAAGGAGGATCAGAAAATAAACAAAAAACATGCAGTGAGTAACAGAATGAAATGAAATTGTTCAGTGGCATATAATATGACTTTTTAATCTTGTTTTTCTTTTTTACACATTCATCTCAGAGTAATGAATACAGAGAGTCTGTATTTGATTGTGTTGATCTGCTAGAACAGTCTTTATCCTATAAGGGAATAAGGACCAATGTAACTGCAATTCCCCACAATCATGGTAATTACAGCAGTGAATAATCTGATGGAAGAATCGCAATCTTGTACAGGTGCATGTTAATTATTTTACTTGCAAACTCTAATTAGACACTGCTACCACTTAAATGAGTTATATTTCCTTTTTTTTTTCAAAGGAGGTGATCTTTGTTTTGTTTATTTTTTTTTCAGTGGTTTAATCTGAATGAATGTTTAAAGGGGAACTCTGTTTTTTTTTTTGGCTGAAGGGGTATTTATTCCACAATGAAAAAAGTAGCGAGAAATAAATTCTATTGCTTAAACTGGAATTTGTCCTAGGGCCAAGTCACTGGCAAAAGTACAGCACTGCGGAATATGTATTGACCCTGTGTTCTAAAGCCTGTAGGAAAAAATACCTGGATCCTCAGAATACTCCGGGAGGAGAATTTCACATAGCTAAACACAGCCAAGGCTTTGCCTGTGACATCACTGGGAAAATATTTCCCGGTGCTGTGTACTCAGGGGTTTGATGGTGGATATGCCTGCTATGAGTCGGTCCATTATATGGGTAAAGCATGAGGTATGTATGGATCCACAGTGACTGTATTGTGCCATAAATATGGACTGTGCCTTTAACTGTGTGCAAAAGATGTGCTGCAATAAATGAACTATAATCATATGATTTTATATGCTATCAGACAACAAAACATTTGTGGATCTGCCTTGATGGCATGACTTTGAAATATGATGGACAGTACAATGTTATTGAATGGCAGGAGTGCTTCCCTGTGTGAGCACTGTTTCTTTCTGTGCTCTATGACAACCTAAAGCTGCTGTGTAACTGGAAACAACCTAATTTGAATAAACTGTTTTTAGCCTTACTTATGGTGTTGCAAATCATATAAGTGTACAATGACATTATCTAGTGTGAAGCCATGCGAAGCAATGCCCGTCGAATAGTAGAAATCTGCACATAACCCCTCCCCCGCAAAAAAACGTTTTGTAGACCAGAATGAATGACAGGGCAACGGAGACGGAAGGCGGGGTTAAGGAGGATACAAAGGATGGGACATTAGCAAGTATTGACACATCCTGATGAAACGTCCAATGAGGACGTGAAACGCGTCGGTGGACGGAGCCAACACTGATGCGTGTGAAGCAGCATCCCTTCTCACACACTGCCTACGGGACCCCGGGCTGGCGTCCTTCACTTTGCTGGGGTATATTGCTGAGAGGTAACTGACAGCCGAACCCAGTGCACCCCGAGCAGGACCAAGTGACAACACAATTTGACCCAGGGACATACCGAAGATTATTAGTGGACGACAAGACGGGTGAGACCAAACCTATACTGCCAGGCTATGTGCAGCAGCAGACATTCTGTATACAGTTGATGGAACTTGACCCTGTTTGAAAAATAGCCTATCGGAATCCACTGCTATGACACAGGGGCCCCCCCAATGTTGTACCACATATGGCACAAGTGTGAAAGGAGTGAGTATGCGCGGACGCGCGTGATGCTGATATAGTATTATATCCTGGCCAGGACAAGCTACGGCATACATACAAGTGCATTTTGCTATAGCTCACATGCATACAGCTGTAAATGCTCTGCAAATGGTGATTTTAAATTGATTGGGATAAGTTTTTGCTGATATTTGATGTATTTATGGGGATTTTTGTAGATAATTATGAATAAAGATAATCTTTGGTATACTTTAGATGGCTTATGTGACCCTATTGTTTTATTTTTAACCGATCCATATAATATAGGGGTTTAGCCCCATCTTTGCGGGGTGTTGGTGCCAAAATAAATCTACAATTTAGTTTGGTCCATGTTTAATATAGACATCACTGGGAGGACAGGACAGAACAGGAAGTATTTCTGATGCTGAAATAACATTAATTAACTGCCGTGGTGGAAGTTAATTAATAGCCCAGAGCGGAGATCCTGAGTTCAGCTTGGGGTAAGCAAGTACCTGTGTTTCCAGCAGTTTGGAGTCTCACGCGCGATTGGCAATGCGCAGCAGGACTCCAGCCTTTTCTCCACTGCTGTCAGCTTCTCTCTCTGGTCGCCAGGCTCCCAATGTCCCCGCTCTTCTTCTGGGGTCTCGGTGGGCAATCAGAGCAGCGGAGCGACGGTGGTGGCATGACCTCAGGACACGGCGTGACGTCATAGGGGAGGTAACAAAAACAACACACTTCGCGCTGTAAATGGAATACTGTATCCCCTATATCACTAGTTCGCCCCTCTGTTTTAAACCATAACATTTTCCAAGAACAGAGGATGGTGCTCACAGTGATTCTTCAGCCACCCTGCATACCCCCCGTGCAGTGGTGCAGAAGAATTACTGGGTACTCTGAGATTGAATGTTAAGGGCTTTCACAATATAAGACTCGATCCACTATTCAAAAATGCACAATCATCACATATAGTGACAAATAAGTCTGACTACGTGGGGTTCCCCCTTAAGACCACTAATTCACTCAATGGTGTTCTAAGCATAAAGTCCACTATGAACAGGTAGTCCCAGTGAACAATCACAAGTTGCTATTAATAGTCCAAATGTATAGTCCAAATTTCAGCCTATCTTGGCAGACAGAGAAGTCCCATATCTATCCTCTGATCACAAAAAAACACTTCTCCTTCACAGCGATATACTCTTTGGAAAGACAAAGCCTCCACCACACCCTAGTGAGATACACTTACTAGATGTTAAGACCTGCTGGTAGGTCTAATGAAGCCTTGGGACAGTTCCCGGGTGGTCCCCCACCTCTCTGGCTAAATCCAAAAAGCTTGACTGTGTCCAAGATGCTTAAATGTCTTTGGATCTCCCTAGTACCTCAATAAAAGAACTTCACATAATGTGATACCGTCTCTTTAATAAAAGAATTAAAAACACATTGCACTTACATACTCCTGGATGTCAAACAAGCATAGAGTTTGTGTTCCACGGGCTCTCCCCCGCTATAGGTGGCCAGCTGGCATGGGCATCCCTTCCTTCCCCTCAGTGGACTCCCGACCGCCGCGCACTCGGTCAGCACTCGTCCTCATCCCGTGGTTAGGGTCCCGTCGTATCCGTGTGTAAAGCCGTACTCAGTTCCGCGTTAGGCCCCGCCTTAGGATTTACACGCGGATACGGCGGGACCCTAACCACGGGAGGAGGACGAGTGCTGACCGAGCATGCGGCGGTCGGGAGTCCACTTAGGGAAGGAGGGGATACCCATGCCAGTCGGCCACCTATAGCGGGGGAGAGCCCGTGGAAAAAAAACTCTATGCTTGTTTGGAATATGTAAGTGCAATGCGTTTTTAAAACTTTTATTAAAGAGACAGTATCACACTATGTGAAGTTATTTTATTAAGGTACTGACACCTAGGGAGATCCAAGGACATTTAAGCATCTTGGACACAGTCAAGCTCAAGATCAGAGGATAGATATGGGACTTCTCTGTCTGCCAAGATAGGCTGAAATTTGGACTATACATCTTAATAGCAACTTGTGATTGTTCACTGGGACTACCTGTTCATAGTGGACTTTATGCTTAGAACACCATTTAGTGATTTAGTGGTCTTAAGGGGGAACCCCACGTAGTCAGACTTATTTGTCACTATATGTGATGATTGTGCATTTTTGAATAGTGGATCGAGTCTTATATTGTGACAGCCCCTAACACTCAATCTCAGAGTACCCAGTAATTCTTCTGCACCACTGAAAAGGGGGTGTGCAGGGTGGCTGAAGAATCACTGTAAGCGCCATACTCTGTTCTTGGAAAAAGTCATAGGGGAGGTGCAGGAAATTTTAAAGGTGATTGGCCCAATTTCTGCATGTATTGGATACAAATGTGTCAAATACATGTGTATCCAATGCATTGTAGCCATTTGGTTCCAGCTGCTTCTGAGCAAGTGCTTGTGTGAGCTGTGGTGGAGACAAACAGCTAGGCCACACAACAATTGACTGCTCAACAGGGGCGCTTTTCAAATAGCAGGATGTGGGAGCCGGTCACTAAGGAGGACTTGTGGCTTTTCTTCAGACTAATTATTCTGCAGGGGGTGGTGGTGAAGCCCCTGCAGATATGGTATTGGTCTACACATAAAATCATTGCTACCCCTTTCTTTGGCATGGTAATGTCTGAATACCCTTTCAGACTCATAATGAAATATTTGCACTTTTCAGGCAATGACACCTTCGATGAGTCCACCCACCCTGCGCCAAAGCTCAAAAAAAATTGGTAAGGTATATCAGCTGGTAGTGGAAAACTTCCAAAACACTTATGTACCCTAGACCTAGAGGGACATAAGTGTTGATGAAAGCCTGATGGCATACAAGGGGAGACTGAGTTGGATTCAGTACATCGCATCCAAGAGTGCCCACTTTGGTGTGAAATCCTACATGATCTGTCAGTCAGCAACCAGATATATCTGGATTCTGGAACACCATTCTTTATACCGGCAAAGGGACTCAATTCAATCCCACTTTCAGCAGCTATGATCTGGCAACATCCTCTGTGCTGTCTTTGATTGAGCCTTTGCTAAACAAAGACTACTGTGTGGCCACAGATCATTTTTTCAGTTCCCTGAAACTTTTTGAATTTCTTATGAAAAATAAAACTGATGCCTACGGCACCATTAGGCCTAACAGGTGGGAAATGCACACAAATTTCGCCAAACAAAAAACGGAAAACTGGGGACATTATTGCTTGCCAGAAGGGGAAAATGCTGGCTCTCCGCTGGCATGACAAGAAAGATGTCTGTTTCCTCAGCACAGTCCATGACATCTTGACTGTCACCACCAGAAGAAGAAGAGGTAAAGTCATTGAAAAGCCTAAAATCGTGGTGGATTACAACAACACGATGGGTGGTGTGGACAGAGCCATTAGTCACCATGACAAAACAATGCATTAGGCATAGCTTATTTGGGCTGCCTTTTAGGTACAATGCATTCCATAATAACATGCACTATTGGATCTACAAGCTTGATTAGCGACTTGAACTCACTGATTTTGCCATCCAGGTGTTATGTTATCATGTTCAGCATAGTTTTGGATGATGTTATGACTTGCTCCTAGTATTATCTAAACTATTTACTACTTCTGTGCTGCAACCCCACAAAAAATTAAAAAGACAAAAAACATAGAAATACAGTTTCATTATTACTGTGACTCGTTTAGTACTCTGATGACAATAAAAATCCTCTGGCACATCTCATCCTATTGGTCCAACAACAACATGCACAGGGGTGTCTGCGGGCTTCAGGCAGTAAGTATATCGTGGGGAGTTCCTATGGCAGGAAGGGTCACCAGTCCTCCAAAAATCCAGTCAATCCACACAAATCCCATAAGGAACTCAACCCTCAGCGGATGCTTATCCAACGATATCCATTTATTGAAGTGTTACAAGAGTATACACAGCATATCACAACCAGCACAACGTTTTGGGCGAGATGCCCTTTCTCAAGTGCTCGAAGTTTATCACAGGAATAACACATTTATAGAGCAATTACACCTGACCACACCTTACATAAGGGGGTGGGAACCAATATCTATTGCATTTAACCCTATGAACAGCTAACCCTATAGAAAACACCTAAGGCTGAAGTCCTCATTTAAATGAGCCATAAATTACTTTTCTCCAATGTTGCTGTCACTTACATTAAGTAGTAGAAATCTGTCATTACCAACAGATTTTGGACTAGCCCATCTTTTCATGGGGTGTTCTCAGGGTTTTCATTATTTGTAAAAGCACTTAGCGAATGGCAGCTGCTTCGTCCAACTGCCAAAGAAGTGTACGGTGATTGGGGAGGCTGGCCAGCTTCTTTGTATAAATCTTTTTCAGGAAATGTCTTTATAAAGAATAAAGGCCATGCTGAGAATCCCCCATGAAGAGATGGACTAACCTAAACCTGAAAAAGATTTATAATAAAATAATGAAAACCCTGAGAACCCCCCACGAAAAGATGGGCTAGTCCAAAATCTGTTGGTAATGTCAGATTTCTACTACTTACTGTAAAGGACAGCAACATGGGAAAAAAGTAATGTACGGCTCATTTTACTCTGGAAGAAACGTACTTCTTAGTTGTACATGTTTACATGTATTTCAAATTTTAAGATTTTTGCGACAGAGGTCCTTTAACCACTTGAGGACCGCAGTGTTAAACCCCCCTAAAGACCAGGCCATTTTTTGCTTAACTGGCCACTGCAGCTTTAAGGCCTAGCTGCAGGGCCGCACAACTCAGCACACAAGTGATCCCCCCCCCCCCTCTCTTCTCAACACCGACAGAGCTTCCTGTTGGTGGGGTTGGATCCTACCCCCTAGTGTTAATTTATTTATTTTTTGTAAATATTTATTTTTATTAAATTTCCCTACTTATTTCTTTATTTTTTTTACCTAACTCCCTCCCTCAGCCAGCCAATCATGGTGATCGGCTGTCATAGGCTTCAGCCTATAAAAGCCGATCTTTCTCCTATGTCCCAGGACTGTACTATGCTAACGGCGTTTTTTGGCGTCTAACAGTCTCCGAGTGGCGTTCACCGCTGGGAGACTGAAGGGGGAGCTCAGCTCCGCCTACCAAGTGGAGATGCGTGCACATCAGCTCGCGTGATCTCCTGCAAAAGCCAGCCCCAGGACTTGACGTGAATTGGCATTAGGCGGTCCTGGAGCTGCCGCCGCGGTCACGCCCATTGGCATGTCATGGTCGTTTAGTAGTTATGCAATGAAGTGGCCCCAACCATCCAAAGTATGCTTCGTCAATTATTTCTTTAGAAGGGTCTTATAAAAGGTGTTTGAGGTTGTACTTTTTTCCATTTCGGATATATATTTATTTTTAAAGAATATAGTGGGGATCCACACAGCTATAGGTATTGGGGTGTTGAGGGTCTCGGTCATGGATGCTGGGGGAATAACTATTTTTGTGATTAAAATTAAAGTTTTAATTGGTTCTTCCTTTTTTTCCCAACAATGATGCAAATCACTACTCTTCCAAAAGAGGGTCACCATTCTAAAGCAGATTTATTAATTTCTGTATGTGAATCTGTCTGTGTTGAATTCATAGATCCATTTACATTTAAAGCTCAAGTTCAGAGACCCTGCTTTTGTTTTGGTACACAAAGAATGTATGGTATTGGTCACCCTTCTGGAGCAATCTGGTTTTGATGTTTTATACTCATGAGCAGTGCACACATTTATTTATCCAAGTTAGTATGTATGGCTCACGCCTGTGCTGTAGCATGGAGCCAAACATGCATGACTCTTATCTCTGCACATGAGTAGCTCTGTGCTCCTGTGCATGTGCAAACTCATTGGCGCCTGCGCAGTGTGGCCCTGCTTGTACATGAAGGGGCTGTAAAGTTGAAGAAGGTCTCAGCTGACAGCAGAGGGGTTGCAGAGGATCAGGAAGCCTCTGAAGCATCCAGAGGCTTTCCCTACTAACGCTAGTATGTAACTTTGGTGGCATATTTTCACTGTCACCATGGATTCCATGGATTTTTACATATAAGGTTGCGCCCTGCACTTCAGATGGATTCATGGCTGCTCCTCAAATGCAAACAGTCCATAATAGTTTATACACCCTCTTGGACCACATTCAAGGACACTCCTTAACCACTTCAGCCTACAGCTTTGAAAATCTTATGCATCCGAGCAATGTTCACCTCCCATTCATTCGCTAATAACTTTATCTCTACTTATCAAAATTAATTGATCTATATCTCGTTTTTTCCGCCACTAATTAGGCTTTCTTTGGGTAGTACATTTTGCTCAGAATTATTTTTTTTTTAAATCCATCTTAACAGGAAAATTAAGATAGAAATGGAAAAAAAATCATTATTTCTCAGTTTTTGGCCATTATAGTTTAAAATTAATACATGCTACAGTAATTAAAACCCATGTATTTTATGTGCCCATTTGTCCCGCTTATTACACCATTTAAATTTTGTCCCTATCACAATTTATGGCACCGATATTTTATTTAGAAATAAAGGTGCATTTTTTCTATTTGCGTCCATCACTATTTACAAGCTTATAATTTTAAAAAATGTAATAAGATACTCTCTTGACATGTATATTTAAAAAGTTCAGACCCTTAGGTAACTATTTATGTAGTTTTTTTTTTTTTTATTGTAATTTTTTTTTTTTAGTACAAAAATGTATTTGGGTAATTTTAGTTTGTGAAGTAAATAGCTAATTTTAGATGTAATATAATGGATTTTTTTTTTAATAAAGGTATGTGGGTGAAGTTTACTATTTGGCCACAAGATGGCCACATTCAAAAAATTCCTGGATGCGAACGATCTCGCATCCAGGAACTAAAAGAAGAAGGTGATGTTTCCTGGGGGCAGAAATACTGCGCTCTCTGATGAGAAAGCGTCGGTATTTCTGCCGGGGACTTAGATCGGTGAATGGGAATTATATTCCCATTCACTGATCGGGGGGGCAGCAGGAGGCAGCGGGAGCGCGCGCGGGCGTGCGCCCGATCGAGCGCACCACACGGCTGCAGCAGCAGTGCCTATCTGGACGGATATATTCGTCCAGATATGGCGAAGTGGTTAAAAACATGTACATGCCAAATCTAGCAGTAGATCAAATACTCTTACAAAACTTCAAAATTTGAGGACAGAATCCCTTTTATAGCCCAATTCACCAATAAACATCAGGAGATTAAACATATTTTAACATCTATTATAGGGTTTAGTCATCTATTATTGGGTTACCATCATATCAGGCAGTTAATAAACAATTCATTTACCCTCACCCAAACATAATTTTTGTAGAGCAGGGTCTAAGTCTGACAAGTTTTGACTAGTCCATCTCACCTTTAGGGATGCTCTTTATTATTTACAAATGCGTTACCATCTTTGTATAAATCTACTGTCACGATCGGTGTAGCAGAGAGGGTCTGATTCTCGGTGATCTGCAGTATCACTGGGAATACAGATATATATCCAATTATTGATGATCTGCAGTATCACCGATAATCCGATATAACGCTAACCTCTGAACACCTGAGTAGTGTGAGTGCTTGGTGCAACAGTAATACCGTGAGGACTAAGCCTCAGAAACAAGTGCCGTACTGTATGAAGTACTGCAGCAATACAGATTCCTTCCGAAGGCCTGGACTCTCCCGGGGGAGGAGTCAGGCAGAGCGTAGGAAGGACAGAACGTGAGTGACACCTAGGAGAGGGCGTCACTAACAGATCTGGGAACTGCCTCTAACAGCAAGGTCAGTTCTCGAAGTCGGGCAAGCCAGGTCGTAACACACGGACAGATACAGTACAGATACAGAAAGCAGAGGCGGAGTCTAATAAACAGGCAGGGTTCGGCAACAGGGTATCAGAAATATCGGGGTACAGAATCAGGAGTCAGATGCAGAGTCTAAGAGCGAGCCGAGGTTGGCAACAGGGTATCAGAATGACAGGGTACAAGATCAGAATACAGAAGAATAGTAACAAGCTTGGAGAACCTGGGGAGCAGGTGCCCAGCAAATACAGAGCTGGCCCTGTGGAGCAGGTGCCCAGAAAATACAGCACTGGCCCTGGGAAGCAGGTGCCCAGCAAATACAGCGCTGGCCCTGGGGAGCAGGTGCCCAGCAAATACAGCGCTGGCCCTGGGGAGCAGGTGCTCAGCAAATACAGTGCTGGCCCTGGAGAGCAGGTGCCCAGCAAATACAGAGCTGGCCTTGTGGAGCAGGTGCCCAGCAAATACAGAGCTGGCCCTGGAGAGCAGGTGCCCAGCAAATACAGCGCTGGCCCTGGGAAGCAGGTGCCCAGCAAATACAGCGCTGGCCCTGTGGAGCAGGTGCCAAGCACATACAAGGCATGAACTATCTCCTATCGATAGAGATAGTTCTCAGGGTCGAGAACTCACAGACAAACAAAGTACAGGATCAGATATCAGGAGAGTAGTCAGACAGGCAGAAAGTCATAACAGATAATCACAATCAAACTAGTACTTTAGACTATCAACAGAATCTAGCTAAGTGTAGGATTACAGCTCCAGCTGGTCCCGGCACACTTCAGGATCTGACTAAGGGTCTGCGTGCTCCCACATTGTGATCGCAACGACAGGCAACCAGCAACTGACCAAGCAGCAGAATATATAGTTGCTGGACACTGCCGCCCCGCCCGAACCATTCAGCCAATCATGAGTCCTGCAGGAATCAGCTGACCTTCCTGATCAGCTGACACTTCCCCTGCTAGTATAAAGGTCCTGGATTCAGGCCCGCGCGTGCATAGCTCTCCATTCAGTGCACTAACAGACCCAGCCACACCAAGCACACGCTGCTGCATGCAAACAGCCGCTTTGCTGTCAGGACAAGCGGCGGCTTTTCCACGTTCCACCACACACCCAGACGCCTGCAAACCGCCGCATAGGACGCGGAGTCAGCCGCCTAGCTCTTGGCACACGCGGCGGCTTTCCGCGTTTCCTCACATCTACACAATGATACTGGCAGGCCTTTCCAGCACATTATTTTGGCAACTGGACCAAGCAACTGCCATGTGGTCCTGAGGATTCCCATGAGGAGATGGACTACTCCAAAGTCTATCAGATTTTTAGGATCTTTGCTTTCTACTGTATGTGATGGCAACATAAGAAAAAAAAGTGATTTTTACTCTGGGGAATCTTATATGTATTTATTTTGACTTTTACAGTTTTTCTCAATAACAGTAATTTAAGGTGGGCCCATAAAGAGAATCTGTACTGTCCGATTTGTACAATAAAAACATACCAATAAAGTCACTGTAATCTCCTGGATACCTCTTTGCCATTTTCGCCACTCCCCGCCGCGATCCTGGCTTTTGATCACCAGTTTTAGGCTGTGTTTACAAACAAAAAACATGGCCACTAACCAGGAAGTGATGTTTGTATATATACAGTATATATATCATGATACAGTATACTACAAGTTTTTATTACATAGTGAACTCCAGTCAGGGATTCTCAGTTTATCAGCGTGGGAAGCTCCCTCCCCCCTCAGACTAGCTGAAATTAAGAGCAGAGAGCTGTCTGTGACTAATAAACAAAGCACACACACAGAGCCTGCAGGGAGCGTGGAGGGGGCATGCATAATGTCTCCCTATCACAGCAGAGGCAGTACATTCCTCTCTGTCTCGACAAAGCTTTACAAAGAAAAGAAGATTAGATATATTACAGAGACAGTGCAACTAGATAAGGCTGCAGTAAGCCAGAGCACATTAGAGCAGGTGTAGGAACGTATAGGATAGAAGAAGTAAGGCTGAAAATTGTGTTACAGAGTCTTTATAAGCCTGTAAGTGAAAAAAAAAACTTGGTTACCAGGGAGCAGTCCAACACTTGTCTACATCCTGTGTAACTGTTATGCCATGAATCTGTAACACCACATTGGAAATTACAGGTGGACTACAAGTCTGCTTTACTGTTGCAAAGTAACATAAACTTACATTATTCAGGAATGCACTGAAGCAAACCTACTGTATAAACTAGAATTTCCTTTATCCTATCCTTTTTTGCTTCAAGTCTGTAAAACTCCATAGTCCACACAAATGAGATGCAAAACTAACCTGCTAGTAGAAATAGACAGCACTTGTGTCCTCTGAGCAGGCTGGTTATATGTTTAAATAAAATGTGAAAAATATTCTCCTTAGGACAATATATAGTAGAATTAGCTTTTTATCTCTTGTATTCACTGATGGAAAAATAAAAGCCTACCTTTTTTTCACCCAACCTTCGGTGTAGCGGAACCTTTTCCTTTTTGATGTCCACATGAGCTCTGCGGATTCCTGCTCCCTTTGGGTTATGTGTGTGTGGTTGTAGTGGGTCCCATCCTGTTCCTCATATATTGTTAAACCTTGCCAATAAAATAACTTTAAAGCTCTTACCATGCAAGAAATTAAAATAAGTTAGATATTCATTATTTACCCACTGTTTAGTATTTTTTTCAATTGATAAGCCCTAAAATGTTATCTTTTGATAAGATGATAAAATAATTATCTCAGGAGAAAAAGTTAATTGGATCAGGGCCATTAAGTTAAATGCAAACTGATTAAAAACAAGGGCTACAGGCTATACATTTTTATCAAAATATCAACAGAAAGTTGATTGGGCATGGGTGGGAACAGCTGGGGATTGACAGCCGCATAGCTTTGTACTTCTTCGGCTGGTACAAAGCAAGCTGTGGAGGCATTTTTCAGCTTTTTAACAGGTCTCTGACAAAATCTGAAAAACTGTTTAAAATTAGTGCAAGTGGATAAACCTGGCAAACAAATAATATTAGGGAGATATCAAATATTTGTCCAAACAGGTAAAAGTATATTTGCAGAGATATAGGCCAGTCATTTCCAGGTCCTCCAGCAAAATTTTGGAGGCCTTCACCCAGCAAGCCACCAGTATTAAGTTGCCTTTGTGCTCCTCTCCCCCCATCCACCACATATGTGCAACCACATAGCCCAATCCCTCACCAAGGAGGAGGTGGTGGGGGGGGTTGTCACAAGGACTATTGTTATGCTTGTGCTTTCCTGTGATGTAGATAAACGTACCAGACACCTGCTGTGTGAGTAAGCTAAACTGACAGAGCACCTGAATAGAAAGGGGTGATTGATTACAAATAGAGCTCTAGGTGTGGCATTCTCACAACATCGTGGTGCTGTTATGTTTACTAGTAAGTGGTGTTGGTGTTCGAATCCAGGTTTATTTATTCGGAGACCTGGATTATACCATACACGCAGTTCAGCACCAAAGCTAGTGGAGAGGGCCACGGGGTTGCAGTCCACGTTGCTCTTCACTTGACTCCAATGCTTCCTCCTATGGCTTGGTAAGAAATATTTTAAATCATCTGTCAAAATCATAGTTGACTGCAGACTAAAATGTAAAGGTGATTTTTAATAACACTAAATTAAAACAAGTGATATGTCACACTGCTATATCTTATATTGTTTTCTCACTAAACATTCAGCTTTCCATGAATGATGCTGGAATTATATTTTTTCTTCTTTCCAAGAGATTTCCCTTAAAAGGTTCCTTTCAAGAGTTTCAGAGCATATCCAGGTGATATACGAACTAATGGGACTGAGTACCATAGCTATGGACACATCAGAACTGACATGCTCCATCATATATCCACATTTGAAGAATGTGTGTTCCTTTCATAAACAAGGAGGCCTGTTAACAATTAGTTCAAGTACTCCTTTAGAAAGCTAAAAACAACACCTTTTAAGAAAAAATATACATCCACAACTTTCAATGGCTTTATGTTTCCCTTCATCTTTGTAATTTACACCATTTTCTGCATATTATGAATACTGGGGAGAAATACAAAGTGCTAAGTAGATTAAAGAATAGCTTGCACCGAGCGTTACATGGAATTGTCTTTCTCTAATGTGCGGGGGGTTTTGCACCTTTTAAAGAAAGAACAGCCAAAGGGCCAAGAGAATCTAATATGATTCTATTTGAATTATTTAACACATTAGCTATGAGCACAATGGCTATATATATGAAAATTACCTGCAAAAATAACATAACTTTGAACGTGATATTGTGTGTCTTTAAGCTACAAAGATTCCGAAGAATCAGCTGATACTTCTATTTTGACATTCTTAATCATGGTAGGAGAATCATTCTAATTTGGTTTTAAAGTTTACAAGAGCCTCCGAGGTATAAAGAAACAAATCGACTTTCCTGTCTGCCCTATGTGTTATTAGTTGATCTCCCACAAATGCTCCAGCATAAAAAATCATTTTGGATTGTTTGGATGTAAAATGTACATGCAGATCAGAGGCTTTCGGCTGACTGTTGTCAGAGCAAAGCTTAAATAAGTGATGTCAAAACCATAAGTCAGTTACCCTGATTTACACTAACTCCACCCAAATGCTTTATATGGAATTGGCTAAAGCAAGAAGGGCTTTGAACCTCTGCTAAGTTTTTATTGCTATCTAGGTCCACAATGGGGAAATTTCATCCACTTAATTTTGCTCCCATGAGTAATATGATGGGCTAATTAAGGGCAAATCTCCACAGCACCAATCCTGACACTTATGCAGGAGCTTTTCTTTTTTCTAGAGAGTGGACTGATGAGAACATAAGTCAGGATTTTATTAATCACTATGTACCCTCTGAGTAAATTCTAATGATTTCCTGGTTGCTCAACAGGGTGACACAAAAGATAGGGAGGACGGAGAGAGAACATGTTTAGATTGCTGCTGCAAGCAATAACAAAATGGCACTAACCATTGTCACTGCTAGGCAAATTTGGCACTACTATAGGGACAACCTGGGCAATTAACCAAGGGCCCAGAGCCGGCTGTCGGACCACTCAGGTCTACCCCAAAATGTATTGTAGTCCTCAATAGTGATGTAGCAAACGTGAAAATTTGGTTCGCAAATGCAAATCTTCTGCAAAAGTTTGCAAACGGGCGAATCTGGCGAACCGCCATAGACTTCAATGGTGTGTCAAAGTGATGAAAAAGTATTTTCAAGGGGCTTAACACCTGGATGGAGGCATGCCGGAGGGGGATCCATGGCAAAAGGCCCACCAAAATTACGTAGTTGACGTAGACTTGTGTTTTAATCTCTAAAGGGCAGAAATCACAGTACATTCCTAAATTTGTGGAAATAAGTGCTTTAAAAGTCCGGCGTGCACACATGCCGATAAGGTAGTGTAAGGGCTATGCCCGGTTCACACTGACAGAAAAAACGCAGCGTTTAACACACAGCAAACAACCGCAAAGAGCTTTAATGATAACGTCATGTGAACAAATCATTGTTTTTACTGGTTGACACCTCCAGGACATAAATATTAGTCCTCTCGACGGCAGTCTTTGTGTAGTGGTGTGTAGTGGCCGCTGAGCTTGTGTGCACATTCACGGGAATGCAGGTGGTCACGGTTTTCCAGCCCCTACAGTCGGGCTGAGGTAATTTAATGACAGTTAACACATACAAATAAGTAGATTTCTACCAGAATAAAATGAGTCATAAATTACTTTTCTCCTATGTTGCTGTCATTTACAGTAGGTAGTAGAAATCTGACATAACTGACAGGTTTTAAGCTAGTCCATCTTTGCATGGGATTTCTCAGCATGACCTTTATTCTTTATAAAGACACTCTTTGAAAATGATTTACTCAAAGATGCTCGGGATTGCTCGCCAGCCTCCCTGCTCGCTTCACACTTTTTTTGCAGTTGGACGGAGCAACTGCCATTCGCTAAGTGCTATTGAAAATAAAGAAACCTCTGAGAGCCCCCTATGAGGCGATGGGCTATTCCAAACCCTTTCGGTTCTGTCAGATCTCTACTACCTACTGTAAGTGGCAGCCACATAGGACAAAAGTAATTTATGGCTCATTTTACTATTGAAGAAATGTACTTCTTATTTGAATGTGTTTACATGCATTGCAAATTTTACGATTTTCGTGATAGTGATCCATCTAAGCTATCCATCTAAATAGCTCTGCGGTTATTTAGATGGTGAATTGGTATTGTAGCAGTAAGAAACTCCACTGGGGACATGAAAAACAGGCCTAATTAATGCATTCCCTATCTGCAGCACACTCTCCCTGATCTGCCTACCACAGAAGCCAAATACAGACTGCAAAATGGCGGCTGTGTTGGCTTTCTAATAGGTGTGTGTGGGGGGTCCAGGTGGGAGGGATAGCTGATTGGCTGCCATGTGTCTGCTGACTCAGGGATGAGGGGTCAAAGTTTGGCTCCATTATAATGTATCGGGGGCGGGTTGAATACGCCATGTGTTCACCTGAGGAGGCGAAAGCAAACACCCATTGTTTGCCGCAACCTAATCGCCGGCAGAACAGTTTGGGCCATCTCTAGTCCTCAAGGCCAATACAAAGTTTTTGACAGTGTAGCGATCTCATTCCTCCATGTGTTCCAATCTTCATCCCTGCTGGATGCATCTTTTCAGTGACCCAGAAGCATTTTACGTAATAAAAAGTGTTGGGTCTCGGAGGAGAGGCCCCTCTCAGGGCCGTATCTATTAAGAGGCATCCGTGGGCCGGTGCCATGGGTGGGTCCTCGGGGGGTGTCCACCTATAGTTCATTTGTTTATTATTATTTTTTTTGTAAAACTTTTTTATTTTAAAAAAATACATTTTTTTTCAGGGGGGGGGGGGGAGGGGAGAGCACACACACATGGAGGGGAACTCGCTTTCCCCCCTCTGCCCTCCAGCAGAGTGGCAGCGCTAGTTTGTGACATCACTAGACCAGGCAGCGGCATGCAGAGTTTCCCTCGCGGCTCATGCGCCGGACGAGGTAAGCTGATTGCTGGCCGCTGCTATACTCTGGCTGCACTGAGGGGAAGGGGGAGCGGGAGCACCAGGTGAGGGATGGGGGAGACTTCCCCCCCTCCCCGCCTTCACGCTGCTGTGTGTGCACGCGCTCCGCTCTATCTTCTCTGCTGAAATGATGCCCACTGTATAATTATCTTCTGATGTTATGCTGCCCACATTGCAATTATTCTCTGCTGAAATGTTGCCCACATTGTGATTATTCTCTGCTGAAATGTTGCACTCATTGCGATTATTTTCTGGTGAAATGTTGCCCACATTGCGATTATTTTCTGCTGAAATGTTGCACTCACTGCAATTATTTTCTGGTGTTATGCTGCCCACATTGCGATTATTCTCTGCTGAAATGTTGCACTCATTGCCATTATTTTCTGGTGAAATGTTGCCCACATTGCGATTATTTTCTGGTGAAATGTTGCCCACATTGCGATTATTCTCTGCTGAAATGTTGCACTCATTGTGATTATTTTCTGGTGAAATGTTGCCCACATTGCGATTATTCTCTGCTGAAATGTTGCACTCATTGCAATTTGTTTTTCTGGTGAAATGCTGCCCACATTGTGATTATTCTCTGCTGAAATGTTGCCCACATTGCGATTATTCTCTGCTGAAATGTTGCACTCATTGCGATTATTTTCTGGTGAAATGTTGCCCACATTGCGATTATTTTCTGGTGAAATGTTGCACTCACTGCAATTATTTTCTGGTGTTATGCTGCCCACATTGCGATTATTCTCTGCTGAAATGTTGCACTCATTGCGATTATTTTCTGGTGAAATGTTGCCCACATTGCGATTATTCTCTGGTGAAATGTTGCACTCATTGCAATTTTTTTCTGGTGAAATGTTGCCCACATTGCGATTATTTTCTGGTGAAATGTTGCCCACATTGCGATTATTCTCTGCTGAAATGTTGCACTCATTGCGATTTATTTCTGGTGAAATGTTGCCCACATTGCGATTATTCTCTGCTGAAATGTTGCACTCATTGCGATGGTTTCTGGTGAAACATTGCTGCATTACGATTATTTTATGGTGAAACGCTGCCCCATTACAATTATTTTATAGTGAAACGTTG
This sequence comes from Hyperolius riggenbachi, assembly GCF_040937935.1. NCBI lineage: Eukaryota > Metazoa > Chordata > Amphibia > Anura > Hyperoliidae > Hyperolius > Hyperolius riggenbachi. The sequence continues at coordinate 298,878,990 of NC_090647.1, forward strand.
CCCCATTACGATTATTTGGCACCTATGGGGGGGCCCCATCCAAATTTTCGCAAGGGGGCCCAGTGATTTCTAGTTACGCCCCTGACTACTAAATAAACTGGGGATACCTATAGACCTGGCTATCTATACTGGGGACACCTATAGACCTGGCTACTTTATACTGTACGTATACTAATTATTTATATAGCACCAACATATTATGCAGCGCTGTACAGAGTATGTATTGTCTTGTCACTAACTGTCCCACAGAGGGGCTCACAATCTAATCCTTACCATAGTCATATGTGTATGTATGTATCATAGTCTAGGGCCAATTTTTAGGGGGAAGCCAATTAACTTTTCTGTATCATATGTTATTGGGATGTGGGAGGAAACCAGGGTGTCTGAAGGAAACCCACACAGACACCGGGAGAACATACAAACTTCTTGCAGATGTTGACCTGGCTGGGATTCGAACCGGGAACCCAGCGCTGCAAGGTGAGAGCGCTAACCACTACGCCACCATGCTGCCATACTACTGTACTATATTGTACTACCAGCAGTACTTCACAGAGTACGTAGTCATGTCACTGACTATCCTCTAAGGAGCTTACAATCTAATCCTGCCATAGTCTAATGTCCTACCATATTATTATGTATTTATATAGCACTGGCATCGTTTGTAGCACTTTGCAGAGAACATAGTCATGTTACTGACTTTTCTCAGGGGAGCTCACAATCTAATCCTACCATAGTCATAGTCTAATGTCCTACCATATTATTTTGTATTTATATAGCACTGGCATCTTCTGCAGCACTTTGCAGAGAACATAGTCATGTTCCTGACTTTTCTCAGGGGAGCTCACAATCTAATACCTACCACTATTTTGTGCGAGAGAACACTGTCTAGTGGGTGTTTTTTTTTGGGGGGGGGGGGGGCGGGGGGGACATTTCCTACTTGCTTTTTTAGGGTCACTTTACTCATACCCAGGGAGAAAACATTTACTCTAACTAGGAAATTTTAATTGGTCACACCCACTGTGTGTTAATATGGACATGCCCACTGCATTCTGTGGCCATGCCCTCCTGGGCAGGGCATAGGTTTGGGGTGCCTAGGAGAGCCCAAACCCTAAATGCAGCCCTGGCTGCTCTGCGAGAATGAAGAAGGGAACGCACATGGCGCTGGACAAATGAAAAAGAGTGCAAGCCAGGACAAGTGAGGTAAACTCACTACACTGCCGAAAACTCTGCAGGGGCCCTGGGGATCACAATAAGGTTGAGGAGAAGACCTGACCAAATGATTGCTCACCCTGCTGTCACTCAAATCTCCAGCGTTTTTAAACACTAAACACAACTATAGTCCGCTGCCCGTAATCGGGTAATTTGAGGTCCTGGTGATCGGCAGAACCCCAAATTACCAGAGCACAGGCAGCAGACTACAGTATTACTGCTATAGTGGCGCACAACTCAGGCACTACGCAGTCAGCGCTCAGTGCCAAAACAACCTGCTTCAACCTGGAAGGATGGAAGATGGCTCAGGGGCCCCGATGGGGAGGAACTGGGCAGCCACTTTACTGGGAGTCACTTCTATTGGGGAGGGGATCTGTCATTGAGAGTGGGGAGGGGCAGGTTATTTTGCCTGGCTGTAGAACAAACCCTGCTGCTAGCAGAAGATACAATGGAGGAAGTTAGGACTTTATTAGAGTGAGATGAGACATCACATAAATAAACTAATAATAAGTATATAATCCTGTCTCACAGCAAAACAGAGAAAGCGTTTATTAACCTTTTGCCGACCGCGTCACGCCGATGGGCATGGGCGCGGCGGCAGCCCCAGGACCGCCTAACGGCAATTGGCGTAAAGTCCTGGGGCTCGGTTTTGCAGGAGCTCGCGCGCATGCTGCGTGCGCATCTCCTGCTTGGGGACGGAGCTCCGCCCCGCCTTCAGTCAGCGATCGCCGTCTACTTGCATGTACAGCGCTGCGATCGGCTGCAGCGCTGTACTGGGGACAGCCGTGTCACACGGATGTCCCCCTGGGGGACAGGAGAGCGATCGGCTCTCATAGGCAGAAGCCTATGACAGCCGATCGCCATAATTGGCTGGCTGTGGGGAGGGAGGCAGGAGGGAGGGGACATTTTTAAAGAAACATCTTTTTTTTAAAAAAAAGCTAACAAAAATATTTATAAAAAAAAAATAAACATGGGGGGAGCGATCAGACCCCACCAACAGAGAGCTCTGTTGGTGGGGAGAAAAGGGGGGGGGGGGGTATGGGTTCACTTGTGTGATGTGTTGTGCGGCCCTGCAGCTTAGCCTTAAAGCTGCAGTGGGCTATTTTACTAAAAATAGCCTGGTCACTAGGGGGGCTTAGCACTGCGGTCCTCAAGAGGTTAAATAGAATAAGAGATATCCAGCGTTTAGAGTCACTTAACATTTTAACTTCACTTAACTTAACTATTCTAACTTAACTATCCCAATCAAACCACATGCACCAGATTGAAAAAATAAACTTAGTTCATTCTGACAGCATTCTCCAGCACTCATAACCACAAAGGTATTGCTTTTTAAACATATGAATTTGTTCTTACGAGATTAGCCACAAAACCGCAAGTACAGCGTTTGTAACATGTTCATTTTTTTTTTAATGCAGGAGGAGGCTCAAACGTTTACTTAAAAAAAATAATGTGCTTCAGTAATCTTGACAAGTACTCTTTTCATTCATGTGAAGAGTGATTTTAGTGAGTGGTCCTCTTTAATTATTTTGATTGGAAAGTGAAACTTGTGAAAGTCAATCATGCCACTGAGTGCTTCTTTCTGAGAACAATCATCTTTCACAACTAAAAAGGGTAGGAAGTTTTCAATGGGTGACCAGTGCCACTGACCACCTGTGTAACAATCCTACGAATAATAGTTTAAGTGGATATACTGTATACTGGATTGACTGAACAAAGATAACACCTGCAAAAAAAAAATTAAAAAAACAATAAACAGTTTATTTCTGCTACTGTGTAATATATATTTTCTTTTGGCGCTGGCTATGTGTGCGTTCCTGCTTCTGCATCCATAGCCAATGTTGTCCCAGGGGCTGTGTCTGCAGGGCTTGTGCAATTCTTCGAAAGAGATGGAAAAGTTGTTTCAAGGAGTCTAACACCTGGACTGTGGCATGCCGGAGTGGGCTACATACCAAAAGTCCCACCAAAAATGACGGAGTTGAACCAGAGTTGGGTTTTAATCCCTAAAAGGCAGAAATCCCAGTACATTCCTACAAAGAATGCACTGGAGTGGTGCTGTACCTGCAAATTAATGTGGCCACAATAGCAGTAGTGTGCACAGCTGTGGGTGTCAGTGGGCTGTGGAGTGCCACACAAAGAGAAATGCAGTAGTTATATTCAAATACAGTGAAAAAAAGCACTGGAGTGGTACTTTGCCTGCAACTTAATGTGGCCACAATAGCAGTAGTGTGCCCAGCTATGGGTGTCAATGGGCTGTGGAGTGCTACACACAAAATAAAAAACAGGAGACTGATGTATTAGCCCTCAAAAGGGCTATTTTGGGTGCTTTCAGCAAGTAGTCAGTGAGGAACAAGAACACAGGCCTAGCTAATGCTTTCCCTACTTATCTGCAGCAAGTCTGACCCTGTTCTCACTAACAGCAGCCAGCAGAGAATGAATACAATATGGCCACCCCAACTGCTTTTTAATATGTGGGTAAGGGTCCAGGAGGGGGTTCTAGCTGATTAGCTGCCATGTATCTGCTGACTGTGAGGTAAGGAGTCAAAGTTTGGCTCCATGATGATGTATAGGGGGCGGGTCGAACATGCCAAATGTTCGCAGAGCACGAACAGTGGAAATTCGACGGGAGTTGTTCGCCAGCGAACAGTTCTGTCCATCTCTAGCCAGGAGGCAGCACAGCAGTGGATCAATTCACTGCTCCCATAAACTGTCTACAATTACAGTGTTCGGTAAAGCATTGCAGACAGAGTGATATGTGCTGCTGCAGCATGGCTTGACACCTGCAGTATAGCCCTAACAGGTGCACACTGCACAGAAGGGGAGAATCACAGAATAAAAGAAAGCTGGAAGTATGGTGTCCATTAGATATTTTATTTTATTTAACTTTAAAAAAAAAAATTTTTTAGGCATCACTGAATACCAAAAATTTGGGAGAAAAGCTGCTTTGCAATTATATTTTGGAGGGCCCACTGCCAATATATTTGGGGATACAAGCTGCCTAATTTTTATGGAGGGCACTATGTATAATTATGTTCTTTACGTGGCTATGGTGCTTAATTATATTTTTGGGAACATGCTGACTATATTTGTAGGGGCACGCTGCATTATTATGTTATATGGGGAACATTGTCTTTTTATTTTGCTGAAAGGACCACTATCATGAAGAACATATGAAATGTAAAACACAGATTTAGTTGTACATTTCTCCCAGAGAAAATGCACCATGAATTACTTTTCTCCTATGTCACTATCACTTACAGTAGGCAGTATAATCTGACAGGTTTTTGACTTGACCATCTCCTCACAGGGGATTCTTAGTATTTCCTTTATCTAAAAGCACTCTATGGAAAGGATTTAAATAAAGGATGCAGGCCATCCTCTCTACTTGCTTTTAAGCTATTTGGGCAGTTGGATAGAGCAAATGATATTCAATAAGTGCTTTTGAAAAAAAAAAAAAACTCTGAAAATCCCCCATGCAGAGATGGATTAATCCAAAACCTTTCAGATCTGTCAGACTGTAAGTGACAGCAGCATAGGACAAAAAGTAAGTTATAGTGCATTGTATTCTGGAACAAATGCACTATTAGACAAATGCATACACATGCCTCTTAAGTTTTACAATTTTTGTGATAGTGATCCTTTGATTATGTTGTTTGGGGGGAAATACTGCCTAATTATGTTGTTTGCATGATACAATTCCTAATTATGTTGTTTGGGGCATATGCTGCATAATAATGTTGTTCGAGGGGATGTTTGCAATGCCCAGCATATTTTTGGATGGGGATGTGGCTGAATGACAACAGCTGGGGACAATAACAAAACAGGAGGGGAAGAAAAAGCATGATATTATTTGGCTACTGACTAACCTCTACTGTGCCCACCATGATTATGCTGCTGGTCAAAGAAGCAGCACTATGGAGACAGGAAAACTGTGTGCAGCATCTTCTTAAGTATTCAGGACACTCTGATCGGTACTCAAGGAGATAATAATCGTGGCACACTGACAATAGATTCATGCACAGGCCCCACATTTCCACCATTAACGATGTACCTGTGTCATTTCCAACCATATTGAATGACTCCTCCTCTGTCCTACATTCTGCAGTCTATTCAGAGTTTAAACTTTCCTTGGTATTTTCCCTCCACACTGTGCCAGTGCTAGCACATCATTACTTTATCTGTTTTACTGATTACCCAATATGCATGCTAGACATCTCTACTTATAACTATCTGTCAAATATTAAACTTATTTTGTTATGGAATCCAAAGCCAACCAGAAAAATGCAATAAATATTGCTGTATTATGAAAGCATGCCCTTTCCCCCATAGGCCATTGTCTACATGCTCTGGCATACAAAACAAAATAAACTATTTATTCACTTGTCATTGCTGTAGAAACCTGCTGGATCCTGAGATAATCAACTGAACTGCCTAAGGCTGGTTACACTCTGCACAATCTGGTTGTGCAATCTTACCAACATCTATGTACAGAATGAATATGATTTGAATAGATTACTAAAGTAGGCCTTGATACTGAGTATGTATGGGGAAATTGCACACAGATCTTACGCCTGGTACCCACTTTCAATTATGATTGCCCAATTACTGGCCAATTTTACCACTTCCAAGTAGTATGAGGGTAAAGAGTTATTGAATACAATGAGCAGATTGCGTAGGGAAGCCAACATACTACATGGAGGTGGTAGAATTGGTCAGTGATTGGCCAATCATAATTTAAAATCTGCACCAGGCTTTAAATTCAGATTTAAAGGCATTTGACCATCTTATGGCAGGAGAAAATATTGAGATGAGCAGAGTGGTTCCATATTTTTTCAGGTCACCTTTAGTGAACTTGCCATTTGAATCACTGGTAAGGAACAGCTCCTTGTCATGTATAGCGTTTTAGGCCTAGCCATAATGCCTATGTAAGGGATCTGTGTAACCCCATCAAACTGCATTACAGCACCTGCATGTTAGTGCATGTGCACACCACGTTTGTGCTTCTATGAATTTTTCAGCAATGCGTATCAAACTGTAAGGGTGCATACACACATTACATTTTGATTAGGCAATCACTGACCAATTTCACCACCCACATGTAGCATGAGGGCCAACGTAGAGATGAATTTTAGGTTCGCGAACCTACCGCAATAGACTTCAATGGGGAGGCGAACTTTGAAAACTAGAAGAACGTATGCTGGCCACAAAAGTGATAGAAAAGATGTTTCAAGGGGTCTAACACCTGGAGGGGGGCATGGTGGAGTAGGATAGACGCCAAAAGTCCCCGGGAAAAATCCGGATTGAACGCAAAGCAGCGTTTTAGGGGCAGAAATCACATTGAATGCTAAATTGCAGGCCTGAAGTGCTGTAAAACATCTTGCATGTGTATACATTAATCAGGGAGTGTAATTAGAGTACTGCTTCACACTGACACACCAAACTCACTGTGTAATGCACGGCAAACAGCTGTTTGCGTAGTGACGGCCATGCTGGACTGGTGCGCACCATGGCCAGAGTGCAGGCTGTGGCGGTTTTCAAGCCCATATGGTCGCTGGGCTGTGGTAGCTCAATGATAGAACAACAGTGACTGTCCAGCTGATCAAATTTGGTCTGTCCACAATGAAGCAACGACACTCATATAGCCGGCGGTCATTGCTTTATTGTGATACGCAAGTCCCTTCACCACGGCAAGGTAATGATCACGAAGAGGAATGGGCACATGTACATGCCTTTTGTTTTGTTGTTGCAGCTGCATTGCAGCCAGAAAAATTAGGCAGGCATGTAAACGCACTAGAAAAATTATAATAGCGGACGCTGCTAAATTCAGGAATCCGCCTGGGGTCCTAGACCCTGTTGATGGTGGCAGAGAAGGCAGTCAAGCAGCCTGCGGGCAGAGATGCTGTGTGGGGAGCGACTTAGTCTTGGGGCAGGCAGCCAGTCACACAGCGTGCAGGCAGAGATGCTGTGTGCAGGGACTGACTTAGTCTTCGGGCGAGCAGTAGCCCTCTGGGATGCAGGCGACTTCTCTTCTCAGTGACAATGCCTCCAGCTGTGCTGAAGGTCCTTACTGACAGGACGCTTGAGGCAGGGCAAGACAGAAGTTGGATGGCAAATTGGGACAGCTCTGGACACAGGTCAAGCCTACGCACCCAGTAGTCCAAGGGTTCATCGCTGCTCACAGTGTCTACATCCACACTTAAGGCCAGGTAGTCGGCTACCTGCCGGTCCAGGCGTTGGTGGAGGGTAGATCCGGAAGCGCTAAGGACTAAAGAATTTCCGCATGTCCGACATCACCATGAGATAGCTGGAGCATCCTGCCCTTGCCTGCGTGGACATGGGTGAAGGATTACTGGCAGTGGAACCTTTATTGCGTTGTGCTGTGACATCGCCCTTAAACGCATTGTAAAGCATAGTTGCCAGCTTGTTCTACATGTGCTGCATCCTTTCTGTCTTCTGGTGAGTTGGTAATATGTCCGGCACTTTGTGCCTTTACCGAGGGTCTAGTAGCGTGGCCACCCAGTACAGCTCATTCCACATGAGTTTTTTATACAGGGATCCCTCAACAGGCTGGACAGCATGAAAGATACCATCTGCAGAAAGTTGGATGCAGACATACTATCCATCTCCTCTTGCTCTTCCTCAGTGACGTCAGGTAAGTCCTCCTCCTCCCCCCAGCCACGAACAATACCACGGGAACATCAAGCAGCACAAGCCCCTTGCGACGCCTGCTGCAGTTGTTGTTCTTCTGCCGCCTCCTTTTCCTCCTCCAAAGAAACGTTTTCCTCATTATCCGAGTCTGACTCCTCTTCCCCGACTCCTCTTCCCCACATGACTCTTCCTCCTCCTCCCCCCTCTGTGCTGCCACAGGTGTTGAGGAAACATCTGATTCTGATGTAAATTGCTCCCACAACTGTTCCTGCCATAACTGTTCCTCTTCACGCTCCTCCACAGCTTGATCCACCACTCTATGCATGGCACGCTCCAGGAAGTAAGCGTACGGGATCAAGTCGCTGATGGTGCCTTCACTGCGACTCACCAGGTTGGTCACCACCTCAAACAGCCGCATGAGCTTGCATGCATTTCGCATCAGTGCCCAGTTGTTGGGCCACAACATCCCCATCTCCCCAGATTGTGTCCTTTTACTGTAATTGTACAGGCACAGGGTGATGGCTTTCTCCTGTTCTAGCAAGTAAGAGAACATGACCAGGGTCGAATTCCAGTGAGTCGGGCTATCACATATCAAGTGTCTCACCGGCAAGTTTTTTTTCAGCTGAATGTCCGCAAAGCATGCCATGGCCGTGTAAGACCGCCTAAAATGCCCACACAACTTCCTGGCCTGCTTCAGGACATCCTCTAAGCCTGGGTACTTTGACACAAATCTTTGAATGACTAGATTCAGCACATGTGCCATGCAGGGTACATGTGTCAGCTTTCCCAAATGCAAAGCGGAAAAACTATTGCTGCCGTTGTCACACACCACATTGCCGATCTCCAGCTGGTGCGGGGTCAACCACTGATCCACCTGTTTGTTAAGAGCAGCCAGGAGAGCTGGTCCAGTGTGACTCTCCGCTTTGAGGCAAGACATATCTAAGATGGCGTGACACCATCGTACCTGGCATGCAGCATAGGCCCTGAGGAGATGGGGCTGTGTAGCTGGAGAGGAGTTTGCAGCACCAGTACAGTTGAACTGCCACTCAGCCAAGGAGGAGGAGGAGGACGACAGCAAAGAGAATGTAGCAGGAGGAGAGGAGGTGGCAGGAGGCCTGACTGCAAGCTGTGGAGGTGTCACAAGTTGGTCCGCTGCACAGCCACGTACTCCCTGCTTGCCATCGGTCACCAGGTTGACCCAATAGGCTGTGTAAGTTATGTACCTGCCCTGACCGTGCTTGGCAGACCAGGCATCCGTGGTCAGGTGGACCCTTGACCCAACGCTGTGTGCCAGAGATGACACCACTGGCCTCTCAACTTCACGGTACAGTTTGGGTATCGCCTTTTTAGAAAAATAATTGCAGCCTGGTATCTTCCACTGTGGTGTTCCAATGGCCTCAGAGTCCACCAGCTTGTATGGTAACAGCTGGCGAGCTAACAGTTCCACCACGCCAGCTGTCAGACGCCGGGCAAGGGGGTGACTGGCAGAAATTGGCTTCTTCCGCTCAAAGATTTCCTTCTCGGACACCTGACTGCTGTGGGCACAGGAGCAGGAATCGCTCAAGGGCAGAGGCAGAGTGGAGGAGGGTGGCTGGGAAGGTGCAAGGGAGAAAGCGGCTGAAGATGCCGCACCTGAAGGAGGAAGAGGAGAAGGAGGGTGACTTTTCTTTTGTGTGCTGCTTTTGCTCAGGTGCTCTTTCCATTGCAGTTTGTGCCTTTTCTCCATGTGCATTCGTAAGGCACTTCTCCCTACGAGTGTTGGCCTTTCCACGGCTCAATTTTTGGAGGCAGGGAGAACAGATGGCATTGCTCCGATCTGAGGCAGACACATTAAAAAATTTCCAAACCGCTGAGCCACCCTGGGGTGATGGCACTATGGTGGCATCAGCAGCTGATGTTGAAGGACATGTTGGCTGGCTGTCCATAGGTGGCGATACATGGTGCCGGACACTGCCACCAGCTGTTTCTGATGACAAGCTCCCCCTGCTTCTTTCAGGAACTCGTCTCCTCCTACTCCTCTCTGACTCCCCCTCTGAACTGTCCCCTTGGTCATCTTGTCTATTAGGAACCCATGTGGAATCCATATAATCATAATCATCATAATCATCCTGCCCAGCTTCGCTTGCCTCAGACACCTCCAAAACTGCACCAACAGCAGGTACTTCACACGTTACGTCCATAGTGTCGCCGCCTAACTCAGACATATGAGGTGGTGTAACTTGCTTAGCGCCTTCATCTGGTTGTAACAATAATGGCTGTGAATCAGTTAATTCCCCACCAATTAACTCCTGTGAAGTGTCAAATGCAACGGATGTGGTGCTTGTAGTAGCGCTGGTGGCTGCGGAAGATGAGGTGTTCTGTGTTAAATAGTCAACCACGTCCTGTCAATCTTGGGAGTTAATGGGACGTGCCTTCTTCTGAGCACTGTACTTTGGGCCAGGGCCGCACGAAATCACATCAACACGACCTCGCACAGACCTGATGGGTGGCCTTCCTCTGGGTCTGTTTTGTCCGTTGTGTCCATATCGGGGGGGATGAGGTGAAAGGCATGCACTGACTTAACTAATACAATGTGCAGTCACACAGGTGCAGTTAACAGGTATGCACGGAGTGGTATATCACACTGCGTGCACTCAAGTAGGTAAGTGGGTGCACTGAACACAACAGGTAGGTAAATGCAGTGATGAGGTGGGTGCACTGAACACAACAGGTAGGTATATGCAGTGATGGGTATTACAATGTGCACCTGTCACACACAGACAGGAAGCGGACAGGCACAGTGACACTGCATGCGTTCACGTGTGTAGGTGGGTGCACTGAAGTGAACAACAGGTAGGTATATGCAGTGATGGGTATTACAATGTGCACCTGTCACACACAGACAGGTAGCAGACAGGCACAGTGACACTGCATGCGCTCAACTCACGTAGGTAGGTAAGTGCACTGTGAACAACAGGTAGGTAGGTATATGCAGTGATGGGTATTCTGATGTGCACCTGTCACACACAGACAGGTAGCGGACAGGCACAGTGACACTACGTGCGCTCAACTCACGTAGGTAGGTGGGTGGATGCACTGTGAACAACAGGTAGGTAGATATATGCAGTGATGGGTATTACAATGTGCACCTGTCACACACAGACAGGTAGCGGACACGCACTGCGTGCGCTCAACTCACATAGGTAGGTGGGTGCACTGTGAACAACAGGTAGGTAGGTATATGCAGTGATGGGTATTACAATGCGCACCTGTCACACACAGACAGGTAGCGGACAGGCACAGTGACACTGTGTGCGCTCACGTGGGTAGGTGGGTGCACTGAAGTGAACAACAGGTAGGTATATGCAGTGATGGGTATTACAATGTGCACCTGTCACACACAGACAGGTAGCGGACAGGCACAGTGCCACTGCGTGTGCTCAACTCACGTAGGTAGGTGGGTGGATGCACTGTGAACAACAGGTACGTAGGTATATGCAGTACTGGGTATTACAATGTGCACCTGTCACACACACAGGTAGTCACTGAATGTGCTGGGCCTGGCAGTGGCACACACAGTATGAATTATCAAAGCTGTCTATGCAACACAAGTGTCAGTGAGACACACAGAAAAAAAATAGATCACAAGAACAAGATTAGATCTCAAAAGAGCTGTTGTGGGGTGCTATTTTAGCAATAAGAATCAGCAAGGAGCAAGCTAAGAAGCCTACAAGAGCCTAAGTAATCTTTCCCTATGAGAGTCTGCAGCAGCAGCAGCAGCAGCAGCTGTCCCTTCTCTATTTACTGCAGGCACACGAGTGAGTAAAATGGCCGGCGATGCCTGCCTTTTATAAGGGGGGGGGGAGTGGCTCCAGGAGGGAGTGTAGCCTGATTGGCTACAATGTGCCTGCTGACTGTGATGTAGAGGGTAAAGTTGACCCTAATGGTGCATTATGAGGGTGAACCAAACTTCCGGAAAAGTTTGCGGTTCTCCGCGATTGCAAACTGCCGGAAGTTCGCCGGGAACTGTTCACCGGCGAACCATTCGGGCCATCTCTAATTACGAATAGTGATGGGCGGAACATCAAATTTTCGGTTCATAAATGTTTGCAGCGGGCTCCATAGACTTAAATGGCAGGCGAACCGATTTTAGCTCTTATTAGCAAAGTCCGCTTACGTGCTAGAAACACCAATTTTTGGGGGTATGTGGAGGAGGACAGTGAGTACAAGCGGAAAATATTCAAAAAGACCTTACATCGATTGAAGATCTCCACTGCACCTGACGCTACACACTGCTACTAGCCGCGCAGCAAAGCTTCTTTATATTTCCCTCCAAGGCGCCCCATTGGTTCCTTAACAGACCAATGGGGATCCTCTTTTTTCCTCTTGTACCCACTTTCCTCCTTAACATACACTGAAAATGTGGTGTTTCTAGCAGGTAAGGGCGCTTTTCTATTACCTGTTAAATTCGGCGGCCAGTGACTTTGATGTAAAAATGGGAACGCAATTTTTTTTTTTTAAATGTGCGTTAAATGCAAACAGAGAACAGCCCCATGTTTGCTGGGAACTGTTTGCCGGCAAACTGTTAAGGCCATCTCTAATTACGAATACTATGAACAGACTCCAGGTAAGCCTTTGCAAATCACTAGTTGCAAAATGCTAGCAAATGCAGCTGTTAAATACTGTTGAAATCAACATGGTATGATGCAAGGTGGTTAATTGTGTACATGTAAACAAGGATGTTGGATGTAGCTGATAAGGTGGTTTTGTTTATAAAAGATAGCCCCGATGTAGCTGATAAATGTGATTGTGTTTCTAAAAAGGTTTTATTGTGGCTGATGAGCATGATTCCATTTACAAAAGGATGTCAGATATAGCCACTATTAGAATATAACCCTAATCATAACCTTAATCTTAAGCTTTTATGATGAAGCCTAACCTTAAACTCACCTGGTGCCTAGTGTTGGGCGAACAGTGTTCGCCACTGTTCGGGTTCTGCAGAACATCACCCTGTTCGGGTGATGTTCGAGTTCGGCCGAACACCTGATGGTGTTCGGCCTTTTAAGTTCGGGTTCGTCCCGAACTACTGAATGGCCGCCGAACAGGGCCCCTGTTCGGCCGGACAGGGCCCTGTTTGCCCGAACATGCCGCAATACGGCCCCCCTATGGGGTCGCAGGCATAAGGGGGGAGCATGCCCCGATCACGGGGGGGGGGGGTCGGAAATTCCCCCCACCCCCTCCGCTAGCGCTCCCCCCTCTGCCCGCTTCCCCATACAAAAGTTTAAGGCAAGTTAAATAGTACTTGGTGGCTGGCACTGGCAGTGGAGTGAGGAGGAGGAGGAGTCCGAGTAGCAGAGTGACGCGTTGAGGCCAGGCATCGGGCGGTTCAGCGGTAGTACCCTTGTGGTACTTCCGCCCTTTCTCTGACCTCACGTCCTCTGCATACGAGGGTACGCATCACGCGTACCCTCGTATGCGTCATCACGTAGAGGACGTGAGGTCAGAGAAAGGGCGGAAGTACCACAAGGGTACTACCGCTGAACCGCCCGCTGCCCGGCCTCAACGCGTCACTCTGCTACTCGGACTCCTCCTCCTCCTCACTCCACTGCCAGTGCCAGGCCAGCCACCAAGTACTATTTAACTTGCCTCAAACTTTTTTATGGGGAAGCGGGCAGAGGGGGGAGCGCTAGCGGAGGGGGTGGGGGGAATTTCCGACCCCCCCGCGATCGGGGCATGCTCCCCCCTTATGCCTGCGACCCCATAGGGCCCCAAAATGGGCATGTTCGGGGGTCCCATTGACTTCCATTGAGTTCGGCGTTCGGGTCGAACATGCCGAACATCTGGCCCATGTTCGGCCTGTTCGTCCCGAACCCGAACATCCAGGTGTTCGCCCAACACTACTGGTGCCTAACATTCCATGAAGGTGCCTAACCTTAAACCCCCCCCCCCCCATGCTTAACCTTAACACTCATTAGTGGTATCTAAACTTAAACCCCTCGCCCCATAGTGGGGCCTAACCTTTACCCCCCTATGGTGGTGCCTAACCGTAACCCACCCATGGTGGTGACTATTCTTAACCTTCCATAGCGGTGCCTAACCTTAACCCCTCTCCCTTGGTGATGCCTAACATTAACTTCCCCCAATGGTGGTGTTTAACCTTAAACTCCCCCCTGGCACCTAACCTTAATACCCCCTTTCCTTCACCATGTTGTGCAGTGAAATTATTGTAGCCGGAATTTGTCAAAAAATATCACCGGTATTTGGCATGATCGTTGTAGCCACATTAATGTCAAATATATAAATGGTATTCAGTGAGATCGTTGTAGCCACAGTTTATAAAAAATCTAACCGGTATTTGGTGTGATCAGTGTAGCTGCATTTTATGTCAAAGATATAAACGGTATTCAGTGAGATTGTTGTAGCCACAATTTTTTAAATACATAATCGGAGTTTGGCGTGATCATTGTAGCTGCTTTTTATGTCAAAGATATAAACGGTATTCAGTGAGATTGCTGTAGCTGCAAAATTAAGGGCTTAAAATTAGAAGAATTCAGAAATCTAGAAATTAGGTCCTGTATTATAGCCACAAACATGTAGCCTCAAAACTAAGGGGTTATAGTGTAGAAATTTGCAAGATGGCCCCGGAAAGGTAGCAACGGCATACAGGGCTCCGGCCCTTTTCTCCCTATTTTACATAAGTTTCCACTTTTGGACCCCCCCGTCCTGACAGGGAACCCCCCTGTCCTGCTGGCCGCTAGATCCTCGATCACAGACCTTGATTGCCTATGCTGCAAAAAGTCAGTCTGCGTTGTATCCCGGGAGCAATGAGGATATCATTGGCCTGATCCCTGCACCCACGTAGCATTAAGCTCACGCTATTGCCAGGTGAACTAGGATGCCACTTGGATGAAGTCAACAAGACCAAGTGGGCATCCTCATTATGCTGGCTGATCAAAGATGCTGCCAAGGAGACCAGGACCCCGCCCACATATAAGGAAGCCAGGGCCATTCCTCTGCTACCTCTTTCAGTTGCTCTACATATGCTCTGCACTCTGCTACAGCAGGTTAGTACTGCTGCTCCTCTAGCCGTGCTATAGCTGCCTGCCCACCTACAGCTGCCTGGAATTTTTTCATCACACCACCCTGTGCCAAATCAGTAAGCCGCCAACCAACAACCAGGCTTCATCCACTGCTAGGCTAGGCAGACTGCTATTCCTGCAGGCCCCTGGATCTGTTGGGGTCCTTGACAACAGGGCCCCCACCAGCCATCAGGACACTTGTTTTAGAGCCCTATTAGCCATCGAGGATACTGCCGTATGCCTCCAAACCCTTCACACTGCTACACAGATAAGAACTGTTCAGCTTGGGATCCCTACAGCCCAGTATGGCCTCCTAGGACTCCTGCTCTCCCCAGCACGCCGGGTGCCCTCCGGCTGCAGCCTCTGTTCGTCTGATCTCTAGGCCTGAATGGATAGCACCAGTATTGTCGTTTACAGCCGTTTGCACAAATGCTGTGTTTTAGTCCTGATTTTTCCTGGTGCTTAGGCAATCCTGAAAGCAACGCATCCAGGACCGTTTACTGCTGTGCTACCATGTAGAGATGCTGTATGTTACCTCATGTGAACCGGGCCTAAAGACAACCAGGTGTGGGAAGGAGGGTGTTTGGCGAGAGAGGGAGGTGTGTATATGCCTCGGCGCTTGGGCTGTGTAAACCTCTCCTGCGTGGTGCCTGCTCACAAAACAGAGTGATGTGGCCACCACCAAGGTACAAAAACCACAGTCGGGCTATACTTAATTGCACAGGGAGATACACGTGTCGCCAGCACAATGTTTACCTCTTGCCTGTCTGTTAGCGCTGCTCCCCCGCCTCCTCCGTATCGGCGCTACCCGCCCGCGTCCATTCCCTCCCACTGATTGGAGGGAAGTGACGCGGGTGGGTAGTGCCGATACGGAGGAGGCGGGGAGCGGCGCTAACAGACAGGTGAGAGGTAAACATTGTGCTGGCGACACACTGCGTGTCGCCAGCACTGCGGGGAGTATAGCGGCGCTCAGGGGGGTCTTGGAGGCACACCATGGGGCAACAGAGGCTGGTGTTAGTGTGCACAACCAGCCTCTGTGCCCCACTAGCATAAGTAAATCCCACCTTGGGTTCTCTTTAAGATTGCCAGCTCACCTCTTCCATATCAGGAAAGACTGCCCGCTCACCTCTTCCATATCAGGAAAGATTGCCCGCTCACCTCTTCCATATCAGGAAAGGTTGCCCACTCACCTCTTCCATATCAGGAAAGATTGCCCGCTCACCTCTTCCATATCAGGAAAGGTTGCCCACTCACCTCTTCCATATCAGGAAAGATTGCCCGCACGGATCTTCCATATCAGGAAAGATTGTTTGCTCACCTCTTCCATATCAGTATAGGAAAGATTGCCCATTCTCCTCTTCCATATCAGGAAATATTGTCCGGTCTCTTGGGTAGCTTCCAAAGTCTCGCAGGGGGCCCAGTGATTCCTAGTTACGCCCCTGGTTCCTAATTGACTAACTGAATTGTCAAGAAGGCATAAAGCTAAGGTCAGTGGGACACGCCCATGGGCAGCTAAATGTGGACCCAGTGACAGCTTCCTGTCCCACGTGATCATCACACCTGCACTTACCTGCACACATGCCGCATTTATGTCACTTGTTTTATTTTTAAAACTGATGTTCTTATTATCAAGTTGTTGGATTATGACTAATCCTGAGAACAGCAGTGCTCCCAAAGCAGTGTCCTTTTATTTTCTTATTATTGTTTTATATATATATATATATATATATATATATATATATATATATATATATATATATATATATATATATATATATATATACTGTTATAATGCAAAATATCACGCAATGTTATCATATAATATCACGTGTAATTAGGTTGGATAATATATTGAGAACAAACCACTCTATGAATAAAAATAATTAAGCATCCTTTCCTCAGTGTTTACTTTCTATTACTGTTATGGAGATCACTTTGTATTTGATGTTCTTTTCTAACTGTTGATATGGTTTTCAGTTTCCATTTCCTTGGCTGCTACAGTTGTGTTGGAGTTCAGCGGTTTATACCGTTTATTGGTGCTGCTAATATTGCAATTAGCATTAAGCACAAAAGGAATTCTCACAGCGGAGGGAAATTCCACAGCTAAGATGCTGCCTGTATGACCGCTGTACTCGCGCACTGCCAGACATGATGCCAAGCTGCAGCATATTGCCTTTGTGCAAGGAAAAGAACAGGGAGCCTTCTCTAATAAATAACCCCTTAACCTCTCCTGTCAAAGGGGAAAGTAGAATTGTATTTATGTGCAAATGTGAACCTGCACCCCTTGCGGTGGGCAGTAAGATATCCCATGCTCTCTCCGCGTTTGGGATTAGGGGATTATCTCTGCACACATCCCCCTTGTTAGTGTTCACCCCCTTCACATCAAGCTCAGCCAGTTATTTCAGGACAGCTGCCCCTAAAATCTTTTCCCAGGCAGACGCGTCACATGGCGGGCCTCAGAAGAGCAGCTAACGTGCCTTACAATTTTCCTGACAAAAGACGAGAGGGGGCACATTTAACAAACAACAGAAAGTCCCTGCTAATCAATATGGCCGGACCCACGTGGGCCACACACCGCTCCTGATGGCTAATCAATAAGCCGTTCCTGCTGACTCCAGCACATCTGGTGCTTCTAGTGATGAAAAGCAGAGAAAGGACAGCAAAGATCTGATCCCAAATCCATATGAGTGTTTACCGTGTGCTATTCTATTATGCATCAACTGCTGGACATGTGATTCATTACAGAATCAGCTGCCTGTCTTCGCTTTTAATATGTTTTTTATATCAAAGCAGGTACCTTAGTATAGAACAACAGAACAGTAATAAAGTCTCATCATCGTCCCAAAACATGCCAGTTACTGAATTCCCTGTAAGCATCCGGCAAAGTAAAAACAGCATAATGCATTTTCTCATAGCGATGCTTTGTAGAACAGAAACACAGAATACATTCTTCAATTATCTTTGTATGATGTTATGTTAGGAGTTACTGTTAGTTCAAGAAAGTCCAAGCAAGCCTAGACAGCTGCTATCTGGAAATGTGCAAATTAAACAAGGCTTCTGAAATATGATTTTCACATCCTCTTTTTTTTTAGGATGCTGAAATGGGTGTTAAACTGTGTGTAGTATGTTTCCATGAATGCGTACAATAAGGCTTTGTACATGCAGGGGATTTAAAGTATCTACAGCATTGAGTATCATGTATATACAATTTTTTAAGAAACTTGGAACAAAAGTAGCTGTGTTGCCTATGGCAACCAAGTACATTTGCCCTATCTTTTTATCGGCTGCACTGGAAAAGAAAACTGGCTATTATTGTTCATCGAGATTTATTTCTACAGAGTTCACACCACAGGTGTATAAGAATCAAAATTCTAATTTTACTGGGGTGATGGGGAATGCGCAGGGTAAAATCATACATTTCAGGGGCTTTGGCAAACATTTCATATTGCTTACCATGTGTTTAGCTACTTATATACCGTAAATACAATTTTTTTGTGTTTTTAATGTGAAATACTGCATTGTTTTCCCACTGCCTGCTGAAACACATGATTGGTCCAGATTAAAACAGTAGGTTTTAAGGGCTAATGCACTGTACAGCAAATCAATTATGCAGGAATATGGAATTTGAGGGCAGTCATTACTTTTTAGAGGACTGTTCACATGGTTGCAAAGGAGCGCTGTTTCAGTGTTTCAGTGTCATGTATGGCTTTTATGTCACTCTAGGGCAGCCTTTCTCAACCTTTCTACTGTGGAGGAACCCTGCAAATAACTTTTGGATCTCAAGGAACCCCTGCAAACAATTTTTTGGTCTCGGGGAACCCCTGCATTTATTTTGCAGGAGGCATGGCTTTAAAAGTATGTGTGGCTGTTTATTTCACTCCCCCATTACACTGCCACTCATTATACCATCTCCTGATGCCCCAATTTAGTGATTCTTGTTACAGTACTACCTATTATAGTGTGCTCTATTATACTTCCCCCACAATGGGGGAAAATGCCAAGGAACTCCTGCAAAGTCCTCAAGGAACCCTGGGGTTCCAGGGAACCCTGGTTGAGAAAGCCTGCTCTAGGGCCTAGGCCAACTGTCTTTTGCTCCTAGGAAAATATCCAGGCATCACTGTATAGAGTGTCTAGGTCCTAAATGGAAGGGGCATCTGGTACTGGTTTAACATCCTCCACTGCACAATGAAATTTCGGTTTGACGCTATATACATTGTTCTGAAAAATGTCAGATTAAATTAATGACACATATTTTTCATCTTGACTTCTTCGATTGTATTTGTATTTGAAACACAGGCATTTCACAGTACCTCTAAGAGGAACAGGTAGATAGGAGGGTCAATATTTGATGCCAGTCAGTGAGTTAAGCCAATGATTGGCCAACTGTACCACTTTTATGAAGTATGAGAGCTTACCTACACAATCTGTCCATAGTCTTCAAAATCCATTGGCACTTATACTACAGGGAGGTGGTAAAATTGGCCAGTCATTGACCAATCAAAATTGTACGTGTGTTCTATAGAGTAAGTACATACACATCAAGTTGTGATTGCCCGATGATTGGCCAATTTTGCTACCTTTTCTGCCTTTCTACACTGCTAGTGGCCAATGCATGTTACTACACTGCCTGATTATTTTTTTTATTACATATGCAGTTTCTTGAGCCTAATAACAGCTATTATACTGTACTTGACTGTATGATATCACAGCTTTTGTGTGTGTGTGTGTGTGTGTGTGTGTGTGTGTGTGTGTTTTGCCTTTGCAATTGACACACTGCATTACAATTAGCAACGTGTACGCTATGCGGGGGGGGGGGGGGGGGGGAGCAGAGTGCTGTCATCTTTTTCTTTTCTTTTTTTCATGCAGGAAGCACAAATAAACATGGACAAACCCAGAAAAGAAAAAATCCCAAATCCCAAGTGGCCCATTGACTTTCATCCTATGTGTGGCAGCCTGCGTTTTCCCACTATGCAGCAAAATGCTCACAATTTTCACGTGTGTGCACCCTCCCTAAGTGTCCTCCTTAGTAGAATTACAATTCATTTTCTAAAATAAATCAGCCTGGAGAACTTGCAGTCCGCTAATTAATGTGACGGTTACAAAGTGGTGAACAGCAGCTGCTTTACATGCCTCCCTGTACCACTGTGCATTACTTTGCCCTTTGAGTTCATGTTTCACACCAGTGGAGTTTTCCATGGTGAAAGCACATCAATTAAACATAGTTTTATGTGTAGTGTAGTCTTCATGCTGGCTTTAGACTGGCTATATTTTGGTGACATGATGTTTCAAACATTAACTGACTTGTGGATCTAGGAGAGAACAGGAGAGAACAGCAGAATGTTCCATCCCTTACTGAAAAGATGGCCACAATTACCAACACAGAGTTGACCTAAGGTCAACCCCTTAAGTGGGAAAGTCTCAAGTACACATTTACAAACATTAAAATCAGCCCAGTTTCCTGGGGTGGGCAAGGCAGGGGTCCGCCTGGAGTGCAGTGATGGAGGGGGGAGCTGCGGCCACACTGGGTCTCAGCTGCAGGGAGCAGGCGCTGACTTCACCCTCCTCCTCCTGGGGCCCCCCATTCATGCTCCCCCATCTACTGCAGAGTAAGCACAGCGGGAAGCCTCCTGGAAGAAGCAACTCTCCTCCTTCCCGGCTCCAAGTGCCGGTCACTTCAGCTGGCCTTCTCTGTCTGCAGTTCCGCTTACTCTTTCTACTTCCTGCTAATCAGGAGTTAGAGAGAGTAAGGGAAGCGGGACTGCAGACAGAGGAGCCCGGCTGAAGTGATCGGCGCTTGGAGCCGGGAAGGAGGAGAGTATCTTCTTCTAGGAGACTTCCCAGTGTGCATACTCTGCAGCGGAGGGGGGGGGGGCACAGGGAAAAAGGAGGGAGGTTAAAAGTTGCCCCCCCTCCAAATGGGTGAGTCCCAGAGTGGCTGAGGACCCCCCCCCCCTCCATCACCTATATGGGGCAACCATACCTAGCTAAGCTATACTGGCTGCACCGATTCCTACATACCTACACTGGCTGCACCTATAACTAGCTACTTATACTGGCTGCACCTATGCCTGGCTATATTTACTGGCTGCACCTATTTCTGGCTACCTTTACTGGCTGCACCTAATCCTGGCTACCTATACTGGCTGCACCTAATCCTGGCTACCTACACTTACTGCACCTTTATGTAGCTAACCTATACTGGCTGCACCAATACCTAGCTAACCTATACTGGCTGCACCTATACCTTGCTACTTATACTGGTTGCACCTATATCTAACTACCTGTACTGGCTGCACCTATGCCTTGCTAACCTATAAGGGGGAACCTATACCTAGCTAACCTATACTGGCTGCACTATACCTTGCTAACATAAACTGACTGCACCTATACCTAGCTAACCTATACTGTCTGCACCTATACCTAGCTAACCTATACTGGGGCACCTACAGTTGGCTACCTATACTAGGGGCACCTATGTCTGGCTACCTATACTGGGGGCATTTATGCCTGGCTATCTATACTGGCGGAACCCATACCTGACTTCCTATACTGAGGGTGTAGTATAGGTCCACCAATCCACGTCGGGGGCACAATTTTTATACCCTCTGTGCAATTTAGCCTAGAAACAGCCCTGATTAAAATTAACTACCTCACACGTGATGAACGATACGTTCTTGGAGAAGGGCAGGAGGGATAACTTATGGTGTAATCTGTAAGCTCCCTTTCATATCAAGAGGACACCTAGATTTCAAAAACCCAAGTGATATGGATATAGAGCTACATCCCTTTATCCATTTTCACAAAAGGGTTAAAAAGAAAAAATAGAAAAATCTGCCAAGTTTAAAGACATATTTTCCTGCCAATTTTTCAACATTTATTTCTGTGAAATCTTTTAGAGCCCCCATTAAAGGGCCCTACATTATATTGCCTCAGCATATAGGGGTATACCATTTACATTTCCCCCTATAATGACCCTTTTATTGTATCTACATGTATCATGCCCTGGGCAAACCCAGGATTTTCAAGGCGGGGATTCCTGAAAGGTCTCCCTCAGCCACGCACAGTACAGTATAATAGTATGGTAGGAAACCATGCTGGGTACGCATAATGCAATTTCCTGTCCGACTGACAGGGTCTGACAATTATTTCCTAAATGTCCGATCTGCTCCCGATCGACAACGGGTTCAATCAGGATCAGTTTGGATACAGATAATAATGAAGACAGCTGACATTGCTAATGGAAGGGAAAATGAAGCATCTACACAGCAGGGGAATAGGGCTGTGCTCATACCTGACTCTGTTAATTTTCCCAGAGCTGCTCCATGCTCTGTACACACACTGCTGCTCCATGTTCTGTACACACACTGCTGCTCCATGCTCTGCACACACACTGCTGCTCCATGCTCTGTACACACGCTTCTGCTCCATGCTCTGTACACACGCTTCTGCTCCATGCTCTGTACACACACTGCTGCTCCATGCTCTGTACACAAACTGCTGCTCCATGTTCTGTACACACACTGCTGCTCCATGCTCTGTACACACACTGCTGCTCCATGTTCTGTACACACACTGCTGCTCCATGCTCTGTACACACACTGCTGCTCCATGCTCTGCACACACACTGCTGCTCCATGCTCTGTACACACGCTTCTGCTCCATGCTCTGTACACACACTGCTGCTCCATGCTCTGTACACACACTGCTGCTACATCCAAAGTCGACTGTAGCAGGGAAAGAAAGGGTGCAGTGCTGTGAGCTGCAGGATACCTGCAGATATTCTGGTGTCTCAACTTGTGCCTGTCCCCAGACACCGCACCATCCCTTATATCATTTTCTGTAGTCTATAGACTAGCAATAGGAACATGCTGTGTGCTATCTCACATCTCTCCATGCCCATGACAAATGACACTGCAGCCAGCCTCCTACAGCCTCCATGTACCCAGTCCTAGCTTGATGATGATGCTGGAACAGGGATTAGGTGAGATG
The DNA here is from genome assembly GCF_040937935.1 of Hyperolius riggenbachi. Lineage (NCBI taxonomy): Eukaryota > Metazoa > Chordata > Amphibia > Anura > Hyperoliidae > Hyperolius > Hyperolius riggenbachi. The sequence goes on from NC_090647.1 coordinate 298,901,894, forward strand.
ATGCTTACCTCAGTTTTCCTATCCCTGAGGAATGGGGAGGTGGGAGGAGGGATGTTGGACACCAGGAAATTATAGAGGGCATATATATATAAATATTATATATATAAATATTATATACTTTATATATAGTGTCTTGCTAATGGTAACTGGCAAGTTCTGAATTTGTATTTATATTCAGAAATTATGCTTTTTGAGTGGAAGTTTAAAATTATGAAAACTGTAAATCGAGGCAGACCGGGCACCATCACTTAAAAGTGCTTTTATTTTCTCTTCATGCTAAAGTTAATACAAAGACATCTGTTACACAAGGGTAGATCAAACCTGAATTCTTGGTGTTGCTGGAGTGCTCAGGATTCGGGTGACCAAAGGAGTGGATGGACAGCACAAAATGTATGAATTCTGCAGAACTCAGGAGCTACCGTAATCCAAATTCTTTATAAATAACACTGCTGGGATTAGCCTCTTAACCATTATCCACCTCTTTCCATTGAGAATAATCAGACCAGGTAATAGTGCATATACAGTATGTTGCTGGTGATCACACTGCATCATAGAGTGTGCCAATGCTGCATTTATGTGGGCTCTCGTGATCTAATGTTTGCTTGAGATGTGAGACCTATGGAAGCTGCGGATTCATTAGCCCAGGAATCAATGACTCCTCTCCCCCGCAGAAAAAGCGACAGCTTCTCTCGGAAGCTTCGCTTTTTCTGACTCCTATGTCCCTCTAAGTGTACATTGTACGCTTAGAGTGACGTCATGTAAACAAACTCAAGGTTGCCATCTTGTGGCCAAAAAGTAAAACTACATCTACAAGTACAAAAAAATTACAATACACATATATTTCCCCAAATCAAACACTATTTACATTCCACCCTCCCAAAAATACCCACATAAAATGTTTAATTAAAAAAAAAAATTACGATAAAAAAAAACAAAAAACACAAATATTTACCTAAGGGTCTAAACTTTTTAAATATCTATGTAAGGATGAAATATTTCTATTTTTTTTATTTTTTATAAGCTTGTAAATAGTGATGGATGCAAAACGGAAAAAATGCTCTTTTATTTCCAAATAAAATATTGTCGCCATACATTGTGATAGGGACATAATTTAAACGGTGAAATAACCCGGGACAGATGGGAAATACAATACATGGGTTTTAATTATGGAGGCATGTATTATTTTAAAACTATAATGGCCGAAAACTGAGAAATAATGCATTTTTTCAGTTTTTTTCTTATTCTTACTGGTAAAATGTACCCCCAAAGAAAGCCTAATTGGTGGTGGAAAAAACAAGATATAGATCAGTTCATTGAGATAAGTAGTGATAAAGTTATAGGCTAATGAATGGGAGGTGAACATTGCTCGGATGCATAAAGTGAAAACGACAGAGGGCTTAAGTGGTTAAAGATGCTTTTGGCTCCAAGTGCTCTTCCTCCCTCTTGCGCGGCTCCCGCTCTCCTCCCCACCCACCCCAACTATAACACGCACCTACACCATCACCCTGGAGCACCCACATCACCCTGATATCAAATTTAAAGATGCTTCAACTCTAGCCATACTTATTTTAGCTAGAGCTGTGGCAGGAGTGGCAGTGCGTGGTGGCGGCCGGTGGAGATCTTCAATAAAGCTTGCAAGTTAGAGGATATTGGCTTTGGACCATTTCCGAGGATATTGGCATGGGAATTTTTTTTAAAGGCATATATTCATGGTTAATTTAGATTATGAAAGGACTTTCTCATAGTTATGTTTTATTTCATTTAACCCTTTGTGGAAATAGGTAAGGGGTACTATGTACCCCATACTCATTTCTCCTGGGAAGGGGGCTGGCATCTGGGGGTCCCCTTCTGCTATCTGGCTATCCCAGCCTGCATGGGGGAAAAGGGGTTAAAATCAAGAGGCTTGGGAGGGGGGACCCCACATAATTTTTTTTTACTTTCCACACTCCGAAAATTGTTTCCTCGCTTGTCCCCACCATCCTCCTTAACGTACCCTGCAAATATGGTGTTTCTAGCATGTATGGGGTCTTTCCTAATAACCTCTCTCTCTCTCTCTCTCTCTCTCTCTCTCTCTCTCTCTATATATATATATATATATATGTATATATATATAATGACAGGCGTAATTACAACTCGTAATTTTGCATACAGTGCTTATCTTGGACTCGTAAGGGAATTTGAATCGAAATGGCAATTCCACATTCGTAATTCAGATTACGGTTGAAGGTGCATGAAGTCATAATCAAAACCACTCAAAGTAAAAACCGGCCCCTTATGAGCAATCCTACTAAGTATCATTCTTTTACTCAGCCAGTTTCATCTGTGAGCATGTTTTGGAAGAAGCTTGCCTGCATCCTGCAATGTTTATATGTTGTTTGGCATTGTTGAATACACCAGCTGCATGGATTGCTGAGTTTTCTTGATCTACTTGTTCAGAAAAAAATTACATCTTTAGGTGAAGCCTCACTCTGGAGGTAGTTTGGGCATAGTGGCCCAGAGCTCTCTGTCCATCCACAGAAGCTGATCACCAATATCGGGAAGAAAATGCTTAAGACTTTTCCAAGAGTGTAAATCTGTAGGGTGTGTACATTTTTAATTACACAGTCCATCCATTTACAAAAGTGGTCTTTTATTACTTTCCTTTTGTGTCTGATTGTCACAATCTGTTAGTGTTACCATAGGATAAATAAATAAATAAAGTACTCCACTTAGGGTGCATACATTTTTAATCACACAGTTATTCCATTTATAAAGGAGGTCTGTTATTATTCTAGTGCATGACTGTCACAATAAGTTAATGATACTGTACCACTGGTAAAAAAACAAATTAAAAAAATACACAACAACAAAAATAAAAACAAGCATTCAACTCTTGGTGGCTTTCTTATTTTTGTAAGACAATTAAGACTTAGGAACAACATTCTTTTTTCGAAGCAGATCAAATGTAAGAGCCTGTGATAGCAGGCTAAGCTATGATGGTAAGAGCATGTGATGCACAGGTGACATGGGGAGACGAGTAGCAACCAGATTAGCAACCAGAGGGCCCAGGGGAAGAAGACAAAGCCAAATCACGCACCTACTAGTTGTCACCACCCAGAGCTTGCTGTACAACTGAATGCAATCAGGAAGAGGAAAAGGGTGGTAGATAAGGAGGTGTATGCCCTACATGAGGTATAGGCATGGATCATCAAAGTATTGAGCAGGGTGAGTGGAACAACAACATCGTAAGAGGAAAAGTAAATTAAATAAATAAATATAATAATGGGATATCTGCTGTCTGTTTTTTAATAACCAGATCAAATTATGAATATCTGTAACATGTGTCAGAAGTGCTTGAAATAGAGTAACAATGTTAAACATCTTGGCACAATATTTATAAGTAACCGCATGCATATTTACTACATAGCAGAGGAGTGTAGGAAACACTTGGCAAAGGACATAGATCAGCTGGCCCCACCTACTGCCTCTTCCGGAGGTGTAGACACATATTTTCCTATTCTACCTCCCATGTCATGAGGGCCACAGTGATGCAGAAAGTATTCAGTGAGCAAACACCTAACATCTAGCCTGTTGAAAACTGTAGTTTTTTTTTTACCCCTGTTTGATTTTAAGGAGATATATATGTTTTTATGTCCAAGTGGTATTAAAAGGTAATTTGTATGCTATCTGAGCATCCATTTGCTTCCTTTGTTGGAGGTGTGCCGGCAAGACTGCAAAGAGACATGGGCCTTGATTCACTAAAAGGTGCTAAGTGTTAGTACGCTAGTGAAAAAGCACGTAGGATGCGAAAATGGCCGCCTTACGCGATAATATGCGCGAAAACGTTTGCACGCGCAAAGTTTAGCACTGTGCGGTGCACGCAGAATATTGCACGGCGCGCACAAAACATCCCACCGTTCACGTGCCAAGAGTACTTAGCACTCAAACGGTGCAACATTTTGCATTATCGGCGCACCATGCAGAGCTAAATTTTACGTGCGATCAGTAACAGCTTTGGACGTGCAAACTACTTAGCACCCTAGTTTGCACGTCCAAAGCCTTAAGATGAGTTAGCACCGGTTAGTGTATTGAGGCTATGGAGAGCTGAGGCGAGGGGTGGTCATGGCCAACACCTCACAAGGAATTTATGGCCAACTGGACCACCACAACAGTGAGTCAGCTAACAGAGGTAGGCACAGAAGGTGCTTTTCTTGTTTAATTGGTGGAGGTGCAGAGTGCTGCTCATGTTGACTTTGATTTACCTCAGCAAAGAGGTGCGCTGCAATGAACATTGGCTGTTACACGACTGTCTGTATAACTTTTTTTAAAAACTAAGCGCTGATTCATTTGCAAATATTACATTCAGAAAGAGACATGCCAGCTCCACACATTTACTGTGAGTTTGGGTCTGACGATAAAGAGGAGTAGCTTGAGGTGGCCTTATATATGGAGGTGTATGACCCAACATCAGTGAAAGCCAGGGACTACCAGAGCAATGAGCAAGGGACAGAAGAAGGTGAATGAAGTGATTCCAAGGCTTCCAAAAGCAAGGAACTCTGTGGTCCAACTTGGCTTGTGGCAAAAATATAATCATCTGCCACATTCATTCTCAGTGCCTGAAATGATGCAAAAATGTTATCAACATGGATATTGGGTGTAAGTTTAACTATGTTAGGAGCCACCACCCAACTCAATGAGTCTTTTTTTAGGGTGTGTACACACACAACATTGATTGGCCAATGATTGTCTAATTTTACCACTTCTATGTAGTACGAGAGTCAACATATTTAATATACTATGAGCAGATTGTGTAGATAAACTCTCATACTACATGGAGGTGGTAAAATTGGTCAGTGATTGGCCAATCAAAATTGAAGGCGTGTACCAGGCTTTAGCCCTGAGACACAGGCACGCCAAGGTAGCTGGCTCCTCCTGCTGCCTGCCTGACTGTTGCACATGCTTTTTCCTCCTATACTTCCCAAGTATAACTACCCAAGTGTTGTGTGTGTGTGTGCGTGCGTGCGTGCATGCTTGTGTGTGTCAATTAACATAAATATAACTTTGTAACTATGCTCATCTCACACAATAACTGTTCTATACATTATCACACATACTGTTAAATATGAGATGCTGTGCTTTTTCTCCTCTTCCTCTTTGATGGCCTCTTCAAACCATCAATCACTCATTACCTTTATATATCAATCATGCATGACCATTACCTATCATCTATATCTTGCAGTCTCTCCATCTAATCGTCTCCGCATTTCAATGCCCCTGCGTGGAATCCATTAAAGGTCTGTTAGTGCAGATCATAGCAGTAATTCGCTGCAGCTCACAGACTTCTCAAGAAAATAGACTGAGATACTCCACAGGGGAGTTTGGTCTTTTGATAAATACTAGTAATGTTAAATTTTCAGAAAACTTTAGAATTTCTTTTCTATGTGGGCGGCTGTAGAAATTAAATTCACATATACTTATTATACACTGAATAAAAGACCTTCCTCTGCTCTGAGAATGCTTTTCATAAAGACTCCTCCAGCTGCATCTGTTGAGCTACACAGTACTGTATATTTAAACTTGAGAATTGCTTGCGAACGTTTGACATTTTGCATCGAAAATGCTATTGTCGATTTCAGGAAAATATCTGCGAAAATACATTGTATTTTCACAATATGATAAAAAAAAATAGGTTTTCTTTTCGATGTGAAAATTTGTGATTTTTTATTATTTTTACCGCAAAAACTTGGGAAAAGCACAAAAAATGATTTTATTTTTAGCGTAAAAATGTGAAAAAGTATAAACTTATTACAAAATGACTTTCAATGGCATTTTTTCTCGAAAGTCGAATTTTGCTTTATTTTCGCAAAAATTAATACAATTCGGGATCGGTTGAAAAGGGCGCCCGAGGTGCCTGTATGAAAAGGGCGCCGCCATAGACATCAGTGTTATTTCTGGAAATATGGGCTACAAGGTGTAGAAAAGGGCGCCCGAGTTTTGATATAGGCTACAAGCGGGCTCCCCTTTGTAGCCCATATTTTTTCGGCTACAAGGTTTTCGGCTACAAGCGGGCTCCCCTTTGTAGCCCGTATTTTTTTAGGCTACAGTAAGGTGCCCCTCTGTAGCCCATATTATTGCCTTTTTTTTGTAGCCTAAGTTTTTATATGGGCTACAAGCACTGTAAGTCAAATTATTTCATTCCCCCACTATCCATGGCGGCCTGGAGGGGGAATAGTAATTAACACATCCCGGAGTTTTTTTCTAGCCGAAGTTTGTATATGGGCTACACCAAGCGTCTTTTTTGTAGCCGAAGTTTATATGGGCTACACCAGGCGCCTTTTTTGTAGCCGAAGTTGGTATATATATGGGCTCCACCAGGCGCCCTTTTTTACCGGCGCCCTTTTCATGTAGACCCTTTAATTCATTATATACTACCTGTCCATGACCTCCGCTTGCCCCGGGCTCCCTCCGTTGTCCATACATGCCTGCCACGGGGTTGCCTAGTCACGTGGGCGGGCGTGTGACATCTGACATCACACATGCGCCCTTACTAGGCCATCACCTGGGGTGCACATTTATGAACTTCAGAGGGATCCCAGAGCAAGCGGCGGCTGTGGGCAGGTAATGTATAGCTTGCACTGGGCACCAGGGGGGACATTAATCATTAGGGGGATAGCGTCGGGTAGGCGAGGTGGTCGGATGCGGCGTCATGAGGCCAATTCCTGATCAATTTCAGCATGAAATTTATCGGGCATTGGCCTGCGGTGTATGGGCAGGCAACAGATCTCTCTCTAATCCGATTTGATTCGAGATTTGCCTCTTGGTCTTATCTGCCCATCATCACTAGATGTATGGGTGCCTTTAGAGGCAGAGCATCAGCACATAAGTCAAGCAACTGTCATTGCTTATTAGACAATAAGGATGGAAGCCTCTGTATTCCTCTCACTTCAGGTTCCCTTTAAGAAAAAAAAATTCACTGCAAGCAAAGCCTAGGAAGATATTCTTTTCTGGTAGTGGTTACTTACCAATCCAAAACTTGTGAAAAGTATCACACACAACACACACGCAGGTAAGCACGCACACACAATTACAGGCTTATTACATTTTTATTCAGGCTAATAAACCTGCACTGCTTTTCGTTGATCATGATTCTTCATAAGAGTAAGTTAGTGTGGCATTGTCATCCATACCCTGCTCTACATAGCAGCAGCTGGCGCTACTCTAACACTGCAGCTCCAGCGAACCACAGAGGAAACATTCTTGTTAGCATCCATCACCTCTGTGCGGGCCTAAGCTCCCAAAACTACATTCAATAATATCAAACCTGAAACAGAAAAATTCTATTATGTGTGCTGAGTTTAAAACAGTTGACATGTTTGGGAAACTATTCTCCCTTGAAGAATGAAATTGAAACCACACAGAAAAGGAGGTAAAATGTGCTATTTGTGGTTGAACATAAACCACTTTGCTAACATGGGTGAAATGGAGGTACCATATATTATCAATGAAAATAAAAAAGTTCACTAGAAGGTGAAAATCGCTTTGTTCCCAAACACCGCCTTGGACTCTCGGTCTCAGAATGTCACCAAATGACCGGGTGCACTAAATAGCAGCCGCAGACCCAATAATCGCGAAGGGGCCCAATGCCTATGGTGGCCCGCTCCTCTTCCCTTACCTCTTGCTTTGCAAAGCAGAGCTGTGTAAATATATTTACTTGCTCTTGTCATGTCGGATCTCCACTTCTTCCTGGCAGCCACTCGCTCTATCCTCTGATCACATGACATGCATTGGGAGCCTGGCATGCAGCAGAGCAGTTAAAGTGGACCTGAACTCTTGTACAGGACAGAAGGAAAACAGAGACATTCACCCTGTATGTATTTAGAGAGTTTAGCCTGCCTAATTCTCCCTCATCTGCGACTAATCCAAACTGTAATTTGGTCTGTCAGCTGTGTCAGCTGGCTGCCTTGGCAGAGCAGCTAATTTGTAGACACAGGATGTTAATCCTATGTCTGTAACCCTGTCTGCTTCCATGAAAGCAGGAAGTAGACACACTGCAGATGTATTGCAGAATTTGTATAATCTGTAACAAAGTAATATGTTTTTTTTTCCTTATTAGGTTATTATACGGTTAATTATCTTGTTAAAGCAGTGAGAAAGTCCTGAGTTCGAGTCCACTTTAACTACATTTACACAGCTCCACTGTGCTCTGCACAAAGGCATATCTACAGGGGTGCAGGCATGGCACGTTCCATGGGCGCTTCATACTGAGAGTGCTTCTCAATAGCATCCTTTTTGTTCTCCATATACAGTAGCAAGAAAATGTATGTGAACCCTTTGAAATTATATAGATTTCTGGTCATACAATGTAATCTTATCTTTATCTAAGTCACAAAAATAGACAATCACCGTCTGCTTAAACTAATACCACACAAATAATTAAATGTTTCCATGTTTTTATTGAACACACCATGTAAACATTCACAGTGCAGGTAGGAAAAGTATGTGAACCTTTGGATTTAATAACTGGTTGAACCTCCTTTGGCAGCAATAACTTCAACCAAATGTTTCCTGTAGTTGCAGATCAGACGTGCACAACGTTTAGGAGTAATTCTTAACCATTTCTCTTTACAGAACTGTTTCAGTGCAGCAGTATTCTTGGGATGTCTGGTGTAAATCGCTTTCTTATGGTCATGCCACCGCATCTCAATCGGGTTGAAGTCAGGGGTCTGACTGGGCCACTCCAGAAGGTGAATTTTCTTCTGTTTAAGTCATTCTGTTGTTGATTTACTTCTATGCTTTGGGTTGTTGTCCTGTTGCAACACCCATCTTCTGCTATGTTTCAACTGGTGGACAGATGGCCTTAAAGAGACTCTGAAGTCTCAAAAAAAAACCCGTCAGCCCGGATAGTTTATAGCGGCAGGAATGCGGCAGTTTAGTTAGGGCTAAAGTATTAAACATATTTGTTAAATAAAAAGCCGTTTTTTTTTTTTTTTTTGAGACTTCAGTGTCTCTTTAAGTTCTCCTGCAAAATGTCTTGATAAACTTTGGAGTTCATTTTTCATTCGATTATAGCAATCCATCCAGGCCCTGATGCAGCAAAACAGCCCGAAACCATGGTACCCCCACCACCATACTTCACAGTTGGGATGAGGTTTTGATGTTGGTAAGCTGTGCCTCTTTTTCTCCACACATAATGTTGTGTGTTTCTTCCAAACAACTCAACTTTGGTTTCATCTGTTCACAGAATATTTTGCCAGTACTGCTGTGGAACATCCAGGTGCTCTTTTGCAAACTTTAAATGTGCAGCAATTTTTTTTTTTGGACAGCAGTGGCTTCTTCAGTGGTATCCTACCATGAAATCCATTCTTGTTTAGTGTTTTACGTATCATAGATTCACTAACATGGATGTTGGTATATGCCAGAGATTTTTGTAAGGCTTTAGCTGACACTCTAGGATTCTTCTTCAACTCATTGAACATTCTGTGCTGTGCTCTTGCAGTCATTTTCACAGGACAGACACTCTGAGGAGAGTAGCAGCAGTGCTGAACTTTCTCCATTTATAGACAATTTGTTTTACTGTGGACTGATGAAAAGCAAGGCTTTTGGACATACTTTTATAACCCTTTCCAGCTTTATGCAAGTCAACTATTCTTAATCGTAGGTCTTCTGAGAGCTCTTTTGTGCAAGGCATCATTCCCATTAGGAAATGGTTCTTGGGAAAAGCAAACCCAAAACTGTTGTGTGTTTTTATAGGGCAGGGCAGCTGTAACCAACACCTCCAATCTCATATCATTGATTGGACTCCAGCTGGCTGACACCTTAATCCAATTAGCTCTTGGAGATGTCATTAGTCGTGGGGTTCACATACTTTTTCCACCTGGAGTGTGAATGTTTACATGATGTGTTCTATAAAAACATGGAAACATTTAATTATTTCTGTGGTATTAGTTTAAGCAGACTGTGATTGTCTATTGTTGTGACTTAGATGAAGATCAGATCACATTTTATGACCCATTTGTGCAGAAATCCATATCATTCCATAGGGTTTACATACTTTTTCTTGCTACTGTAGATACTAGTTTTTATCTGGGGGATATTCTGCTGCCTGGTTTCATTTTTGGGGAGATTGTCTAATTGTCATGTGGGGGATATGTACAGGCTGACCTATTACCATACTTTCTTCTTATAAGTCATTCTTAACTTAACCACTTGAGGACCACAGTGGTAAACCCCCCTAAAGACCAGGCTATCTACAAAATTGGCCACTGCAGCTTTAAGGCCAAGCTGCAGGGCCGCACAACACAGCACACAAGTGATTGCCCCCCTTTTCCGACCACCAACAGAGCTCTCTGTTGGTGGGGTCTGATCGCCCCTGTGTTTATTTATTTTTTTATAAATATTTATGTGCTTTTTTAAAATATTTTTTATTATTTCCTTGTTTATATTTTTTTTAAATCCCTCCCTCCCCTCAGCCAGCCAATCCTGGTGATCGGCTGTCATAGGCTTCTGCCTATGAGAGCAGATCGCTCTCTTCTGCTCCAGGGGGACAGCCGTGTCACACAGCTGTCCCCAGTACAGCGCTGCTGCTGATCGCAGCACTGTACTGTGTGTAAAGACGGCGGTATTGCCGCCTAACAGTCTCCCGAGCGGTGACTGTCGCTGCTCGGAGACTGAAGGTGGGCGGAGCTCCGCCCCCGAGCAGGAGATGCGCGCAAGATCTCCTGCAAACTGCAGCCTAGGACTTGACGCCCATTGGCGGTAGGCAGTTCTGGGACTGCCGCCACGCCCATGGGCATGAGACTACACATTAACATTTTTGTATCGGGACCCCCAACTCCCCCCTCCCCTTTCCCAGGGTGGATTTCAGCGTTAGCCATAAGCCCCATTTTCCACAGCTACACCTCTGGCTCTGCAACTGGGAAGGGGGGGAGGGAGTGGGACCCCATGTCCCCAGGCTGTAGGGGGATCATGATTGGTATTTGCTGAGAGGGTCAAAGGGGTATAGTTACACCCAGCGACGTTTTGCAAGAATCATATTGATAATCCAACAATTTTGAAGAACATTGGATTAAAAAAGGACATTTCTTTGCACCTTGTTGGATGTTTCAGGTGTTCACTTTGAAACTTGGTAGCTCTGTATGGTAAACTCTTTTAGGGTGTGTTCACATGATGCACGTGTCGGTGCGATATAACAAGTGTTGTAAACAAACAGCAATGGTCCTACAATGAGCCCATTCACCTCACTGCATTGGCTTCACGGTACGTTGGGTGCCGTTGTGATAACATGAGCTGAGCTGAGCTGTGCGCTACCAGACAAGGCGTATGTTATGCCTGCATTACAAATATCTGGCAATGAAGTACTGTGCTTTGCAACATGTATGTAACCAGAATGATAATATTATTATCTATAATTTTGTGGGAACCCAACCTCAGTAAATCACCCGTATAGGTCTTTCAGAAGGGGGACTTCTGCTAGTTAGGAAAAGGGTTTCTGTCTATGAATAACGGTGCCAAAGAATTAATAGAAACTAAACAGCAGGATGTGTTGTTACAACATCTTTGTTAGTAATATTAAACTTGACTTACTGGTACCACAGTTGTCAATATGCACTTTTAAATTAAGTGCTACCTTTTGTTTGATAGAGATTTATTTAGTTCATAAAGCGCCGCCAACATATTATATATATACATTATGTGTATTAATATGGTAAAGATGCCCATATTATGTATATCAATATGGTGAAGGTGCCCACAGAGTTAAAGTGCTTGTTGTAACATTGTAAGCTGCAACTGGCAGAGTCAGCTCAGTCTGAACCATGGAATTATTTTCTGTTTTCCTTTAACATGGCCATTGTGTTCCCATCTGACCTCTCACCCGTAATGCACAGCCCTGAAACGTGGTCTGGGATTCCCAGGAATGGGTACATGGAGGTGGGGTAAAGAAATGGGAGAAAGGAAATGCTTATAGTTGCCAGGGCAACATGACCTTGCTCTGTCTGTGGGTAACAAAAGAGAAATTCACATCCATTCTATTAGTGGTCAGCCTCCTTTTCAATAACACCCTCCAGGGGATGTGAAAGCTGCACTTAGGGCATAACAGGACGAACACTCTAAGCGCTGCAATGTAGGACACTTGTTTAGCAAGAATCCTGTTATATAAAGATGCTGTCTTTCTATGTCTGGAAACCTTTGCTGCAATTCAGCCAATGCCAATCCTACATTTGGGGGAATGAAGGGAGAGATCTACAAAGTCTTGTCAAAGGAAGTATTCAGGAAACCAGAAGCACTTGTTGATGTTTCTTAGATGTGTGAGCTTTCCTTGCAGCAGTGAAATCATCCAACAAGTCTGTACAAGTGCTCGCGCTGCATAGGTTAACAATATTGTCCCAACTTTCTTTGCGCAACAGAATCACCTATATTGTCCTCACCCTACTTGCTATTATCTATATGATTTCACCTTATCATCCTTTTGAAATCTGCTTTGTGTAAAAAAATGTATTTATTTACTGAGATGTACTTTTTACTGTCAGTTGTTAAATACCTTGTTTTGCCTTTGCAGACTATAATGTCTAATAGCCAAGACAGAGTAATGTTAATGTTCTAAATGACCTCGCACTTTTTATCCTTTTTATTCTTAGACTGTCTAAATCTTGAGATTGGAGCTCCTATTGAAGTAGTTCAATGACTGTGTCTACACATTTCTGAATGATCACTTTGGCCAAGATGTGTACCTAACTAAATATAGAAGAGTTCTGGTTATCTGGAACTTAACTAACAGCAGGCTCAACCATCCAGCACAAATTGCTGTCAATATTCACAGTGTTAAAAACTGGGTTCCACAGCCCCCCTCTCCCTAAATTTAATATACTTTTAATTTACTGTATTTAACATTTATTGCAGACTTCATGGTATGCACATAGACTGTGGGTATAGTACTGTATTATCCCCCTACACCCTTTTTGGACTGTGATCTTTGACCGATTGGCTGTGAAAGTTGCCCATGATGAGGGGTGAACTATTTCTTTAACTGAATGAATAGTCATTGAATAAATGAAGTTATTGAGTCTAAAGACTGATGTTTTTTATTGATTGCAATAAAGAGTTACTTTAATGATGATTTATACAAATAAAGTTTGATGGTTTTATTTTTTGTAACTCAAAGGCAGTGGGCCCAGAGTTGCCTCCCAAAACACAGCTACGCAAAGTTACCCTATAGGTAGACTGCAATCAGAGGCGGCCTTAGAGTATGCGGGGCCTGGGGCGAATGTCACATGCGAGACCTAGAGCCATAAGTGTAGGCCATACACCGTATTGCCACGTTCATGGGCTTGTCCGCCTTTAATGCAGTATTCCTTATTATTATTGTCTGAAAACAATTATGTCAGGTAAAGGCCACTAAGCCAACCAATAAAAAGACAAACATTTGCATGATGGTTTTAAGTGCGGGGGTGGGGGAGCTCATGCTTCAATTAATTTGGAAATTCTAATGTTCAGGTTTCACAAAATTCACATTGTTGTAGTAACTTTTGTCTTGCAATGATTTTTGCTTCTCATGATACTTATATCTGTGAAGTATCACATGTTTAAAGGAGTCATCAGGCAAATCGCTTAAAATATAGGCTACTTACCCAGGGCTTCGTCCAGCCCCAAGCTCCCAGCATGTTCCTCGGCCCACTGCACCGTCAGCCATTCGCAGCCGCAGGCCTCCCGGTCCCCGGCGATGACGCCATATGCATGTGCAGAGAGCACAAATCACCACCACGTGGACTGGAGCGTACTGCGCAGTCGCAGAACTACTGGCGGAACTGGGCCAAGGGACATGCTGGGAGCTTGGGGCTCGATGAAGCCCTGGGTAAGTAGCCTATATTTTAAGCGATTTGCCTGATGACTCCTTTAAGTATCACAAGAAGTGAGAAGCAAAAATCATTGCAAGACAAAAGGTACTACAACAATGTGAATTTTTCACGTTTGTGAAACGTGAACCTCCAACTTTCCATTTTATTTGAAGGGAATTTATAATAAGTAACATATATTATATACTTATTACTAGCTTTGTTACACTGTGAGAGGATAACATTCATTGTTACGCATGCAGTATGCTCAGTGCACAGTATGTTCTATGTGATTTTATAAGTTAACAGCACTGCACTGCACTTGTTTGTACTTTCATGGCATAATTTGCAGGGAATTATGCTTCCCCAAGCCCAGTGAACAATGTGGAGTAGTTCACCAGCCTCAGGTTATTACCATGCAGATACAGGGGAGTCCTACTGGGATGAGGGGTCCATCACACCTCTCAATTTAAAGTCCACAATCATACGAATTTCCCATCCAGGACTCGACCCACAGACTGTTGTGATGTAAATCACTGGTATTTATTCCATAATTGCAGAAATATATACAGTACAATGAAACAGCACGACGTTTCGGGCGTATGCCCTTTATCAAGTGCTCAAACTTCTGGTATGACAGTGCAACATATATAGACACACATTAATTAACACACCACACCCAACAATTGGGGGGTGGGCACATGCTTAGTTACTAGTTAACCCTTTCAAGGGTGAAGAACTGCTACCTGTTAAAGGAAACATCTGAGACTAAAGTCTTCACTCAAGCCACCAGGTGATTGAGTCCCCAAACACTCCATCCAGTAGGCCTCACGTCTCAGGAGCGTGTTTCTATAGGGCTTACCCTCCTGAGGGGGTACAACTTCCAATATCTGCCATCTTAATTGGCTCACGTTATGTCCTGACTCGACAAAATGTCGCGCCAGGGGGAATACTGTGTTTATGTCCTCTCCCCTATCCTTGGCTCCCCAAGCCCAGTGCCCCGATCAAATTTACTAGTGCCTCAAATAATCCTACTGGACCGGTATCTGCAATATGTTCAGCGGCTGGCTGCTGCAGACAGTGGCTCTGTCGGGTCATCTCTTCAGGTTGGGCCGCCACGCCCCTCTGGGAGCGCTCTCTACACAAGCGTTTGATGTCCATGGACACTAGGGAGAAACAACCTGCGGCGCACACAGCGCGCCGTGGCATAAAATGGGCATGGTTCTGCATGTAGTGGGCGTGGTAGTGGGTGAGACCAAATTGCATCAAATCAACAGTGGTGTAACAAAAGAGAGGGGGAGAGGAGAGAGAGAGGGGGTGAGAGGACACAGAGAGGGCAGAGAGGGGGTAGGGATGGAGAGAGAGACATAGAGAGGCACAAAACACACACAATCGGGCACAGAGTAGGGCACTGCGAGAGGCACTGAGAAAGGAGATAGTAGAGAGAGAGGGCACAGAGAGATGGGGCAGAGAGAGAGAGGGGGTAAAGAGGAGACCCAGAGACAGGTGATAGAGAGAGAGGGGCAGAGAGAGAGGGGGGCAGAGAGAGAGAGGGGCAGAGAGAGATAGGGGCAGAAAGAGAGAGGGGGCAGAGAGGGAGGGGGCAGAGAGTGGGGAGAGAGAGAGAGAACAGACAGAGGAGAGAGAGGGGGGGCAGGGGAAGAGAAAGGAGAGAGAGAGAGGAAACAGAGACACAGAGAAAGGGGAGAGAGAGGGGGAAGAGAGATAGAAGGGATCTCCCTAGAGACAGAGAGGGAGCAGAGAGAGAGAGGGGAGGAAGAGAGAGACACAGAGAGAGAGAGAGAGGGAGAGAAGAATGGATGGAGAGAGAGGGGAAAGAGTCTTCAAGTGTTTACCTTTGTTTGATGTTGCAGAGAGTTCACCAAAAGTTGCCCTACACACTCTGCAACTTCAAACAAAGATAAACACTACAGGGACTGTCAGCACCTGAATGTCTATGGAGTCATGCTGTGCTGAAACCTAGTCGTTCACATGCTAATCATCCCCTTTGCAGTAATGGCTGGGAGCTGTGATCTTTCTGACAGGCAGGCTCACGTTCAGAGCAGTGATGTCTGACTTCAGCCTGGCCCCTGCATGTGTGCCCAGCTGTCAGAAAGAACACAGCACCTGGCCATTACTGCAGAAGGATAATTAAAAATAACAGCAAGAAAGAACACATACATGTAGAGAGGTCCCCTTACATTTCTGCTGGGAGGCTGAGACGTCCAGCAGCAGCAGCAGCGGTAGGCTGGAACGGAGCCGGTGGGTGGGGGCTAAACAGGCAGGAGTCATGTGCCTGCATCACATGACTGCAGCAGAGACTATAGCTAGGAGGAAAGGCTCCACAAACATGGCGGCGGTAGATACACATACAGGAAGCCTCAGGGGCTTTCAGGTGAGCGATCGATCAGCGGCCCACAGTGATGAATATTAAATTAGTGGCAGTGCACGGGGCCTCTTCAAGCGCGGGGCCTGGGGCGATTGCCCCAGTTGCCCCCCCCCCCCCCAAAGGCTGTCTCTGACTGCAATTGCACTCCCTCTAAACAACCCAAACACATAATACAGCAGGGTTTCCCCCTTGATGTGGTAGAGCGGGTGTTTTACATCATGGATGCGCAGCTGATAAATCTGCATAAACTGCGTGATGCTATCATGTCTGTATGGTACAAAATCTCTGAGGAATCCCATACAGCATTAAGGCAGTTAAGAAGATACCCACCTCTCCCTGGGTGCTTCGGGGCTCTGCTGTTCTGGGCAGGAATATAGGACAAACAATCTTAATGGCTGAGCAGACGATGAACCTAAAAACACACACCCTGCCCTTCAAATTATGGAAGTCATGCCCCCCTCACCAGGATTGGCACTACAGGCAGCAAATTGCAAGGCTGTCCTGCAGTGCCCAAGCATATTCATTGGACAAGGGGTGTGGCTACATAGTGGTCGGCACCAAGAACGTGCAGAAGCTGAAGTAAAGTGACGGATTGGCCTCTACTTTGAATTCTTTGGCCAGCTTTCCCTGTGCTGTGCACCTCCCACCAACAGTGTAGAGCCATGACATATACATGTACAGATATATGTGGCCACAAAATTCTGTCACAAGAAGCAGTTCAACAGTGTCCTAATGAGGGATCTAACTGAAATCCAGCCAAACCAGCGTTGTTTACATGGTCCTGTAACTTATTTCCTTTTAGAATAACTTACTGTATATATTACTGAATTTCGGTCTCGAAAGATCATATTACAGTAAATCATCATTTAAGTAGTAAAGAGGTCGGCACCACTCCAAGCATCAGGAAAAGCTCGTTTATTGCATCACCATTGTGGCTTAACAATGACAAACGTTGTTTCGGGCATAGCCCTTTTTCAAATTGCAACAGCCATATACAAACACACATGTGCAGTGCCTTAAATACCCCACCTCCACTAAAATCACCAATCGGTGACTAACTGGGCGGAGACCAGTGGTGGACCTGATGGGGAACTGCAAAGGCTAATATGCAAATCACAATTAACCATTTACCTGCTGACAAAAAGAGTCAATGTAGAGAGTAAACGTGCCTCCATTGATCAAAATGGACAGATCATGTGACATCCAAAACACTTCCTGGCCCTTTCTGGCCAATCAGGAAGAACCACATCATCCAACGGAACAACGCGTCTAAAAAATACGCATGCATGCATGATCATACGCGTAAAACGCCAACCAGCCGCGATGTAACCTCAAAAACGCGAGGAGGGGGAAAAAAAAAAAAAAAAAAAAAAAAAAAGCGCGAAAACGCGGGAAAACGCGAAAACGACGTGAAAAACGCGGGAAAAACGCAAAAAAAAGACGGCAAAACCGCTTCAGAACAGTGCGTCATAAAATACGCATCCCAACATGGCGGTACGCATGGAACACACCCCAAACGCGGAGTGCGCTCCCAAAAGCGTACGACTGATCCACAACGCGTCAAAAAAAAAAAAAAAAAACGCGAAACATATGGTTATACGCGTAAAAACCGACAACAGAACACTTCAAAAAAATGCGTCACAAAGTACGCATCCCAACATGGCGGTACGCATGGAGCGCGCCCCAAGTGCGGAGTGCGCTCACAAACGCGTACAGCTGATCCTCAACGCGTCACAAAATACGCAAAACTTATGGCTATACGCATAAGAGCAGAATGCATGCATACCAGAACACTAAAGTTTGACCAACCAAACAAATATAGTGTTCATAGAACCAAAATACCAACTAGACACTCATGCTCCCATACCAAACAAAATCCACAAGTGTGGACAAGTCAATGTTGGCACTATGAAAAAAAAAAAAAAAAAAAAAATTACAGCAGGCAAATGATTCAATACGTCACCCTCAGCAGGTCCATCACAGTACAGCCCAGGGATATCTAAAACAAATACAAAAGCAATAAAATAAATGTAAGATCAAAAGTTAAATGTCAATCAATCAAAAACAGTAGTAAATTGCAGGCATTAAGAAAGACCCCGCCCATCAGATAATAATTGACCCTCAATGAATACAAAATGCTAGGTCATATTCCCGATTGAGTCCATTAGGCTCCATCGTCCCCAACCGTCTTATCCAGAACGCCTCCCTCTTGCGTAGTGCAATCTCCCTATTGCTTCCTCTCCAATCCATAGGCACCGAATCGATAATCTTAACTTTAAGTCGTGTAACTGAATGTTTCATCTGTGCAAAATGTTCAGAAACCGACTGGCTCTGTGTCTTATGTCGTATCGCCGACTTGTGCGACGAAATACGATCCTTAAGGCGTTGCGTGGTCATGCTCACATATGCAAGCCCGCAAGGGCACTTAAGCATATATATGACATAACTAGAGTCACACGTGTAAAAATCTCGTAACCGAAAAAGAGTACCCTGGGACGGGTGAGTGAAGGTATTACCCTTCAACACCATGCCACACATGTGGCACCCCATACATGGGTACATACCCGTACGTTTATTCGCCGGTCGTCCTTTACTCTTTGTATGTAACTTGTCCCGTATTGTCGGGGCCCTCTTAAAGGACATCATAGGCGGGTAACGAAACTCGGGAACCCGTGGAAAACCGTCGGATAAAATTCGCCAATGCCGTCGTATGACCCGTGAAATCACATCACTATTCGCACTAAATGTTGACACAAATGGAAGACGGGGGCCAGTCGGTTTCCGCCCACGTCTAGTCCGTGGAGTAAATGTCTCAGACGGGTAGCCTCTTTGTCGAAATCTGCCAATCATTTCATCCCTACGTCTAGTACGTTGGAACTCATTGCTAACTATCCTGTCTACCCGACCCAACTGGCTCCGAGGTATACTGTTCTTGGTACCCATGGGATGGAAGCTTTCATAATGCAATACGGAATTGCGATCAGTACTCTTATTGAACAGATCAATCAACAATTCTCCTCCCTCCCCTCTGGTGATAGATGTATCCAAAAATGATATGGTGTTTAAATCACTGTGGGACGTTAGCCTAATGTAAGGGCAGCAGCCGTGTAACTGAAAAATAAACTCCATAAGGGTCTCATGTGACCCCCTCCATATGCAGAAAACATCATCAATATAGCGCCACCAGCAAATTGCATGCCGGTGGAATAATGCATTATTATAAACAAACGCCTCTTCATATAGGCTCATGTATAAATTTGCATAGGAGGGGGCCACATTTGACCCCATGGCCGTGCCACGACGTTGCATAAAAAATTGTCCCTTAAACTCAAAATAATTAAAGCGTAAAACAATCCCCAGCAAAGTCAAACAAAATCTCCTCTGATCTGAAGAGAGATCAGTACGCGTCATTAAAAACCAATCGACAGCCTCCACACCCCCATCATGTGGGATGGAGGTGTAGAGGCTGTCCACATCAAGGGTAACAAAAAGGATCTGATCATCAGGCAACCGCAATTCCCTAATCTTTTCAAGGAACATGGAGGTGTCCTTCAAATACGAAGGAGTTGACCGAACCAATGGTTGAAGTAAAGCATCCAAAAATTTAGCAAGGGGAACAAATATCGAGCCAACCCCGGCCACAATCGGGCGGCCAGGGGGGTTGGCTAGAGACTTGTGAATCTTGGGGAGTGTGTAAATTCTAGGGGTGGAGGGATGATCAGCCTTTAAAAAAGTAAACAGCCCATTATCAATGACATTTTTTCTCAAAGCATCATGTAACACACTATCGATTTGTTTCTGTATCCACACCAGGGGATCTCACATTAGTGGTTCATACACTGCTTTATCAGAAAGCTGTCGTAAGATCTCAGGTCCACCACTGGTCTCCGCCCAGTTAGTCACCGATTGGTGATTTTAGTGGAGGTGGGGTATTTAAGGCACTGCACATGTGTGTTTGTATATGGCTGTTGCAATTTGAAAAAGGGCTATGCCCGAAACAACGTTTGTCATTGTTAAGCCACAATGGTGATGCAATAAACGAGCTTTTCCTGATGCTTGGAGTGGTGCCGACCTCTTTACTACTTGAATGCTTTGAGCACCTCAGTGGACGCAGAGGTGAAGGTCGAGGCACACTCATCTTCTTTCTGGTGTGGAGCTCCTCCTGACTACAGAGTGTATAACATTAGTAAATCATCATTTGTGCACAGTAGGCCCAAAATACATCTAGCAGGAAGGTTATATTCTACTTATGAGAAAAAAGTACTCCAACAAACTGTGTTTCACTCAGTCACCCATCTGTCAGCGGAGAAGACAGATTTTCACACATACAATGTCTGCTTTAAACAGAGCTGTTAGTTTTCTAATATTGAATGCTTGTCTGTTCCAAGTTTATCAGCACTGTGTAGGTTAGCGAAGGCAAGCAAAGAAGGCCTTGGCTTAGTTATTACCAGTTTTAACTTTCTATTCCAGAAAATGATGTACAGGATATACAAATGTATCTTAGATAAATTAAAGCGTGTTAACACAGTACAGATTTCAAAAAAGCTATGATAGATGGTGCATGGACACAGGACACATGTACCATCTAATATTACTATTAGATGGTACATGTCCCCCCCTCCCCCCAGTTAGAATCATCTGAAAAACAGCATTCTACCTTGCCCTTTTAGACAGAGCTACCTCTTCACTTAATCAGAGCCCCTCCCCCAAAACATGGCACTCCTCCTCCCACAGAGCCCTAACTCATCACACAAATGCATTATCAAGGCAACACTCTGAGTTCCTCAAATTCATGATTTAATAGTCTCTATGTCAGCCCCCTAAGCCCCCCCAGTACTAGCATCAAATAGTCACATGCCTCCAGATAAAACAATCAGGTAGTTACATGCCTCCAGATAAAAGAATCAAGTAGCCGCATTGCCCTAGCAGCAAACATGACGCCACATATGAGAATGCAGCCAACATTAAATCAGGGATGAGCCAGTATGAATTTACGCATCGTAGTTCGCATCTACGCATCGTAGTTCATAGGCGAAGTTTCAAAACTACGCTTACGAATTTACACGTAGCGAAGTGCAGCTAGGCATAGCTTACGCCCACTACGCGTAGTTAACATATGTATTGCGTAGTGAACTACGAACGCATTACTCGCGTCTATTTTTCCGCGTACGATTGTATGCTTATAAATTTATACATTGGAAAGGGGAATGTACACATAGAAGAGTTCTTGGTCTAAGCATTTAAATAGGAATTCATGCGGAAAATTTTCCGCATATGGGCATAAGCATCCGCATGCACTACGCTTCACACTACGCGTAATTGCGTATTTTAATGCGAAGTCTATGAAATGCATATGAAGCGAATAGTTGATTTCGAAGCCGTTGTTTGGCAAAGCGTAATTGCGTAAAACTATGCGTAGTTCCAGCGTAGCGAAGTTGGCTGACTACGACCATCCCTGCCTTAAATAACTCATTACAACTGTGTATATCTAGGAGTATATAGATCTTACCTCCTTAAGGACAAACCACAGAGGTAAGTATACTTTTTATCCACGCTCACAAGACAACGCGTTTCACGGGTGCTTGACCGCTTCAGCAGGTCAGAACAAAAATGCCTTTCAAAGCAGTATATCACGAATGTGAGCACCTCTCTAAATCATGCTGAATAAATAATTTAATCTTTTTATATTTACACAGTGATTCTTACATCTGGAGTAGTAAAGACACCTCCCTCCCCCTTATTAGTTTTTGTTTAATTGCTTTAACTATTTTTAGGCTCCTCCACCCCACAGTACTATGATTAAAAAGGTGTACCGTATATGCTCAAGTATAAGCCGACTTTTTCACCCTCATTCTCCTGGCTTTGACCCCCCCCCCCCCCCCCCCCCCTGCATTTGTCACTTACGGGTTCGCGCCGACAGGAACAGTATTCCTCTTCAGTTTGCCTCGGAGTCTCATTTCTATGACAGCGCGTAATGACACGCACCACTAGAGGGTGTCATAGAAATAAGACTCTAAATCAAGTTGAAGAAGAATCATGTTCCTGTCTGTTTTTTGTTTTGTTTTTTTACTCACGAGACAATCAATTGTCCCAACAATTCAATCTGTACAGAACTTCCCCTTTTTCTGGTTTCTTATACTTAGATTACTGTTCTTGCTTATAAGTGCTGAGATTTGACAAGAGAACTACAACTGCACAATTTGGCATTTACCCCAAGCTTACTTATAGAACAATCATATTTCCCAAATCTAAGTACTCAATAATACTGCATGACTTTGTACAGCATCAGAAAGGTATATACTGCAGTTGCAGCCTGTTGGTAACAACAGCACAAAGGTGATTAAGGCCTTGTTCACATTATCACATGCAGATGGCGTGCAATCGGAAAGCAACACGTACGACCACAGGCAGGGCCGGGCCGAGGCATAGGCTGGAGAGGCTTCAGCCTCAGGGCGCAGTGTAGGAGGGGGCGCAGAATTCATTCAGCTGTCATTCCTAATTGTGTATGAAGCAGAAAGAAATAAGAAAAGGGGATACATAGCAGTGACTGCAAGCCAGATAACTAGATATTAAGGTGTTGGGGAGGTTGTGGGCCCTGTGGCTCTCTTAGTCTAATAGCAATCAGTGTGTGATGGCTGGGGAGGCAGGGATGGAGGGGCGCACTTTGCTGTCTGAGCCTTGGGTGCTGGAGGACCTTGTCCCGGCTCTGACCACAGGCCATGCATTGCATGGTTGACCCCATTCACAACAGTAGTTGTCAGTTGTCAGCCGCGAGTTTTGGTAAAAAATGCAGGGAGCATGCATTTGTGCACTGCACTGGTACGGAACGCATGCAGTGTGAACATCAGACAGTGCAGTCTATGTACTTCTGATGTTCCTGCGTGTCTGCCTCCTTCACACTTTGCCGAAATACAGACAGCAATGCGTGTAATGTGAACAAGGCCTAATTGGTTTCATTATCATTCCTCACATTTCTCACTTTTCAGCACCCTGTGATCACTCTGAAGGTGAAAGTTTGCAATCATAATCCGAGTCAAATAAGAACACTGTACAGACTGCTGAGCCTGGGAGTTTGTGCAGTTGTAGCAACACACCCACAACAAGAACTGAAATAAATATAAAACAGCCCACTTTCACCATAACCGAAATATCTCTCACCTTAGATGCATACCCATGACTGCAGCCACACAACCACCAATTTACTAATCATTCAGCAAGCTCACTATAGTTTATATGACCCTGGTGAAGATTGCAAACTTTTGTCACCTAATAATACTAAACAGTACCCAAGATAAAAATGACAGAGGTTGTCATGACAGGCTTTGTCTTAATGATGGAGGATTGGGTAAGGGCGAGGGGGGGTGTTATGTTTAAATACTTGCCTGTTCTGACATAATCCCTCCAGGCCATTGACCACTTGGTGACACCCTCCCTACTAGTGTTGGGCGAACACCTAGATGTTCGGGTTCGCGAACGTTCGCCGAACATCGCCGCGATGTTCGGGTGTTCGCGCCGAACTCCGAACATAATGGAAGTCAATGGGGACCCGAACTTTCGTGCTTTGTAAAACTTCCTTACATGCTACATACCCCAAATTTGCAGGGTATGTGCACCTTGGGAGTGGGTACAAGAGGAAAAAAATATTTGAAAAAGAGCTTATAGTTTTTGAGAAAATTGATTGTAAAGTTTCAAAGGAAAAACTGTCTTTTAAATGTGGAAAATGTCATGTTTCTTTGCACAGGTAACATGCTTTTTGTCGCTATGCAGTCATAAATGTAATACAGAGAAGAGGTTCCAGGAAAAGGGACCGGAAACGCTAACCCAGCAGCAGCAGCAGCACACGCGAGGGAACAGGAGGAGCCGCAGGAGGAGAAGGCCATGCTTTTTGAGACACAACATCCCAGGCCTTGCATGAGGACAAATAGCGTGCGGATATAGCAATGCTTTTTGCCGCCATGCAGTCATAAATGTAATAAAGATGAGAGGTTCAATAAACAGGGACCGGAAACGCTAACCCAGCAGCAGCAGCAGCAGCAGCACACGTGAGGGAACAGGAGGAGCCGCAGGAGGAGAAGGCCACGCTTTTTGAGGCACAACATCCCAGGCCTTGCATGAGGACAAATAGCGTGCGGATATAGCAATGCTTTTTGCCGCCATGCAGTCATAAATGTAATAAAGATGAGAGGTTCAATAAACAGGGACCGGAAACGCTAACCCAGCAGCAGCAGCAGCAGCAGCAGCACACGTGAGGGAACAGGAGGAGCCGCAGGAGGAGAAGGCCACGCTTTTTGAGACACAACATCCCAGGCCTTGCATGAGGACAAATAGCGTGCGGATATAGCAATGCTTTTTGCCGCCATGCAGTCATAAATGTAATAAAGATGAGAGGTTCAATAAACAGGGACCGGAAACGCTAACCCAGCAGCAGCAGCAGCAGCACACGTGAGGGAACAGGAGGAGCCGCAGGAGGAGAAGGCCACGCTTTTTGAGACACAACATCCCAGGCCTTGCATGAGGACAAATAGCGTGCGGATATAGCAATGCTTTTTGCCGCCATGCAGTCATAAATGTAATAAAGATGAGAGGTTCAATAAACAGGGACCGGAAACGCTAACCCAGCAGCAGCAGCAGCAGCAGCACACGTGAGGGAACAGGAGGAGCCGCAGGAGGAGAAGGCCACGCTTTTTGAGACACAACATCCCAGGCCTTGCATGAGGACAAATAGCGTGCGGATATAGCAATGCTTTTTGCCGCCATGCAGTCATAAATGTAATAAAGATGAGAGGTTCAATAAACAGGGACCGGAAACGCTAACCCATCACAGATGGTCATTGTTCATGTTACTTGGTTGGGGTCCAGGAGTGTTGCGTAGTCGTTTCCAATCCAGGATTGATTCATTTTAATTTGAGTCAGACGGTCTGCATTTTCTGTGGAGAGGCGGATACGCCGATCTGTGACGATGCCTCCGGCAGCACTGAAACAGCGTTCCGACATAACGCTGGCTGCCGGGCAAGCCAGCACCTCTATTGCGTACATTGCCAGTTCGTGCCAGGTGTCTAGCTTCGATACCCAATAGTTGAAGGGTGCAGATGGATTGTTTAACACAGCTACGCCATCTGACATGTAGTCCTTGACCATCTTCTCCAGGCGATCGGTGTTGGAGGTGGATCTGCACGCTTGCTGTTCTGTGGGCTGCTGCTGCATGGGTGTCATAAAATTTTCCCACTCCAAGGACACTGCCGATACCATTCCCTTTTGGGCACTAGCTGCGGCTTGTGTTGTTTGCTGCCCTCCTGGTCGTCCTGGGTTTGCGGAAGTCAGTCTGTCGGAGTACAACTGGCTAGAGGAGGGGGAGGATGTCAATCTCCTCTCTAAAGTCTCCACAAGGGCCTGCTGGTATTCTTCCATTTTGACCTGTCTGACTCTTTCTTCAAGCAGTTTTGGAACATTGTGTTTGTACCGTGGATCCAGAAGGGTATAAACCCAGTAATTGGTGTTGTCCAGAATGCGCACAATGCGTGGGTCGCGTTCAATGCAGTCTAGCATGAATTGAGCCATGTGTGCCAGAGTCCTGCCAGAATCCTCATCATCCTCTTGTGAGCGTTGTGATAGTTGTTGTGATGCATCATAGTCGTCACCTTCTTCCTGGTCTGCTTCTGCTGACCATTCGCGCTGAATTGTGGAAGTCCAACGTGCACCGCTCTGGCCCTCGTCAGTGGTGGCAGAAAATTCCTGCTCCAACTCCAGCTGTTCCTCCTCCTCTTCTTCGTCATAGCTGCTGGGGCCAGCGTTTCCTGAGGCGGATGGCCTGATGTTGGTACCATCACGCTGATCGTTTTCTCCCTCAGATTCCCCCAGTTGCATCATGACAGCTGTTTCCTTGATTTTCAACATCGACCTCTTCAGTAAACACAGCAGTGGTATGGTAATGCTGACTGAAGAGTTGTCACTGCTCACAAGCAACGTGGATTGCTCAAAATTTTGGAGGACTTGGCAGAGGTCCAACATGTTGGCCCAATCGGATCCACAGAAGCTTGGCAGCTGTCCGGATGCGCCTCGGTACTGCGCCGTCATGTACTGGACCACTGCACTCTTCTGCTCGCAAAAGCGGGCTAGCATGTGCAGCGTAGAATTCCAGCGCGTAGGGACATCACACAGCAAGCGATGGTGGGGGAGATTGAAGCGCTCCTGCATCTTGGCGAGTGCCCCCGAAGCAGTACTGGAATTTCTGCAATGTTTGGCCACTCGTCGCACCTTCAACAGAAGATCGGCCACGCCTGGGTATGTCCTCAGGAACCGCTGAACTACTAGGTTCATCACGTGCGCCAGGCAAGGGATGTGTGTTAGCTTAGCCAACCTTAAAGCGCGAATGAGATTACTCCCATTATCACACACAACCATGCCCGGTTTCAGGTCCAGCGGTGCCAGCCACAAATCCGTCTGTTCCTTTATTCCCCTCCAAATTTCCTCCCCTGTGTGCTGCTTATCCCCAAGGCAGATCAGCTTCAGCAACGCTTGCTGACGCATGCCAACAGCTGTGCTGCACTGCTTCCACGATCCTACTGCTGTTGGGTTAGCGTTTCCGGATGAGGTACAGCTTTGAGATGCGTTGGAGGAGAAGGAGTCAGAGAGGTAGGTGCTGCTGTTGTTATCCAGTGGGAGGGACGGCGGTGCAGCTGTTTGCGGCGTGGGCAACACCCGCGCCGTAGCAGGTGAGGAATCGCTGCCAGGCTCCACAAGGTTCACCCAGTGCGCGGTAAGGGAGATGTATCGACCCTGGCCGAACGCACTCGTCCAGGTGTCAGTGGTGAGGTGAACCTTGCAGGCAACGGCATTCTTCAAGCTTCGGGTTATTTTGCTGACCACGTGCTCATGCAACTCAGGCACTGCAGAGCGCGCAAAGTGGTAGCGGCTGGGAACCACGTAACGTGGGATGGCCACTGACATCATGCCCTTGAAGCTGTTTGTCTCCACCACTCGATATGGCAGCATTTCGCAGGCCAGAAGCATGGCTATGCTGGCTGTTACTGCCACGGCCCGGGGGTCATTTGCTGGCAATTTCCTCTTGCGCTCAAACATCTCCGACACAGACAACTGAACCGTAGCGCTGCACACGGAAGGGCTGTTGGTTGTTGTGTTTGATGAACACTGGGAGACCTCAAGAGCACTACTCCGGAAAGTGACAGTGTCAGCGTCATCTGATGTTTGTGAATGTTGTGAACCATGCAATGGCTGGGCTACTGCTGCTGCTGAGGCGGGTCTGGTGGTGAGTCTGGTGACCCCAAGGGAGGCAGTGTTGCTGGTACCCTGTCCTGCTGCGTTTGCCCACAGAGTGGGATGTTTGGATAGCATGTGGCGGCTCATGCTGGTGGTGGAGAGGTTGTTAATACTTTTCCCCCTGCTCAGGCGGGTCTTGCACACCTTGCAAATCGCCATGGTAACATCCTCAGTGCAGTCTTCAAAGAAAGCCCAGACTTTGGAGCACCTGCCTTGCTGGCGATTTCTGTTTGCTCCTCTTTTGCCTCTCACTTGAACTTTCACGCTTGTGGTGCCTGAAATTGCGCGCCGCCTACCTTGTGGCACAAGGCGAACTCGTGCAGCAGTGGGTTCTTCAACAGACTCATCTGTGCTGCTGCTACGACGGCGATGTTCTCGTTCACAAACAAAATCTGAGTCTCTGTCCACATTGTCCATACCCTCCTCTTCCATCTCCTGAAACTCGTCATATGTCATTGTGGGGGGCCGCCGCCGTGGAGTAGAGCTCCCCAGAACAACCTCTGCGCAGCTCACTCCAACGTCGTCTTCCAGATCTTGTCGGCCGACCTCCTGCAATTGCAACCCCTCCTGCCCAACTTGCTCTGGGATTTGGGTTTCCGAGTCCTCCTCGGACTCGCCTTGTATTTCAGTGCGTGGTGCATTTCCCACACAGTTAATGGTTGTGAATCCGGGCACAACATTTCTGGCTGTTCCTCCATTGACCTTTGAAAGGTGGAAGTTTGTTGGGCTGGGAATAGCTCCTGCGAATACCCCATTGTGTCCTGAGGTAATTCATCGGACTGGTTATCTGGCAGTTGTGTGCGTGGTGTCGCTGCCGGTTGTGTCAGCTTTGTGCCCACTGGCTCCTTGTAACTGGCTGAGGACTCGGACCTCGTGCGTGATGTGCTGGTGCTGCTTAACCCACTGCTGGACGCTTGAGAGGTCATCCAAGTAATTATCTGGTCCTGTTCTTTTGTATTTGTGAGGGTTGTTGTCCTGGACAACATGGGCGGTATTGAGTGGGTTTTCTTGGGTGCTCCCCTGTGGCCTGTACGTGAACCGTCAGGGGAAACACCTCTTCCCTTGCCCCTCCCCCTTTCACCGGATTTCTTCCTCATTTCACTTATCCTTAAAGTACACGCTGACTGGCAGCAGTACAGTGGCAGTACAGAAATGCTATACAGTACCACTATTCCCAGCAGCGACACAGAGCACAATGCTATACAGTGGCGGGTGAGCGGTGTACCACTATTCCCAGCAGCGACACAGAGCACAATGCTATACAGTGGCGGGTGAGCGGTGTACCACTATTCCCAGCAGCGACACAGAGCACAATGCTATACAGTGGCGGGTGAGTGGTGTACTACTATTCCCAGCAGACACAGAGTGGCAGTAAACAGAATGCTATATAGTGTGGCTGAGCGAGGTACACAGAGTGGCAGTAAACAGAATGCTATATAGTGTGGCTGAGCGAGCGGTGTACTACTATTCCCAGCAGACACAGAACAGTAAGCAGAATGCTATATAGTGTGGCTGAGCGGTGTACCACTATTCCCAGCAGCGACACAGAGCACAATGCTATACAGTGGCGGGTGAGCGGTGTACCACTATTCCCAGCAGCGACACAGAGCACAATGCTATACAGTGGCGGGTGAGCGGTGTACCACTATTCCCAGCAGCGACACAGAGCACAATGCTACACAGTGGCGGGTGAGCGGTGTACTACTATTCCTAGCAGACACAGAGTGGCAGTAAACAGAATGCTATATAGTGTGGCTGAGCGAGGTACACAGAGTGGCAGTAAACAGAATGCTATATAGTGTGGCTGAGCGAGCGGTGTACTACTATTCCCAGCAGACACAGAACAGTAAACAGAATG
Organism: Hyperolius riggenbachi; assembly: GCF_040937935.1. NCBI lineage: Eukaryota > Metazoa > Chordata > Amphibia > Anura > Hyperoliidae > Hyperolius > Hyperolius riggenbachi. The sequence continues at coordinate 298,931,226 of NC_090647.1, forward strand.
CTATATAGTGTGGCTGAGCGAGGTACACAGAGTGGCAGTAAACAGAATGCTATATAGTGTGGCTGAGCGAGCGGTGTACTACTATTCCCAGCAGACACAGAACAGTAAACAGAATGCTATATAGTGTGGCTGAGCGAGGTACACAGAGTGGCAGTAAACAGAATGCTATGTAGTGTGGCTGAGCGAGCGGTGTACTACTATTCCCAGCAGACACAGAACAGTAAACAGAATGCTATATAGTGTGGCTGAGCGAGGTACACAGAGTGGCAGTAAACAGAATGCTGAGCGAGCGGTGTACTACTATTCCCAGCAGCGACACAATGACTGGGGGGACCCTGGCTAGCGTGGCTGGAGCGCGAACTACCCTGCCTGCCTACCCAAAGCTAAACCCACAGACAAATGGCGGAAATATGACGTGGTTCGGGTATTTATTTACCCGAACCACGTGACAGTTCGGCCAATCAGAGCGCGTTGGGGTCCGAACCACGTGACCCGTTCGGCCAATCACAGCGCTAGCCGAACGTTCGGGGAACGTTCGGCCATGCGCTCTTAGTTCGGCCATGTGGCCGAACGGTTTGGCCGAACACCATCAGGTGTTCGGCCGAACTCGAACATCACCCGAACAGGGTGATGTTCTGCAGAACCCGAACAGTGGCGAACACTGTTCGCCCAACACTACTCCCTACCCCGCTCCCTTTGGTGACCCCCCCCCCTCCCCCGCTCCACTGACCCATTATCATTACAACATATTTTAACAGAGGTGAAAAGCCAGTTCAGGTTTGCTGCTGATCCCCACTGTCTTCAAGCCATAATTGACCAGACCTCAAATTGCATTTTTTTTGCAAGTCTAAAATTTTGCAGTTTGGACTGCCCAGAATTTCCCATATCCCTGCATGGATAATTTAGGTGGACATGACATTACTTATGTTCAACACCTGGACTAATTGGGTGATTGACAGCAAGATCTGTTGCTCCAATCTGACAGCTACTTGTAAAAAACCACTACGGATTAGCTGTGTTTTCCTTGCACCAAATCAACTTAAGAAAAATTAAGTAATTTCTGCCATCAAACCTTAAAATGTATAGAGCTGAAATCAACTGTAAAGATGGGCCGAGCCTCTGATTTTAGGTTCGCGAACCGGGTTCGCGAACTTCCGCGGAAGGGAATGAAGGTTGGATTCCGGCCCCAAGTGGGAGCCTGCTGAGACCCATGCTGTAGCTGCCCTGACCGTGCTTTGCAGACCAGGTATCTGTGGTCAGATGGACCCTTGAGCCAGCGGAAGACAAACCAAGTCGAAAGCATTTGCCAAGAATGTTTTACGGAGGTCAATTTTGTTGGCATTTTTGTAAATTGTTTGAAAATGTAGATTGTTGTATTTTTAAATTGTTTGAAACTTTAGATGGTTGTATTTTTAAATTGTTTGAAACTTTAGATGGTTGTATTGCGTTCCGGAGTTGGAGCCTGATCAACGGCTACCACCACACATCCAGGCAAGGAGGGCAGCAGGCAGGCAGGCATGCACGCCCGCCCCGAGGTAGTGACCAAAAATAACAATACAGGACTCAGGAGGACCTTTTGAGGCCCTAATTGTAATGAATCAACTTTAAATCCTTTAACGGGAATCCGTTATGGAGGGCAAGTCTGATGGTGCCTTCACTGCGATTCACCAGGTTGGTCTCCGGCGAGAATCCGTTATGGAGGGCAAGTCTGCCATTGTCACCGCGGGGAATGAAGGTTGGATTCCGGCCCAAAGTGGGAGCCTGCTGAGACCCATGCTGTAGCTGCCCTGACCGTGCTTTGCAGACCAGGTATCTGTGGTCAGATGGACCCTTGAGCCAGCGGAAGACAAACCAAGTCAAAAGCATTTGCCAAGAATGTTTTACGGAGGTCAATTTTTGTTGGCATTTTTGTAAATTGTTTGAAAATGTAGATGGTTGTATTTTTAAATTGTTTGAAACTTTAGATGGTTGTATTTTTAAATTGTTTGAAACTTTAGATGGTTGTATTGCATTCCGGAGTTGGAGCCTGATCAACGGCTACCACCACACATCCAGGCAATGAGGGCAGCAGGCAGGCAGGCATGCACGCCCGCCCCGAGGTAGTGACCAAAAATAACAATACAGGACTCAGGAGGACCTTTTGAGGCCCTAATTGTAATGAATCAACTTTAAATCCTTTAACGGGAATCCGTTATGGAGGGCAAGTCTGATGGTGCCTTCACTGCGATTCACCAGGTTGGTCTCCGGCGAGAATCCGTTATGGAGGGCAAGTCTGCCATTGTCACCGCGGGGAATGAAGGTTGGATTCCGGCCCAAAGTGGGAGCCTGCTGAGACCCATGCTGTAGCTGCCCTGACCGTGCTTTGCAGACCAGGCATCTGTGGTCAGATGGACCCTGGAGCCAGCGGAAGACAAACCAAGTCGAAAGCATTTGCCAAGAATGTTTTACGGAGGTCAATTTTTGTTGGCATTTTTGTAAATTGTTTGGAAATGTAGATGGTTGTATTTTTAAATTGTTTGAAACTTTAGATGGTTGTATTTTTAAATTGTTTGAAACTTTAGATGGTTGTATTTTTAAATTGTTTGAAACTGTATCCATTCAAGTGCAAGTTATGCACTGACTGCCAGGTATAATGTGCAGTCACAGATGCAATGAAAGGTATGCAGTGACTGCAAACAGCCGTTTGTGTAGTGACGGCCATGCTGGACTGGTGCGCACCATGACGAGAGTGCAGGTGATGGTGGCTTTTCAGCCCATATGCTCGCCCGGCTGATGTAGCTGAATGACAGAACAGTGACTGTCCAGCTGATCAAATTTGGTCTGACCACAATGAAACAACAACCTTATTATCTTTGGTGTGCCACCCCCACCCGAGACACTCATATAGCCGGCGGTCATTGCTTTATTGTGATACGCAAGCCCCTTCACCGCGGCAAGGTAATGATCACGAAGGGGGATGGGCACATGTACATGCCTTTTGTTTATTGTTGCAGCCGCCTGTAGTTCAGCCATAAAAATTAGGCAGGCATGTGCATGCCCAAGAAAAATTTGTATAGCGGCCGCTGCTAGCAGCAGCCTTAAAAATTCTGGAATCCGCCTAGAGTCCTGGACCCTGGTGGTGGTGGCGGCGGAGAAGGCAGTCAAATGGCCTGCAGGCAGAGATGCTGTCTGTGGGGACTGACTTAGTCTTTGGTCGTGCAATAGCCCTCAGGGATCCATGCCTCGTTCATTTTGATAAAGGTCAGGTACTGAACACTGTCATGACTTAGGCGACTTCTCTTCCCAGTGACAATGCCTCCAGCTGCACTGAAGGTCTTTTCTGACAGGACGCTTGCGGCTGGGCAAGAGAGAAGTTGTATGGCAAATTGGGACAGCTCAGGCCACAGGTCAAGCATGCGCAACCAGTAGAGCAAGGGTTCATCCTCGCTGCTCGCAGTCGCAGTGTGTACATCCACACTTAAGGCCAGGTAGTCAGCTACCTGCCGGTCCAGGCGTTGGTGGAGGGTGGATCCCGAAGGGCTACTGCGAGGCGTTGGACTAAAGAATGTCCGCATGTCCGACATCACCCCGAGATCGCTGGAGCGGCCTGTCCTTGCCTGCGTGGACTGGTGAGGAGGAGGAGGAATACTGCCAGTGGTACCTTTATTGCGTTGTACTGTCACATGACCTTAAATGCATTGTAAAGCATCATTGACAGCTTGTTCTGCAAGTGCAGAATCCTTTCCGCCTTGTGTGGAGTTGGTAACAGGTCTGCCACTTTGTGCCTGTACCGAGGGTCTAGTATCGTGGCCACCCAGTACAGGTCATTCCCCTTGAGTTTTTTGATACGGGGGTCCCTCAACAGGCTGGACAACATGAAAGAGGCCATCTGCACAAAGTCGGATCCAGACGTACTCTCCATCTCCTTTTGCTCTTCCACAGTGACGTCACGCAACTCCTCTTCCTCCCCCAGCCACGGACAATACCACAGGAACGTGGAGCAGCAGAAGCCCCCTGTGACGGCTGCTGCGGTTGTTCTTCTGCCGCCTCTTCCTCCTCCACAGAAACACCTTCCTCGTAATCATCCGAGTCTGACTCCTCTCCTTCCCCACATGACTCCTCTTCTTCCTCCTCCTCCCCCCTCTGTGGTGCCGCAGGTGTTGAGGAAACCTGTGGTTCGGCTGAAAATTGGTCCCACGACTCCTCCTGCCGTAGCTGTTCCTGTTCCTGCTCCTCCACAGCTTCATCCACCACTCTACGCACGGCACGCTCCAGGAAGTAAGCGTAGGGGATCAAGTCGCTGATGGTGCCTTCAGCGCGACTCACCAGGTTGGTCACCTCCTCAAACGGCCGCATGGTCCTGCATGCGTTTCGCATCAGTGTCCAGCTGTTGGGCCACAACATCCCCATCTTCCCAGATTGTGTCCTTCTACTGTAGCTGTACAGGTACTGGGTGACGGCTTTCTCCTGGTCTAGCAGGCGAGAGAACATGAGCAGGGTGGAATTCCAGCGAGTCGGGCTATTGCATATCAAGCGTCTCACCGGCAAGTTTTTTTTGCCACTGAATGTCCGCAAGCCGTGCCATGGCCGTATAAGACCGCCTGAAATGCCCACACAACTTCCTGGTCTGCTTCAGGATGTCCTCTAAGCCTGGGTACTTTGAGACAAATCTTTGCACGACCAGATTCAGCACATGTGCCATGCAGGGTACATGTGTCAGCTTTCCCAAATTCAAAGTGGAAAGGAGATTGCTGCCGTTGTCACACACCACGTTGCCGATCTCCAGCTGGTGCGGGGTCAGCCATTGCTCCACCTGTTTGTTAAGAGCAGCCAGGAGAGCTGCTCCAGTGTGACTCTCCGCTTTGAGGCAAGACATGTCTAAAATTTCGTGACACCGTTGTACCTGGCATGCAGCGTAGGCTCTGGGGAGATGGGGCTGTGTAGCTGGAGAGGAAGAGAAGATGGCAGCACTGCTAGAGTTCAACTGACACTCAGCCAAGGAGGAGGAGGAGGTTGACAGCGACGAGGATGTAGCTGGAGGAGAAGGAGAGGAGGTGGCATGAGGCCTGCCTGCAAGCCGTGGAGGTGTGACAAGTCGGTCCGCTGCGCAGCCACGTACTCCCTGCTTGCTGCCATCGGTCACTAGGTTGACCCAATGGGCTGTGTACGTAATGTAGCGGCCCTGCCCGTGCTTGGCAGACCAGGCATCCGTGGTCAGGTGGACCTTTGACCCAACGCTCTTTGCAATAGATGACACCACTTGCCTCTGAACTGCACGGTACAGTTTGGGTATGGTCTTTCGTGAAAAATAAGTGCGGCCTGGTATCTTCCACTGTGGTGTCCCAATGGCCACAAATTTACGGAAAGCCTCTGACTCCACCAGCTTGTATGGTAATAGCTGGCAAGCTAATAGTTCCGCCACACCAGCTGTCAGACGCCGGGCAAGAGGGTGACTGGCCGAAATTGGCTTCTTCCGCTCAAAGACTTCCTTCACGGACACCTGGCTACTGCTGTGGGCAGAGGAGCAGGAACCGCTCAAGGGCAGAGGCGGTGTGAAGGAAGGTAGCTGTGAAGGTTCAAGGGAGAAAGCGGATGAAGACGATGCACCTGAAGGAGGAAGAGGAGAAGGAGGGTGGCTTGTCTTTTGAGGGGTGCTGCTTTTCCTCAGGTGTTCTTCCTATAGCTGTTTGTGTCTTCTCTCCAGGTGCCTTCATAAGGCACTTGTCCCTACGTGAGAGTTGGCCTTTCCACAGCTCAATTTTTGCTGGCAGAGACAACAGATGGCTTTGCTCTGATCTGAGACACACACGTTAAAAAATTTCCAAACCGCTGAGCCCCCCTGGGGTGATGGCGCTACAGTGGCATCAGCAGCTGACGTTGAAGGGCATGTTGGCTGGCTGGCTGGCCATAGCTGGCGATACATGGCGCCGGACACTGCCCCCAGCTGTTTCTGAGGACGAGCTCCCTATGCTTCTATCATGGAGTCATCTCCTCCTACTCCACTCTGGCTCCCCCTCTGAACTGTCCCCCTGGTCATCTCCTCTATTGGGTACATACGTGACATTCGTATAATCGTCATCATAATCCTCCTGCCCAGCTTCGCTTTCCTCAGACACCTCCTCAACTGCACCAACTTCAGGTGGATAATCATGACCCTCCTCACACATTACGTCCATACTATCGCCACCTAACTCAGACGTAGGAGGTGGTGTACCTGCGCCTTCTTCTTGTTGTTGCAGTAGTGGCTGTGAATCAGTGATTTCACCACCACCACCACCACCAAATAACTCCTGCGAAGTGTCAAATGCAGCGGATGTGGCGCTTGTTGTAGCGCTGGTGGCTGCGGGAGATGAGGTTTTCTGTGTTAAATACTCAAGCACGTCCTCACAATTTTGGGAAGTGATGGCACGTGCCTTCTTCTGAGCACTGTACTTTGGTCTAGGTCCGCACGAAATCACAGCAACACCACCTCGCACAGACCTGCCAGTGCCAGTTGGCCTTCCTCTGGGTCTGCCTCTACCTCTTCCTCTACCTGGTTTGTCCATTTTGTCCATCTCGGGGGAAAGCTAGGTATATGCAGTGAGGTGAAATCACTGAACACAAAAGGTAGCTATATGCAGTGAGGTGAATTCACTGAACACAAAAGGTAGCTATATGCAGTGAGGTGAGTTCACTCAACCCAAAGGTAGTTATATATGCAGTGAGGTGAGTTCACTGAACACAGAAGGTAGCTATGTGCAGTGAGGTGAGTTCACTCAACCCAAGGGTAGTTATATATGCAGTGAGGTGAATTCACTGAACACAAAAGGTAGCTATATGCAGTGAGGTGAATTCACTGAACACAAAAGGTAGCTATATGCAGTGAGGTGAGTTCACTGAACACAGAAGGTAGCTATGTGCAGTGAGGTGAGTTCACTCAACCCAAAGGTAGTTATATATGCAATGTGGTGAGTTCACTGAACACAAAATGTACTTATATGCAGTGAGGTGAATTCACTGAACACAAAAGGTAGCTATATGCAGTGAGGTGAATTCACTGAACACAAAAGGTAGCTATATGCAGTCAGCTGAGTTCACTCAACCCAAATGTAGTTATATATGCAGTGAGGTGAGTTCACTGAACACAGAAGGTAGCTATGTGCAGTGAGGTGAGTTCACTCAACCCAAAGGTAGTTATATATGCAGTGAGGTGAGTTCACTAAACACAGAAGGTAGCTATGTGCAGTGAGGTGAGTTCACTCAACCCAAAGGTAGTTATATATGCAGTGAGGTGAGTTCACTGAACACAGAAGGTAGTTATGTGCAGTGAGGTGAATTCACTGAACACAAAAGGTAGCTATATGCAGTGAGGTGAGTTCACTGAACACAGAAGGTAGCTATGGGCAGTGAGGTGAGTTCATTAAACCCAAAGGTAGTTATATATGCAGTGAGGTGAGTTCACTGAACACAAAAGGTAGCTATATGCAGTGAGGTGAATTCACTGAACACAGAAGGTAGTTATGTGCAGTGAGGTGAGTTCACTCAACCCAAAGGTAGTTATATATGCAGTGTGGTGAGTTCACTGAACACAAAAGGTAGCTATATGCAGTGAGGTGAATTCACTGAACACAAAAGGTAGCTATATGCAGTGAGGTGAGTTCACTGAACACAGAAGGTAGCTATGTGCAGTGAGGTGAGTTCACTCAACCCAAAGGTAGTTATATATGCAGTGAGGTGAGTTCACTGAACACAGAAGGTAGCTATGTGCAGTGAGGTGAGTTCATTAAACCCAAAGGTAGTTATATATGCAGTGAGGTGAGTTCACTGAACACAAAAGGTAGCTATATGCAGTGAGGTGAATTCACTGAACACAAAGGTAGCTATATGCAGTGAGGTGAGTTCACTCAACCCAAAGGTAGTTATATACGCAGTGAGGTGAGTTCACTGAACACAGAAGGTAGCTATGTGCAGTGAGGTGAGTTCACTCAACTTAAAAGGTAGTTATATATGCAGTGAGGTGAGTTCACTGAACACAGAAGGTAGCTATGTGTAGTCAGCTGAGTTCACTCAACCCAAAGGTAGTTATATATGCAGTGTGGTGAGTTCACTGAACACAAAAGGTAGCTATATGCAGTGAGGTGAATTCACTGAACACAAAAGGTAGCTATATGCAGTCAGCTGAGTTCACTCAAGCCAAAGGTAGTTATATATGCAGTGAGGTGAGTTCACTGAACACAGAAGGTAGCTATGTGCAGTGAGGTGAGTTCACTCAACCCAAAGGTAGTTATATATGCAGTGAGGTGAGTTCACTGAACACAGAAGGTAGCTATGTGCAGTGAGGTGAGTTCACTCAACCCAAAGGTAGTTATATATGCAGTGAGGTGAGTTCACTGAACACAGAAGGTAGCTATGTGCAGTCAGCTGAGTTCACTCAACCCAAAGGTAGTTATATATGCAGTGAGGTGAATTCACTGAACACAAAAGGTAGCTATATGCAGTGAGGTGAATTCACTGAACACAAAAGGTAGCTATATGCAGTGAGGTGAGTTCACTCAACCCAAAGGTAGTTATATATGCAGTGAGGTTAGTTCACTGAACACAGAAGGTAGCTATGTGCAGTGAGGTGAGTTCACTCAACCCAATGGTAGTTATATATGCAGTGTGGTGAGTTCACTGAACACAAAAGGTAGCTATATGCAGTGAGGTGAATTCACTGAACACAAAAGGTAGCTATATGCAGTGAGGTGAATTCACTGAACACAAAAGGTAGCTATATGCAGTGAGGTGAATTCACTGAACACAAAAGGTAGCTATATGCAGTCAGCTGAGTTCACTCAACCCAAAGGTAGTTATATATGCAGTGAGGTGAGTTCACTGAACACAGAAGGTAGCTATGTGCAGTGAGGTGAGTTCACTCAACCCAAAGGTAGCTATATATGCAGTGAGGTGAGTTCACTGAACACAGAAGGTAGTTATGTGCAGTGAGGTGAGTTCACTCAACCCAAAGGTAGTTATATATGCAGTGAGGTGAGTTCACCGAACACAGAAGGTAGTTATGTGCAGTGAGGTGAGTTCACTCAACCCAAAGGTAGTTATATATGCAGTGAGGTGAGTTCACTGAACAAAGAAGGTAGCTATGTGCAGTGAGGTGAGTTCATTAAACCCAAAGGTAGTTATATATGCAGTGAGGTGAGTTCACTGAACACAAAAGGTAGCTATATGCAGTGAGGTGAATTCACTGAACACAAAAGGTAGCTATATGCAGTGAGGTGAGTTTACTCAACTCAAAGGTAGTTATATATGCAGTGAGGTGAGTTCACTGAACACAGAAGGTAGCTATGTGCAGTGAGGTGAGTTCACTCAACCCAAAGGTAGTTATATATGCAGTGAGGTGAGTTCACTGAACACAAAAGGTAGCTATATGCAGTGAGGTGAATTCACTGAACACAGAAGGTAGCTATGTGCAGTCAGCTGAGTTCACTCAACCCAAAGGTAGTTATATATGCAGTGTGGTGAGTTCACTGAACACAAAAGGTAGCTATATGCAGTGAGGTGAATTCACTGAACACAAAAGGTAGCTATATGCAGTCAGCTGAGTTCACTCAAGCCAAAGGTAGTTATATATGCAGTGAGGTGAGTTCACTGAACACAGAAGGTAGCTATGTGCAGTGAGGTGAGTTCACTCAACCCAAAGGTAGTTGTATATGCAGTGTGGTGAGTTCACTGAACACAAAAGGTAGCTATATGCAGTGAGGTGAATTCACTGAACACAAAAGGTAGCTATATGCAGTGAGGTGAATTCACTGAACACAAAAGGTAGCTATATGCAGTCATCTGAGTTCACTCAACCCAAAGGTAGTTATATATGCAGTGAGGTGAGTTCACTCAACTTAAAAGGTAGTTATATGCAGTGACGCTAAGTTCACTCAACACAAAAGGTAGTTATGTGCAGCGAGGTGGGTTCACTCAACACAAACGTAGGTGTATGCAGTGGTGAGGTGGGTTAACTAAACACAACAGGTACTAGTAGTAGGTAAATGCAGTACTGGGTAGGTAATACAATGTGCAGCTCCCTGTCACACACACAGGTATCACTAAATGTGCTGCTGAATGCTGGTGGGCTGCTGGCAGTGGTACACACACATTATGAATTAGCAATGCTGTCTAAGCAACACAAGTGTATCACACACACAGGTAGTAGTCACTGAATGTGCTGCTGCTGCTGGCAGTGCCAGTGGGACACACAGTATGAATTAGCAATGCTGTCTAAACAACACAAGTGTATCACAAGTGTATCACACACACAGGTAGTAGTCAATGAATGTGCTGCTGCTGCTGGCAGTGGGACACACAGTATGAATTAGCAATGCTGTCTAAGCAACACAAGTGTATCACACACACAGGTAGTAGTCACTGATTGTGCTGCTGCTGCTGCTGGCAGTGGGACACACACAGTATGAATTAGCAATGCTGTCTAAACAACACAAGTGTATCACACACACAGGTAGTACTAGTCACTGAATGTGCTGCTGCTGCTGGCAGTGGGACACACAGTATGAGTTAGCAATGCTGTCTAAACACCACAAGTGTCAGTTTCAAACACAGAAAAAAAATTGATCACAGCAGGATGAGCTCTGAAAAGAGCTTTTCTGGGGCGCTATTATAGAAATAAATTTTCAGCTAAGCAAGCTAAGAAGGCAAGAGCCTGACTAATCTGTCCCTATGAGAACAAGTCTGCAGCAGCTGTCCCTATTCTGTCTCTAGCAGGCACACGAGTGATGGCCGCCGGAGCCTGCCTTATATAAGGGGGGGGGGGGCTCCAGGGCTTAGCGTAGCCTGATTGGCTGACTGTGATGCAGAGGGTCAAGGTTGACCCTAGAACACAGGTTACCTGCCGGCCACAGAGGAATCTTTGCTCACACGGGGAGTCCAATGCAGTCAGAGGCCCATCACACCTCACCATGAAGTCCATACAACAGTAACAATCCACAAGGACTCGACCCTCCAGAAGTGTAATACAGCGAAGTATTTATTTTTATATAGCGGTGATACAGCACACTGAACAGCACTGTTCAGTGTGCTGTATCACCGCTATATAAAAATAAATACTTCGCTGTATTACACTTCTGGAGGGTCGAGTCCTTGTGGATTGTTACTGTTGTATGGTCAAACTTGACCCTCATAGAGCATTATGGGGCGAATCCAACTTCCGGGAAAGTTAGCCTTCGCCGGCGAAGGCGAACCACCCAATGTTCGCCTGGAACCGTTCGCCGGCGAACCGTTCGGCCCACCTCTAATCAACTGCTGTTTCCTCAACAAAAATGGAATTTCTATTTAAATAATTAAAATGTGGTTTTACATAACTGTATTTGTATGGACTGACCAGTAAAAAGCATAGTGATGCTGAGCCTGTGAGGCTGTGACTGGGAAAAAATATCTCCCATCATAGCTGAAATACCAGCAAACAGTTTGAAACGCATCTTTTCCCATTCACTAGAATCATTTACTTATATGTGAATCGCACCTTGACGAGCATTAAATCCACTAACTTCTCATGCATTCCGGTAATTGAAACCAGATTTCAGTTTCCTCTGCAGCGCTGCTATCGCCAATGACTGATCTCCTCATTAGTGTTGATACATCCCTTTCGAGGAGTGTCCTTTCCATCACACTATCTCACCAGTGAACATTAAGCAGTAACTGCCTTCCTAACATATGTCATTACTCAATTAAGAGAGCCTTGGCAGATTATGACTGAGGTCTAATGACTTGTTAAACATGTCTAACACAGTTTGGTTTTTAATTTACAATGGATTGCTCTGATCTCAATTCCTTTAACTCTCATCCAGGGAATCTGCAAAAGACTGGTTCTGAGGATTGCCACTTTACAGGGAAACAAAATCTCGAGTGTGATATTATTTTGCGCTCAGTTGCAGCATATATGCAATATGTTTGTCACCAGATGAATACATTGCATAAAATGTAACCTGAAGTGAAAGGAATGAGGATGATGTTTTTTTTTTCTATTAACCAGACAAGAAGGAAAATAGCCAGCAATTTGGTTAAACAGCATCTTTAAAGAGGAACTCCAGCCTAAACAAACATACTGTCATTAAGTTACATTAGTTATGTTAATTAAAATAGATAAGTAATATAATCTCTTACCCACCCTGTTTTAAAAGAAAGAACAGGCAAATGTTTAATTTCATGATGGCAGCCATCTTTTTGGTTAAAAGGAGGTGACATGGTGCATGAGACACCGTTCCAAATGTCCTGTGTCCTGAGCACCTCTCCCAGTTGCTAGGCAACGTGAACAACAACATAGGAAATCCCATCATGCTCTGCACAGCATCAGGGAAAAAAAGCAACTATTACCATGACCATGGCACCCCCCAACTCCCCCAAATATAGCGGTATTAGGTGACCCTTATGTCCACCTAAATAGTAGTATTAGGGTTACCTTTATTTCCCTCCCATAACAGTATGGGCTGCTTTGTCCTTCTGCCTTCCTCCTCCATAACAATACCAGCATGCCCCTTTCCTCCACCCCAGAGTGCACACAGTGGAGCATGATCTCACATGATCTCACCTGTCTGATCCCTCATTTCTTCAATGTGCTTCAGCCTCCATCCCAGCCGGCTTCTCTCCTCTATTCCTCATAGGCATGTACATACTTTTATAACATGCCAGCCCAGCAGGTGACAGGGACAGAGACGCCACAGGGAACCATGGGGATGGTCATTTTAAGCTCTCTGTGCATGCCCATATTTAGTTCCCTTAAGAAGGGAGATATGGGGGGTCATACAGCCAGCTCTGGGGGCCTGGGTAATTGGCAGGTTTGCCCCTATGGAAGTGTTGGCCCTGATGACAGGCTGGGTCAGCCCTCATGCTAAGTCTGTGTAGATTGTATCACAACTTTCCTCTTTCATTGATTCCTAGCATTACTTAAAGAAGAACGTTAGATTAAGCCTACTAGAAAAACTATCTTGTTGTTAGTAGCTCTTGAAAGTTAATATAAGCAACTGTGGAATAATGTTTATAATTGTGAGGCTAAGTGCCTCAATACTGTAAAACTGACTACATTAGTGAGGAGACTGGCAAAAAGGGTTAACAACTCCCAGCCAATATTTGGTGAAGTCACTTAGCTGCTGTAAGGCTTTAATGTATTGTGGATTTCAACCTTCAGAAGTGTTGTTGTACTTTTTGCTTATAACTGGTGAGTTTAATGTTACTGTTCAAAATCAAGTTATTTTCTAGTTATATTGCTATTTGGTACATGGTTCAATAACTAAAAGTCATATATTAAGCCAAGGCCAGATTTGTAATTTTTACTACCCAAGGCCTACTATCACCAGCCACCCCTGATTAATAGCACCTCCCCCCCCCCCCCCCACACACACACAAACACACATTTGCCATTATCTTCCCCAAATAAAAAAAAGTAGCCATAGTCTCCCTAGATAAAATAATTAAGTAGCCATATGTGTAAGATTAAAGAATTAAGTGGTCACATAATTCCTAGTGAAAGTAGGAACCCAGTATGGAACCCAGTACTGAACATGGCTGCCTATGTTCATGTTCATGGAAGCTACCTATATTGGGGCACCTATTCTTGGCAACCTATACAGGGGGCACCAACAACTGTTGGTGCCCCCTGTATAGGTAGCCAAGAATAGGTGCCCCAATATAGGTAGCCAGGTATAGGTGAGCCAATATAGGTAGCCAGGTATAGGTGACCCCAGTATAGGTAGCCAAATATATTTGCCCCCAGTATAGTTGGCCAGGTATAGGTGCCACCAATATATGTAGCTAGGTATAAGTGACCACAGTATAGGTAGCCAGGTATATTTCCCCCAGTTTTGGTAGCCTAGGTAGCCTGGTATAGGTGCCCTCTTATAGGTAGCTAGGAAAAGGTAGCAGGGTATAAGTGCCTCCAGCATAGGTATCCAGGTATAGGTGCCCACAGTATAGGTGGCTAGGTATACGTCCCCCCAGTATAGGTGTCCAGATATAGGTGTCCCCAGTGCAGATGGTTAGGTATAGGTGCCCCAGTATAGGAAGCCAGTTATGTATGCCTCCAGTATAGGTAGCCAAGTATAGGTGCCCCCAATGTAGGTAGCAGGGTATAGGTGCCCCAGCATAGGTAGCCAAGTATAGGTGCCCCCAGTATAGGTAGCCAGATATAGGTGCCCCCAGTATATTTAGCCAGGTATAGGTGCCCCAGTATAGATGTTCAGAAATAGGTGCCCCTAGTATAGGTAGCTAGGTGTATTTCCCCCAGAATAGGTAGCCTGTTATAGGTGCCCCCAGTATAGGTAGCCAGGTATAGGTGCCCCTAGTATAGGTTACCAGGTATAAGTGCCCCCACTATAGGTGACCAGGTATAGGTGACCCAGTATAGGTGATCAGGTATAGGGGCCCTCAGTATAGGTAGCCAGGTTTAGGTGCCCCCAGTATAGGTAGCCAGGTATATGTCCACCAGTATAGGTAGCCTAAGTAGCCAGGTATAAGTGCCCCCATTATAGGTAGCAAGGTATAGGTGCCCCAATATAGGTAGCCAAGTATAAGTGCCCCCAGTATAGGTGGCCAGGTTTAGGTGACCCCAGTGTAGGTGGCCAGGTTTAGGTGACCCCTGTATAGGTGGCCAGGTATAGGTGCCCCCAGTATAGGTAACCAGGTATATGTCCACCAGTATAGGTAGCCTAAGTAGCCATGTATAGGTGCCCCTATTATAGGTATCCAGCAGTTGGATGATGGTGTAATGGTTAAGGGCTCTGTCTCTGACACAGGAGACCAAGGTTCGAATCTCGGCTCTGCCTGTTCAGTAAGCCAGCACTAATTCAGTAGGAGACCTTTGGCAAGTCTCCCTTACACTGCTACTGCCAATAGAGCGCGCCCTAGTGGCTGCTGCTCTGCTCTGGCGCTTTGAGTCCGCAAGGAGAAAAGCGCAATATAAATGTTATTTGTCTTGTCTTGTCTTGTATAGGTGCCCCTAATATAGGTAGCCAAGTATAAGTGCCCCCAGTATAGGTGGCCAGGTTTAGGTGACCCCAGTGTAGGTGGCCAAGTTTAGGTGACCCCAGTATAGGTGGCCAGGTATAGATGCCCCCAGTATAGGTAACCAGGTATATGTCCACCAGTATAGGTAGCCTAAGTAGCCAGGTATAGGTGCGCCTATTATAGCAATCCAGGTATAGGTGCCCTAAGATAGGTAGCCAAGTATAGGTGTCCCCATTATAGGTTACCAAGTTTAGGTGCCCCCAGCATAGGTGGCCAGGTATAGGTGTCCCAGTATAGGTAGCCAGTTAAAGGTGTCCAGTATAGGTGGCCATGTATAAGTGCCTCCAATAATAGGTAGCCAGTTATAGGGCCTCAAGTATAGGTTTACAGATTTGCCAGTGCTGCTCTGCCCCTCCTCCACCTTATCCAGGTTTCCCTCACTGGCTGCACTGCCCAGCATAGCCAGACCTCAAATCAGCTGCAACTTAAAATGAATGCCTTAATCCGGCCCTGTTTAAAGCACAGTACCTATGAATACACTTAATTCTTTTAGCATCCACTCTCTAAAGGTGCCCATTTATGGTGCTATTTGTAGCAAATGATCACATTTTTGATAAGATAATTCAGATCGAAAGAATCCAATCTGGTCCAGTTGAATTTATTTATTATAGGACTACCACTGTAACAGGACTAAGAAATGTCATTAGATAATGAACTAATCACTGTTGAAAGAGGAAGATGCCGAGAAAGAATTAGCAAGCGCTATAAATGATTTGGTTTTCCTGGCACTTAATGAAAGATCAGTTAAAAGTCTGAGGGTCTTGTAAAAATCAAGTAAAACTCCTACAGGCATCATCAAACATATATCAGGATCCAAAATTAGCAGATATAAAACTGAAGCCTTGCCAAATCATCTATCAAAGCATTTTCTGACAAGCTTAAAACCCAAATTTCCCTATACATGGTGTTCAAAATCAATAAAGTACCAAGGAATAAATATCACCACAGAATATAGGGAATTATTTAACACCATCTGCCTAAAACTTACACAGAAGGTAAACAAATTATTATAAACTTGGAACAAATTCAATATCTCCTACTTAAAATCTCAAGTGTGGCAATGACGATTCTTCCCAAACTGTTGTGTACATTTGAAACATAGCCAGTTAAAATCCAAAACAAAATACTTTGAGCTGTACAAGGGTCTTCCTTAACCTTTTCGGGACCGGCCGCCTACCCCCCCTTAAGGACCAAGGCATTTTGCGCGGGAGGGGGGTGCGCGTGTTTGGGGGGGTCAGGCGGCCGGATCCCGTGTGTGGCTGGCTGGATTGGTGTCCCCCCATGGTGGCCTGTGCCCCCCCCTTCTGCCAGCAGCCTTCACTTACCTTCCAGGCTCCAGCGATGAGCCGCACGGGACCCTCTTCTCCGGCCGGCATCTCCGTTCTGTCTGACGATCAGTTCCGGGTCGCGGCTTGATGAGATGGAGCGGAGATGCCGGCCAGAGCGGAGGGGGGTGCCGATCGTCGCGGGAACGACAGGGAGGTAAGTGGATCCTCTTCTTTTCCCCCCTGCCGCCGCAGCTGTCAAACTGATCACTACGATCCGACGGCGATCGTAGTGATCACGTGATCAGCAGCCATACGCGATGGCTGCTGATCACTCGGGGGAGATGTCGGCTGTCATATGACAGCTTAATCTCCCCCTCCGGGTGCGCACGATCGCGTCGGGAGAGGAAATTGCGGGCCGGCGTAGATTCTACGCCGCATCAGGCTAGAACAGCCACAAGTGCGGCGTAGAATCTAATGCACGCGGTCCCGAAAAGGATAAAGGACAACTGAAGTGAGAGGTCTATGTAGGCTGCCATATTTACTTTCTTTTAAGGAATACCAGTTTCCTGGCTCTCCTGCTCATCCTCTGCCTCTAATCCTTTTAGTCATAGACCCCGAAATCCGTATTACACAACCAATTCATTATATCATATAACAACTGGAGTTTCTTAGCTCTTCCTTTACTGGAAACAATATTAGACTTGTGTCTCTGCTGCTAATGTTTTTTTTTCTTAGCTGTACTACACATACAAATCATTAGATCATCATTTTTTTTTGCTTCAGTGTCTCTTTAAATGGACCCTGAGCAGCCATTAAAATGGGCAAATTAACTTACCTGGGGCTTCCTCCAGTCCCTCGTAGATGATGGAGTCCCTCGGCGTCCTCCGGGCTCCCTCCGTTCTGCCCTCAGCCTGTGGACCAGTGCGCATGCGCGACCCCTCTGCGCACCCATCTCGCTCGTGTGCTCATCGCCGTAAGCTTTCTGCGTATGCGCAGTTCACTCTTTCAAGAACTGCATGTGCACAGAAAGCTTATGGAGATGGGTGCGTGAGTGAGATGGGTGCACGGAGGGGCCGCGCACGCACACTGGCCCACAACCTTTGGAAGAAGTTGCCTCTAAACGGAGCCACTGGGGGCAGAACGGAGGGAGCTTGGGGAATGTCAAGAGACTTCATCAACTACTAGGGGCTGGAGGAAGCCCCAGGTAAATTCATTTGCCCATTTTAATATCGGCTCGGGGTCCCTTTAAAAGGAAATAAATATGGCAGCCTCCATAGTCCTCTCACTTCTGTTGTCCTTTAACTTTAACAAGCCTCAAAGGATATATTAGCTTTGTATGCCTATACGGAAAGAATAAGGCAAGGTAGATATTCATACATTCTATTTGACTGCTCAATTGCCCTGTGCACCTATAAGAAATAGACGAAGATAGAGAAACTCCCAGTAATCTGGTAATTGTGGATTAATGAAATTATGCTGGGATTTTCGATCTGAGCAACTAGTCGACTCATGCCCCATCAGATACAAAATACTGTTGAGATTTTGTTACGACTGCTGACAGAAAAGATATTTTATTTGTGCAAGGAACCACAATATGTTACATTTGAGGAACATGGCACATGATGGAGCAGCTTCCAGTGAGAAGGAATACAGCGGGTTAAAGGCACCCGAGCACCACAAAATCTAGACACAAGTCTAGAGATGCCAGGGTGCTGAGAGGTGGCTGCCCATCCAGCTCTCTGGGAGGGAGGGGAGCATAAGTGCAGCTCTAGGATGGGAAGTGTCACTCTGAACTCCAGGTAGGGGGAGCATGGAGAGGCGACGGCCAGGCCATCCAGGAAAGTAGAAGCTAGCATACTTGTGCTGGGGTTCACTAAGCAGGGTTCTCATGGGGATTTGGGGGTTCAGTGGAGGGAAGAATTTAGGGTGCCAAAGCCTCTGTGCCTATGGGCTCCTGAGGTGTTAATATAGCCCTGGGGGACATCATTATTTACCTATGGGTTGCCGCTCCTCTTGGCCCCCTGTCTGCATGGGATGCACCATCTTCTGCACGGAATTGCCGCAACAACTACATTTTCTCACTTCCTGAAGTGTTGTGCCCATGTTCACTACAATGCATGCTGGGAGATGTAGTTCCTTAATACAAGTACATTTCTGTACCTGTTGCACCCGTGGAATACATCTCCTGGCATGCTTTGTAGCGTGCACAACACTGCCGGGAACTAGTTAGAAACCCTGGATGCTGTGCCAAGTACCTAGAGGAGATGTTGCAAAGGAGCAGCAACTCGTAGATAAGTAATGACTCCCCCTCCCCCGTGGCACCCTCAACTAAGAGATTCATTAAAAAAAAATACAATATGCTCAGTAGCCTTTAAGGTGTTAGTCAGGCATTACTGCTGCTAATTATCTAGCATGCTGTATCCATATGCGACATCAGGAGGCACATGTACACATGCCAGATTCTTGGCCAAAACGGTTCTGAACAGCCACCTGCCG
The DNA here is from genome assembly GCF_040937935.1 of Hyperolius riggenbachi. Taxonomy (NCBI): domain Eukaryota; kingdom Metazoa; phylum Chordata; class Amphibia; order Anura; family Hyperoliidae; genus Hyperolius; species Hyperolius riggenbachi. The sequence goes on from NC_090647.1 coordinate 298,950,008, forward strand.
ATGTGTCATCTGGAGTGTGTTCATAGCTTTTCCATTTCTGTCCTTTGTGACACCTCTGGAATAGCATAAAGTAAATGTCTCCCAAATGTGGACCATATAGTAATGAAAACCTGTTCTTAACCCTCCTTGCCCTAATCATATCCTTAAACATTTTTTTTTGGGGGGGAGGGGGAAGACTTTATAGCACAAATGTAAGACTGTTTTGATCTCTATAATTAGGTGTAGACATTAAAAAACTGTTTTTGTGTACAAGGTTGGGCATCCATTGAACAGCCATTTCCTGCAACACGGACTTCCAGAGCTGCACACCACAACCATCTCAGAAGGGTCTGCTTGTTTCTCACTCCTACATAGTCTCAACAACATAATAGCACATATCTAAAAAACAGAAACCTCATCAACATAGCCAGATGTTAACTCCTTCAGCTGGACTGCTTTTGGCCATTTAACCAATTGTATGTTTCGGTCCATGGATTATTAGCTACAAAGGTTTTACTTTAAAGAAAAAAAGTGACATTTGGAAACTTCGATTACTTATTTAAAAGAGGGTAAAGTTAGAGCTGCATTTGTGATAAAGAATACATTCTCCTAACATGCAAATTCCCCACAGAACAAGGGAGTGAATTAATGTTTAGGCCATCAAAGCCTCCAGCAGCTGGTAAATTAATTATTATTTTTTTTGAGTCACTTAAAATTAGCTTGTAAGAAGAATATTTTGTTTAAAAAAACAAAAAAAAACCTGCTGCTTGATTTAGCTTAGAACAATGAAAGTCTAGACTGTAACAAATGATGTGATTGCATCCTCTGATTTATTTATTTGATATTTATTATACAATCAAATACATGCTAATAAAATATAGATTAGGCTAACATCCTTTGAATACAATATACGGTAGTTATTTTTAACGCTGTATGTTTTAGATGTGGTCTGTTTCACCACATTCTTTATTCTTCTTACTCACTTGAAGATTGATATAAAAACTTAACTCCCATGAGTGTTCTAACTTAAGCGACGTGACTGGCTAGATCACATCAAACAGAAAATGCCACCGATTCCATTTACTGCATTGCTGAACCTCTCCTAACTCAGATCCCTTAATAAGATGGAATTTTAAACAGCAACAACTCCTGAATGACCCGATAGTAGACCCATTAGAAAAAGCCATTGAGTTAATTAGCATATAGATTTTTCCATAGAAAACTAATTTTCAAAATGATTAACACTTGAGTCTTTTGACCGCAAATCTATTGACTTTTCAACTCTTTTCACTTTTTTCTTTCTTTTTTTTCCCTTTTTGCTTTATTTGCATTTTCCAAAATTTGTGGCTCTGGTCCTGGGTGCAGTTTGTTACAAGTTTTGAAGTTTGTCAACTTGTTTTCTGATTTCTGCTTGAAGGCTTTATATTTGCATTGCAAAACCGAAGCCTATAATATTCAAAGTGTCTCTCTAGCCTTGAAATATTGTGTATGGTATACCAATGCTATGCATATTACTAGAGCAGTCCAGTCGTGGCAAGTTGCTGCTTTGCAGGCTAATTAGTTGTATAATGACACTTGAATTTACCTGCTCCTTACCACATAACTAACATTTTAGTATAATCAGAATGGAGGTCAGAAAAGAGAGAGCGGTGGTGCCATTGCTGATAAGAAAGTAAATAAGACGAAGCAGTTTAAATCTCAGATGTAATTCACAGGTCCACTCAAAGTCTCCACCGAAGCTACTTAAAAGTCTAATTCTTGAGGCCATTTTTCTGGAAGGACACCATAAAAAACAGTGATGTTAACACAGCCAATTAAAATGGAGAAATGTTTGAGTAGTGTAGCCATCAAAGGGCCTTAACTTGTACAGGAAGGGCAGAATTTCAACTTAATGAACTGAAGGTGCCCATGTACCTCATCATTAGCAAACTATTCTACCTGCATTTTGCTGTTTTTCTTTTTATTATCATTACTATTTTCTGACAGGTTATTTCATGATAATCATCTTAAGTGGCCCATATGTAAGCAAATGCTTTCAGGCAATTGTAACCATATTATTACAAATTTTAGACGTGTTATACAATTAACAGTCCTGTTTATGACACTGCAATGTCTCTGCATGTTGATTGATATCTGTTGCTAAATAATAAATATGTTGTCAGAAATACAGAGGTTTGAAATGCAGCAGTGTGCCCTCCCTCTCAGTTATGTTATTACAATACCAGTAAGGCTACACCCACAATGGGTGTTGTGGTGGATTGTGTCAGACGCATTGATGCATTGTGTCAGACAATGTTGTAATGGTACATTTACACTGACGCGTAGCTGTGCAGTTCAATGGAATCTGTTAAAATACTGAGAGGCATGCTTAATAGTACTGCATAAGCTACACGTTAACAGTTGCAGTGAACCATACTTTTTATGTACTGTATGAGCAGCAATGCACCCATAGTTTGTGATGCAATTTTTCCCTTTGTTGAGTTGTGATCCTGTTTTTACAGGTTATGCAAGCCCCAGTGCGAATCTAGCTTAAAAAGGAAAAGTACACTCGGCTATTCAAAAAAGTCCTGATATTTAATCCTTAACTGCTTTTACTGCTGTCCAAATTTACCTATTACCCGGGATCCGTTGAAAAGGGTGCCTGAGCTGCCTGTATGAAAAGGGCCCCTCCATACACATCAATGTTATTTCTGGAAATATGGGCTACAAGGTGGGGAAAAGGGCGCCTGTGTTTTGATATGGGCTACAAGCGGGCGCTCCTTTGTAGCCCATATTTTTTTCGACTACAGTAGGGCGCCCCTTTGCAGTCCATCATTGTTTCGGCTACAAGGTTTTCAGCTACAGTAGGGTGCCCCTTTGTAGCCCATATTTTTTCAGCTACAGTAGGGCACCCCTTTGCAGCCCATCATTTTTTCGGCTACAAGGTTTTCAGCTACAGTAGGGCGCCCCTTTGTAGCCCATATTTTTTATTCGGCTACAAGGTTTTTGATTCTGCTACAAAAGGTCACCTTTTTATAGCCCATATTTTTGATTCAGGGGTGCAGGGGTGGGGGTAGGATTAGGCATCACAAGCGGGGGGCTAAGGGTTATGCACCAGTAGTGTGGTTTAGGGTTAGGCACCACCAAGGGAGTCTTAGGGTTAGGCACCACCTGGGGCTCTTAAGGTTAGGCACCACCAGGGGGGTCTAAGGGTTAGTCCCCACCTGGGGGGGGGGTCTTAGGGTTAAGCACCACCAGGGGGTCTTAGGGTTAAGCACCACCAGGGAAGTCTTAGGGTTAGGCTCCACCTGGGGGGTTTTAGGGTTAGGCACCACCTGGGGAGTCTTAGGGGTAGGCACCACATGGGGAGTCTTAGGGGTAGGCACCACCAGGGGAGTCTTAGGGTTAGGCACCACCAAGGGGGTTAGGGTTAGGCACCATCAGGGAAGGGTTCTGTGTGAGAGTAGGGAGAAGTTAGGTCATAGTAATCACTTTTCTCAGCTATATGTAGAGCCCATTTATAGCCCAACAAATTTTGCCTATAACAGTCTTCCTTCTTCCATCTAAGAAATATAGCGAAAATAAAACACCTAATCCCAGCTGAAGACCTACCTGCCCTGGTTCACGCATTTGTATCCTCCCGCCTAGACTACTGCAACGCCCTGTTAATCGGATCTACAGATAAGGTTCTGCGCCCCTTACAGCTAGTACAGAATGCTGCAGCCAGACTCCTAGCCAATGCCCCCCGCAGCTCACACATCACCCCAGTACTGCAAACTCTTCACTCGTTGCCAGTAAAATGGAGAATCAATTTTAAGATCTGCCTGCTGACATTCAAGGCTCTACACCACATGGGACCCAAATACATAGCGGATCTATTGGAACTTTATGCCCCTCCACGCACCCTCCGCTCTGCCAACAAGATGAAGCTGGTTATTCCCAGGATACACTTAACATTTGGTGCTCGGGCCTTTTCCTATGCAGCCCCTACTCTATGGAACTCACTTCCACAATCAGTACGAGAGGCTCCTTCTCTGGACAGCTTTAAAAAAAAGCTAAAAACTCACCTCTTTTCCCTAGCCTTTGAGACTGCATAATGCAGGGTCACAGCGCTTTGAGTCCCCAGGGAGAAAAGCGCTATATAAATATTATTGTTATTGTTATTGTTTTTATAAATTTAAACTATATGGCATATATGGACTACAGCAGGTGCCCTTTATAGCTTAATTTGACCTCTATGGGCTACATCAGGCGCCCTTTGTAGCCTAATTTGGCCTATATGGGCTACACCAGGCGCCTTTTGTAGCCGAATTTGACATATATGGGATACACCGGTCACCCTTTGTAGACGAATTTGGAATGTATGAGCTACCCTAGGCGTCCTTTATAGCCGAAGTTGGTATATGGGCTACACCAGGTGCCCTTTGTAGCCGAAGTTGGAATATGGGCTACACCAGGCACCCTTTTTGTAGCTGAATTTGGCATATATGGGCTACACCAGGTGCCCTTTTTTCCAGGCACCCTTTTCAAATAGACACTAGTACCCTTTTCACAAATCTGCAGCAGTAGGACCTGAGACTGTAGCAGTTGTGGCGTGTGTAAGCAGCAACTAGAGATGGCCAGAACAGTTCGCCGATGAGCAGTATTCTGCGAACAAAGGCCTGTTCGCTGTTCACGTAGAATGCAAATTTTTTTGAAAAAAATTGCGTTCGCATTTTTCCCATAGACTGTAATGAAAGGCGAGCGGCCGCCAACTTTATCAGAGGGGATTTGGAGTGGATGTGGACAGGGACAGTGGGTACACGAGGAAACATTTTTTCAAAAAGACCTTATATAGTTTTTGAGAAAATCGATTTTAAAGTTTCATAGGAGAAAAGTGTACATTTAAATGCGGTAAATGACAGATAATGTAGCAAACCTAACGGTAGTGTAAATTTACAGATATCAAAAGAAAGAGCAATGAATTTCATGACGGTGTTTCCAGGGAGTCCGTGTACAGTGCCCCTCCGGAGCCGCAAAGCTTTGGCCAGGGATCGCAAATATGGCTGTATAAAGATCCCTGGCATCTTTTCCTATTTTTTTTTTACTTTTTTTATGTTCAGAGGGTGGGAAATTTAAAAATAAAACGATGTGAGGTCCCCCCCATAGCCTTTTTTAACCCCTTGTCCCCATGCAGGCTGGGATAGCTAGAATGCAGAGCCCCGGCTGCGTGGGACTTTGCACCCTGAGCTATACCAGCCCGCATGGTCCATGGTCTGGGGGGGGGGGGGGCTCCGGGGGAGAGGAGTGGCCAAGCCTTCCTCTCCCGGAGCCCTTGTCCAATCCATGGACAAGGGGCTCTTCCCCACCTCCGGTGCCCCAGGAGGAGGTGGGGGTCGCTGACTCCCTGGGGGGTTCATGGTGGAATCTGGGTGTCCCCTTTAGGAATAGGATCCCCAGATCCCCCCCCCCAGGAGAAATGAGTATAGGGATACAAAGTACTCCTTACTTATTTCCAGAAAAGGGTTAAATGATATAAAAACACAACAACAAGCAAAGTCCTTTATTGTTCTTAACTAATGAGAAATACTTACCTAAAAAAACCTTTCTACTCCATTATCCTCAAAAAAAAAGGTCCCACGCCAGTATCCTCTATCTTGTGACATCTTGTTACACCTTGATTGAAGATCTCCCCCAGCCGCTGCCACACACTGCCGCAACACCGCTGACAGCTCTGCTATACGTATAGCAGAGCTGCATCGCTCTCCGTCCTCCGCGGCTCCCAGCTCCACTCTCCTCCCCGCTCACCACACCGATAGCACTCACCTATGCTGTCACCTTGGAGCACGTATAGTACCCTGATGTACTATGGGTGCTCCAGGGTGACAGCATAGGTGGGCGCTATTGGTGCGGTGAGCGGGGAGTAGAGTGGAGCCGGGAGCTCTGGAGGACAGCGAGCAAAGCATCTCTGCTATACTTAGTATAGCAGAGCTAAAACATGTTTGAATTTGGCTCCAAGGCCCCATTGGTCTGCTAATAGACCAATGGGGAGCCTTGGAGAGAAATTCAAAGATACTTTTAGCTCTACTATGCTTAGTATAGCAAAGCTGTCTGCGGTGTTGCGGCGGTGTGTGACAGCAGCCGGTGGAGATCTTCAATCAAAATGTAACAAGAAGGTCGCAAGATAGAGGATATTGGCGTGGGACCTTTCCCAAGGATATTGTTGTGGGAAGTTTTTTTAAAGGAATAGGTAAGTATTTCTCGTTAATTAAGAATAATAAAGGATTTTTCTCATTGTTGTGTTTTTATTTCATTTAACCCATTTCTCCTGAAAGGGAGGTGGGAATCTGGAGGTCCCCTCCCAGATACTACCATGAACCCCCCCACCTCCTGGGGCACCGGAGGAGGGGAAGATCCCCTTGTCCATGGATTGGACAAGGGTTCCAGGAGGGAGGGAAAGGCTTGGCCGCCCCTCTCCCCCAGAGCCCCCCCCCATACCATGGACCATGGGGGCTGGTATAGCTCGGGGTGCGAAGCCCCACTCGGCCGGGGCTCCGAATTCTAGCTATCCCAGCCTGCATGGGGAGCAGGGGCTAAAAAGGCTCGGGAGGGGAACCCCACGTAGTTTTTTTTTAATTTTACTTTTTTCACCCTTTGAAAATAAAAAAAAATAGGACAAGATGCCAGGGAACTTTATACAGCCATATTGCGGCTGTATAGAAATCCCTGGCCAAAGCGTTGCGGCTCCGGAGGTGTTTCCTGGGGGTCCATACGCACTGTGCACGGACCCCCCTGGAAACCCCATCATGAAATTCATTGCTCCATCTTTTGATATATGTAAATTTACACTACCATTGGGTTTGCTACATTATCCATCATTTACCGCATTTAAATGTATAGTTTTTTCCTATGAAACTCTAACATTATTTTCTCAAAAACTATAAGGTCTTTTTGAATTTTTTTGCTCTTGTACCCACTGTCCCTGTCCACATCCCCTCCAAATTTGGTGTTTCTAGCAAGTAAGGGGGCTTGGCTATTGACGGTTAAAGTCAAAGGCCGTTCGCCTGCCATACAAGTCTACAGAGCTCGCTGCGAACAGCCGGCTTGCAAATTTTTGAGAAAATTTGCGAAGCTGTTCGCAAATAGAAAATTCTATGTTTGCGACAATTCTAGCAGTAACAGTCTGGGGTCATAGAAGCAGCATGAATTGAGACCCATTTTCTAGCTTGCAGCAAGTGCATGACATAAATGCCACCCAAAACACTAAACTGATGGGGACACTACATTGGGGAAGACAGGGACACGTCACTCACAGGGACAGGGGAACAGCACCAAGAGGGGCACTACTTTAGCAGGGGCATTACACTTACAGGGACACTATACTGAAAATAACAGACTTACAGAGGAACACTAAACTGCACTCATGAAAGAATGGCTTTGGATTACTGAACAGCTACTCAGCATGGCAAGACAACAGCTCTCATTCTCGAAGGGAAGCATGGTCCCAAATGCATATCCAGCAACTCTTGTTTAGAGATGTCGTGAACATAGAATTTTCCGTTCGCGAACGGCGAATGTGGACTTCCAAAAAATGCTCACAAACAGGCGAACCTAGCAAACGCCATACATTTCAATAGGTAGGCAAATTTTAAAACATACAAAGACTGTTTCTGGCCACAAAAGTGATGGAAAACTTGTTTCAAAGGGTCTAACACCTGAACAGAGGCATGCCAAAGGGGGATCCATGTCAAAAGTCCCACCAAATTTACGGAGTTGACGCAGAGTCCGGTTTTAATCCCTAAAGGGAAGAAATCACATTATGCACAGCTCTGGGTGTCAGTGGGATGTGGAGTGTCTCACATAGAGAAATGCAATAGTACTATCAGAATACAGTGAAATAATAATGCACTGGAGTGGTTCTGTGCCAGCAACTTAATGAGGCAACAGCAGTAGTGTGCACATAGATCTTGGTGTCAGTGGGCTGTGGAGTTTCACGTACAAAAAAAAACACAGGAGACCAATGTGCTAGCCCTCAAAAGGGATGTTTGCTTTACAGCTAGCGAGTAACAAGGACACAGGCCTAGCTAATTCTTTCCCTACCTATCTGCAGCAAGTCTGACCCTGCTCTCACTAACAGTCAGCAGCCAGCAGAGATTTAATCCAATATGGCCATCCCAACTGCTTTTTGATGGGGGAGCGGGGGTCCAGAAAGGGGTGCTAGCTGATTGGCTGCCATGTGTCTGCTGACTGTGAGGTAAGGGGTCAAAGTTTAGCTCAATGATGATGTATAGGGGGTAAATTGAACACGTCAAATGTTCGCTGTTCACCGCAAATGCGAACAGCCGATGTTCACAGAATACTGCTCGCGGGTGAACTGTTCGGGCCATCTCTACTCTTGCTTTAGCCAAGTAGGGAAGTTAAGGTTAGGTATCAGGAAGGTTAAGGTCAGGTTTGGACATCAGGAAAGGGGGTGTTTTTAACCCCTCTGTGACTGCCTAACGCCGGTGGACAGTTGCAGAGTGGCTCCCCAGGACCTCCTAATGCCGTTTGGCATCAAAAGCGGTGGAGATTGGCGGATCTCGGGGGGGGAAAGGGAAGGTGGGAGGAATAAAATAAAAAATAGCCGTTTTTATTAAAAAACAGCAACAATAAAATTAAATAAAAAATAAAAATTGCAGCAGAAATCAGACACCACCAACAGAAAACTCTGTTGGTGGGCATAAAAGGAAGTACGATTAATTTGGCTGAAAAGTTGTATGGCCGAGTAATTAACTGTAAAAGCTGCAGAGTGCTGAATTGTAAAATATCGTCTGGTCACTAGGGGGATGTAAACCTGTGGTCCTCAAAAGGTTAAGGGTGGACATTAGGGTTAGGTAGACAACAGGAAGACAAACACCAAGACTTCCATGGGAAAAAAAGCATCATCCTGCCACAAGGCTAAATGATCTCAAACTTTGCAATCCTACCACATTTCCGACATATGCACCAAGTGTTCTAATGCTTAAACCAAAAGGTAAAAAAAAAACTATGATACAAACTGTGCTTTCTACTTTTATTTTAATCTAGATTTTATTAGAAATTAGAAATGAAAAGGAAGGTTCCAAGTGTTGCAACTGTCAGGAAACGAGAAATAATTTTTCTCACCAAGGAACAATTAAAACCCATGTCCTATTTTCTGATTTATGAGGACAAAATAAGCAATGAAAGATATACTCAGCATCAATTCTGGTGGAACCTTTGTTGGGCTGAGTTCTACTCGTATTGCTCATTAGAAGTTAGAACTAAGCCATTACATTTTAAAATGTGTGTTCTTGTGTAATATGGAAGTTCATATAAAAGTGGACAGACAGTAGAATAACTTTTCAGAATTATACAGAGACATTCTGTATTGCATCTTGATTCATGGTATCATCTTATTTAGTTCATATTCAGAACGCACGATCGCCGATGGACATCTGGAACAGCTCTTGTGGCCTCTGTACCGGCTCCAATCTCTGCAATCAAATCCAGTTCTCAACACCTTGAGACGTAAAATTGAAGGTGATATTTTGAAGCCAATGCTCGGTTTAACACATAATCTGTTTTTCTCGAGGAGGGGGGAACTTTGAAACACTTGAGCAAGCAAAGGAAATATTAGTTAATGGCTTGAGATATTGTAGCGTTTAAATATTCAGCTTGGTGTAGTAGAAATGTATTTCAGCTGGCTTCTCCTGCTCCGATATAACTACTGATTCCTCTCTTCTCTTGGCTTGCTGGAATAAGTGAATAATTGGCCGAGATAGGGGGACGTTTATCAGGGAGAGTCCTAATCTAAGCAGAGACGTGAGGGTGATGGAAGAGTAATGGTTGGAAAACGTAACAGATAAGAGGCCGGGGGTTGGATTTCTAGAACGGAGACACTTGTAATATGGAAAAAAAGTAGGTTTGTAACCAGTAGTAAAAAAAAAGAGGTGATACTATGTTTCTATGTGCATTTGAGTTAACCATTTGAATGCCTGAATCCAACTCTAAAGGGACATTTACCAGTAAAACGAACATAAGCATATACATCATGTGAAGTATTTAATCCACTAAAATGTGAGTGTGTATATTTGCTTGGTTTATTAGGCACTGTTAAGAATAAAGCTTTAGAATAGCATGCAGTAATCAATGACAGCCAGACCTCTCCTAACTGAAATCAGATCAGTGACAGATGAATTCAGATTCCTTGGTGTAGGTTTCTGCAATTTGTATTTAATAAACCACAGTCGCAGTCACAAACCTTCTTACAGCTCTCTCCTGGCTCTTCAAATCCTCCCTACACTTAGCAGATCACACTTGAAATACCCTCTAATACTTAAACCCTTTCTGCCGCCTGTTTCTGAATGAGAACAGAATTGGGAAGGAAGTTGATGCAGCAGAGTAGCTGAAGTTGTGGGATATTTTTCAAGGAGTTGAGAACAAACAAAAATAATTTACTTCATCTTTACTCTTTAAAATTTAAAGCAGCATGGTTGTGTAGTGGATAGCACTCTAAACTTTCCAGGTTCAAATCTGGGCCAGGGACCTACCTGCATGGAGTTTGTATAGACTTCCTGTGTTTGTGCAGGTTTCCTCCCCAAAGCAAACCTGCAAGTTAATTGGTTCCTGGCAAAAATTTGACCTTAGACTATCTTTGTGACACTAGTCTAGGACTGTGATAGGGATTAGACAGTGAGTCCCTCGGAGGGGACAGTCAGTAATATGACTACAGTTTCAACAAAGCATTGTAGAAAATGTTAGTGCTAAATATACAATAATAGAAATTACAATTGTGATGAGGAGAACTTTGATTTCCATTCCACAGTTAACCGTAGGAAGACAATGGGAGGCATGCAAACATTTTTATTGGGTAATGTATCCTACTTGGATTATGAACTTACTTCTTCCTATATATAGATGTCTATGTTAATGACTAATCAATGAGAGGCAGAACAAGGTAACAGGAGTGAAGCTGGAATCCATCCAGACTGTTAGGACAGATTAGCTGAACAGACTCCTAGCAAGAAAGGTTGCAGCTTAGACATAGTGTGGATTCCACTGGGGCTGTGTAAGCAAACCACAGTAAGCACTGTTTGCCCATGGTTTAAATAATCCTGGCTTGTGCACCAGTGCTGCAGGCACAAATTAGTCTGATAAATTATATCCTGTGCTACATGTAAGAAGGTCTAATGGATGAGCTGGAAGATGGTGTCTGCACTAGGTGCTGGAGTCTGGCACAGGATGAGAAAGAAGGGGCAATGGGATCCCAGTGACCATGACAACTATAGTTTTATATTGCAATGTAAATTACATTATGGCATAGGCATAGATCGAGAGATTTTCAATCTGCCCAACTTGTTACCGGCTTCAGAATTTTTGACAGATGAGGTGGATAATAACATTGTGTTCCACTTTTCTATTATCCCCACAGAGTCTGGGCTTTGACAGACCTCACTGTCCGCTCACTCTCTACATGCTGTCACAGTATACTTTGTACTCCCTCACTTGAAGCATCAATACAACAGGTTGACAAGGAACTTTACTTAAACTAAGTGATAGTGCATGTGTTCTGCGAAACTGAGACTCCTCCATCCATATACCACTTGGCTCATGGTTATGGTTATACTGGCTCATGGTTATGTTTATCTTTTATCTCAGCATGTTGTATGTATGCCCCATTTTGGCACATTTTATATTATGTTTGTTTTATTAAGAAGTTTAACTGACCAGATAAAAAAAAGACAAGAGGTGAACTATCCCCCCCCCCCCCTCACTCTTCCCTTTCCCTTACTGGGACACTGATTCATACAGAAACAAGGACACCAAGCTATACAGTCTATAGAAAATGACTATATATCCACACCTCTCAACCTGCTCACTACAGCATAGCAGCAGGAACTCCATATCCCGCAGGCAACCCCATACGTACCATGATGGTATCAGCATCGGGGATTCAGAGATTATCAGGGATCTTGAGGGGCATCGGACATGCGTATGAATAAGGAGGGCAAACAAAAATGGGCGCCGGTGAAGCCAGTATAAGTCTAAATGATAAATAAATGGGTGCCAAGTAAAGCCAATATAAGTCTAAATGATAAATACCATTATGAATTGGGCACCAAATGAAAGCAAAAAAATATTTACAGTGGTAATTTCAATAGTAAAATATTGGTAAACTTTACTGATATTTTACTACAACTAAACCTAACCCTACTCTCACACAGAACCCAACCCTATCTTATGCCTAACCCTAAAGCCCCCCTTCCTAACCTTATAATTTTCAAAATGACACATTTCAAAATGATGGCTAACCTTAAAACCCCCCCTTCCTAGTCTTATAATTTTTAAAACGATGAATTTCAAGACGATAATTCTCAAACACAAAAAATATGTAAATACAAAAGACAAAGATGTAAAAAACTATAACCTAATTATTAAAAATAAGAAAAAAATTGGGTTCGACGGGCCCAGAGCCAGAGCCCGCTATTTATCAGGCAGAAATGTGGGTGCCCTATAGCCGATATTTGCATTAGCGCAATGAGGCGGCCACATCCAATCCAATCCAAAAAAGCTTTATTGGCAGGACCAAATACATTTAGCATTGCCAAAGCAAAACAAAACCCAAATTTCCTGCTTCATAGTGGTTGGGGTGAAATACTAGATACATGCAAAAAAATTTCTAGAAAGTGTACCTGTTAACAAAAAATAAGGTACATTGTGAGGAAGAAGAAATGATCCTATATCTAACATGCTGGAAATTGCTCTGTCCAAAGTAGTGGGTCTTTTGTCGCACCAGAACATAATTGCTCTTTTCTCACCATAGTCCCAAATCTCCCAGCACCTACCTTGTCTATTATTTTTTAATTACACCTCATTAGGCAGTTAAAAGTTAAGTTCTGTTCTGAGACTGTTTCATCCCCTGGTATATCACTGTTTTGTTATTTTATTTTTCACAATAACCCCTCCTATGAAAAAAAGAGACAGAGATAGAGAGAAAAATTAACCACACGTTCGTTTATCCACAGCTATCAGCCTTGATTGAAAGCTAATGAAAAAGCTGTCCCACGTCAGTTTATTCCTTGTATCCATTAAGAATAATTACGGCTGAACAATTTTTGATGTCTGTAACCTTCGCAAGTGTTGCTAATGGCATTATAAATTGCTCCTTGTCCAATGAGTAACGCAGGATGCTTAATTCCGAAGCTTTCTGTCAACGAGGTTGATTTGTACGGCTAATGAGTGCATTTTAAACAAGAGCCACAGCTCATGCATCCTGATGCCAATAACAAGATTTGGTTCAATAAAGAGGCTTGTCCGTAATAATTAGCAGAGGCAAAAGCTCCAAGTTAGTGTGATGGAAGCGTGTACATCTTTGTTTTTATGTGTGCTTAAAACACAATTCACCTGCTTAATCTCTCACAGTTTTAACTGATGTTTATTCAGGTACTAACAGGATTATGCTTAAAAGCTGTGACCAGAAAACATACATTTTCATATACCATAGTGATAAAAATTGAACTTCACTGTATTTATGCAAATAGGAAACTGGTTGTTTTATTGGCCTTTTGGTTTTTAGCTAGTTATACTGTTTAAAGAAAAAAAAGTGTTGCCACCTTCATCCAATTTCCCAAAAAGGTGATGTAGTGAGTAGGGGCTAACTAAGCTAGTACCATGTCCAGCAGTGACATCGCAACTGCACCAGGTCCTGTGCACCTTAGAGTCCACACGGTGCCCTACTCCAGTTACTAAATTAGCTATTTATTGGTGCTATAGTAAGAAATAAGTAATTATGTCTTCTATATGTGCTTTAAAGTAGTATGAAACTCAGCATTTCTTATTTGCCCTAAAAGATTATTTACAGCATAAAATCTACTACCACAAAAAATAAATAAATAAAAATAAATAAAAGTTTTATAGCAGAACAGCATTCAAACAGTTAGACACAGCACTTACTTCTTCAATGGAAAGCTTGTTGCCGCATCCGAAAAGGTGATAACATTATCTTTTGTTTACATTCATTTGTCTGCCATAATTACGAACCATTAGCAAAGTGCAGAAATTCGTCTCCCTCTGCTTTTAGTATGTGTGCAACTGAGAAGTGATCACTAGCCAGATTTTAATATATGAATTCATCAGCTATACAATAACATGCAATGGCAGCTTTAAAGAGAACCCGAGGTGGGTTTGAAGATTATTATCTGCATACAGAGGCTGGATCTGCCTATACAGCCCAGCCTCTGTTGCTATCCCAAACCCCCCTAAGGTCCCCCTGCACTCTGCAATCCCTCATAAATCACAGCCACGCTGCTGAGAAACAGTTTGTCAGAGCTGGCTGTGTTTATCTCTATACTGTCAGTCTGCTGCTCTCCCAGCCTCCTGCAGAACTCCAGTCCCTGCCTGCATCCCTTCCCTCCCTGCTGATTGGAGGGAAGGGACAGGGGCAGGGACCAGAGCTATGCAGGAGGCGGGGGAGCAGCTGAGACTGACACTACAGATGTAAACACAGCCTCACAGCATGGCTGTGATTTATGAGGGATTGCAGAGTGCAGGGGGACCTTAGTGGGGTTTGGGATAGCAACAGAGGCTGGGCTGTATAGGCAGATCCAGCCTCTGTATGCAGATAACATTCTTTAAACACACCTCGGGTTCTCTTTAAGAGCAGATAAACTGTACTTTGGGACCTTATAATTTGTAAACAGAAAATATTGCTTGTGCACAAAAGCAAATATGATAACTTTATGGGTAATGCAAAGTAGAAAAACACCTAGTTGTATCCCACTTTAAATAGTAGTTATTAACAAACCATGTATTTTCTTCTACTTACAAGTCTCTCAAAGTGGTTGTCTTGTGTTGCCAGTTTTGCTTAGCTTAATCATGTGATTAGTACACATACAGTGCTGGGGGTGGGGGATTGTAAAATTTTAATAGGGGTCCATGGTTCTGTAACTACACCACTGCCTCCTAAGGCCTCTTTTCTCCTTATCCATCTTTGGATGGCACAAATAAACCATTGATGGGAAACAATAGTATAAATCAGCTTCTCCCAGCCTACACTCTGGCCATATTTATGAAGGTTGGATAGCGGCGGAAAACTTATGTGATTTAGCATTAACCTGGGATTAATTATTTTAACTGCTCTGCGACTGCCTCACGCCAATTGACGGTCGCAGAGTGGCTCCCCCAGGACCGCCTAACGCCGATTGGCATCGCGATCGTTCCCTGCTGAGACGCGGAGCTCTGTGAACAGCCTGCCAGCCCGCGATTGCAGCTGGTGGGCTGTTAAGTAAAATAAAGCCGGTATTTACTTTGTACAGTGCTGCAATCTAGCGAAGCACTGTACTAGAGCCCTGTCCCCTGGAGTCGAACGAAAACAGACCCATCTCATTGGCTGATGCCTATGAGAGGCGATCATTCTGATCGGCTCTTGGGGGGAGGGAGGGAAAGGGAAGAAGGAAAAAAAACATATTTATTTAAAGAAAAAAAAAGAACAATTAAATTAGTTTTAAAAAAACATATAAATCGCAGCAGAAATCAGATCCCACCTGTGGGTGGGCAGAAAAGGAGGTAAGATTAATCAGGCTGCTAAGTTGTATGGCCGAGTAATAAATTGTTAAAGGTGCAGAGTGCTGAATTGTGAAAAATGGCATAGTCACTAGGGGGTGTAAGCCTGTGGTCCTCAAGTGGTTAAAAAACAAATGGTCTGCAACTCTTTTCTGTGTCATATCCGAAGAAAGAAAGGATTGGTTAAAGGTGAGTAAAATATCAGCTATGTAATTACAGTGGCATATACCGTGATTAAGGAATACTCAGGCAGTTAATGGTTTCCCAAAACCAACTGAAAGTTATAAAGGGCTTAAAGAGGAACTCCAGTGAAAATAATTTAATATAAAAAGGTGCTTAATTTTTACAATAATTATGTATACATGATTTAGTCAGAGTTTGCTCATTGTAAAATCTTTCCTCTCCCAGATTCACATTCTGACATGTATTACATGGTGACATTGTTACTGTGGGCAGATTATGTAGCAGTTCTGGCTTTAACAGACAGCTATAAACAGCCATTTCCTGTGTGTGTCATTGTTACATTGTGGCAGTTTGCCCAGAGTACCGTACGGTACCAGAGCCTCTTGTGGGAGGGGTTTCAGCACAAAATCAGTCATACAGCGCCCCCTGATGGTCTGTTTGTGAAAATCATTATATTTTTCATGTAAAAGTGGGTATCAGCTACTGATTGGGATAAAGTTCAATTCTTGGTCGGAGTTTCTCTTTAAAGAGACCAAAGAGCCTCTTTTAAAAGAATGCTAAATTTAACTTTGCCTTCTTAAAACAGGAGGCATTTGCGATAATGCAGCTGTAACTGTAAGTGAGCAACTGTGGTTTCCCATGATGCATCAATCCTGAATATGCCAATCATCTTATGCCCTAAGAAGAAAGGCTGCACATCCAGAACCACTGTTGTACAGTGAGCCATGTAGCTAGTAAATTTTACAGAGCCACATGAATCCAACATACATACAGCCTGTTTTGGACTTATCGGTCCTCATCAGTGCATGGTATGGATTGAGTTGGCTCTATGGGATAGGGTTTGGAACAGTACTAAGGAATATCCAGACAGCCCATGGTGACCCAGAACCACATTGAAGGTATAAAGGGCTTAAAGAGACCAAAACGCCTTGTATTAAAAGGATGCTAAATGCAATTTTGCCTTCCAAAAACAAAAAGTATTTGTGATAATTGTAAAATCTGTAAAATGTATAAGCTACAGGCTCACTATACACCAGTGGTTCTGGATGTGCAGCCTTGCTTCCTGGGGCACACAGAGCCAATTTGCATATTCAGATGTGATGCATCATGGGAAACCACAGTTGCTCACTTACAGCTGAATCATCATAAATATCTTCTGTTTTAAGAAGGAAAAATTACACATTATGGGGTCTATTCATAAAGCATTACCGCATTCGGTAATGCAGAAAATAGCTGACTTTATCGAGCACAAATGTCAATTCATAAAGGCTGTTACCGCATGAAAAGCTGAAATTATCGAGCAGTGAGGTAAATTACCGACTTGTGCGGTACACACCTCAACAAATGTCAGTAAATGTCAATTCATAAAGCCTACAACATGCGGTAAAGCCACGAAAAAATACAGTCTTCTTTGAAGTGGTGAAAAGAATGCGGAGTCTGTGCGAGGAGACGGTGCTGGGAGCCGTGACTCACAAGCAAAAGCAGTGAGAACTGTGACTGGCAGGAGCAGGGAGTCAATAGAAACAGCCCCTGTTCTCCTGCAAATCTGAATGATGGAATCTTATAGGACCCGCAGCCTTCTGAGGTAGGACAAGCTTTTAATCCCCCCAAGCAGCAACAAAGCAATCAGAACAAAACAGGCTTCCGCTAAATACCTTCGGCTGTTTAAATTCTTGGCTTCCTGTTTGAAGATGTGTAGGAACTAGTGGGGACAATCACCCAAAATCATAAAGTTTCTTGAAGTTTTTCTAAGTTGTGTGTAACGATCGGTGTAGCACAGAGAGGATCTGATTACCGGTGATCTGCAGTATCACTGGGAATACAGATATATACCAGATTATAGATGATCTGCAGTATCACCGATAATCCGATATGCAAACTAA
This sequence comes from Hyperolius riggenbachi, assembly GCF_040937935.1. Classification (NCBI taxonomy): domain Eukaryota; kingdom Metazoa; phylum Chordata; class Amphibia; order Anura; family Hyperoliidae; genus Hyperolius; species Hyperolius riggenbachi. The sequence goes on from NC_090647.1 coordinate 298,967,572, forward strand.
CCTCTGGACACCTGAGTGGAGTGTTTGGTGCAAACAGTAATAATGAGAGGACTGGCCTCAGAGCAGTAAGGAGTACTGCCCAATTCCTTCTGGACTCTCCCGGAGGGAGGAGTCAGGCTGAGAGAAGGAACGACAGAACGAGAGTGACACTCAAATGGGAGTGTCACTATCAGGACTGGGAACCGCCTCTAACAGTAAGGTCGGTTCTCGAGGTCGGACAAGCCAGGTCGTAAACACACGGACAGACAAAGTACAGATTCAGAAGGCAGAGGCGAAGTCTAAGGTACAGGCGAGGTTCGGCAACAGGGTTTCAGAAATATCGAGGTACAAAATCAGAAGGCAGATGCAGAGTCTAAGGATGAGCCGGGGTTCGGCAACAGAGTATCAGAATGACAAAGTACAGGATCAGAGTTCAGGAGAATGGTCAGACAGGCAGAAGGTCATAACAGATAATCACAATCAAACTAGTACTTTAAACTATCAACAAATCTAGCTAAGTGTAGGATTACAGCTCCAGCTGGTCCCGGCACACTTTCGGATCTGATTTAGGTCTGCGTGCTACCACGTAGTGATCGCAACGCCAGACAACCAGCAACTAAGCAGCCAGCAGCATATATACCAGAACACTCTCCAGGCCCCTCCCTAAGTGCTGGACCAATGAGAGGTGTAAAAATTGTCAGATGACCAGCCTGGTCAGCTGACTCACTTCTGGCTGTTATATAAGCTCTGCCTCTGTGCGCGCGCGCGTGTCACTCTGAATCCTGGTGGACTATCAGTCCCAGCCACACCAGTACTGTCTTGCAATGTATCCAGCGGAGCCGCCGCACCGCTCACTACACCAGCGGCGGCTTTCCCACGCTCAGCCCCCTTGTCAGGGACACTGCCATGCGGCAAGTTCGCCGCCTCCAATGCGGATTCCGCCGCTCCCAATGCGGATTCCGCCGCTCCCAATGCGGATTCTGCCGCTCTGCCTATGCGGCATGCGGCGGTTTTTCCGCGTTGTGACGCCATGCTGGATGCGGAACCAGCCGCCTCACCCTGAGAAACGGCGACTTTTCCGCGTTTCTTCACATTGTGCCAATTAAATAGAATGTTAAGAAAGATTAATAGACAGATTCAGAGCAAGCAGAGGTAGTATAACAAAACATGTACATCTAAAGGGATGTCAGGATGCCCTCACTGCATAGAACAGCTTGTAACAACACAGAGACATTCCACACTGCTCTGCTGTTATCACAAAGGTTTTTGTCAACGGGCTTTGGTAATTTACCAAACTTCTACCGCACCTGTGAAAATGTTTATGAATTGGCACACAGAAGTCTAAAATACTGAATGTGGTATTTTCCAGACCAGATTTTTTCATCATCAGTCACCTCACCCGCCCTCCCGCAGAGTCCCGAAGCTGCAGCCATGTCACTTCCCTCCCACAGCATGCACATTGCAGACAATGGGCAGGCTGGCCATACCTCGTACCATGCTCTCTTCAGCTGTTGTCTCAACAGTCCGTGGAGATGATGGACGACCCCGGCAGCCTCGCACACACACTGCTCCCGTGCTGCAGGAAGATGAACAAGACCTCCGGGGGGCTCCGACTTCTTTCCCCACCACAATTTTGGTTAGGCGGGTTTTGCAAAGTGCAGTCCAATAATGAGAGCCTGGACATCGGGACTCTTTTTACACTTTAAGGTCATAGTAAAATATCAGTATTTAATATCGATATTTTACATTTTAATAGTAAAATATCGGTATTTAATAACAATATTTTACTAATAACCTTACTGTGCCCCCTTATTTCCCCACGCCTTTATTTGATACACCCTCCAACCTATGACCAACACCAAACTACGTGGCTTGGAAGAATATGTAGCAGGGGAGGGTGGGTGCCAAAACCTCACCTGTTTGCAAAACATCCTTGATCAAAACAAGAACAAAGAACGTTCTCCCACTTCCTGTGCCCAGGAGGAGGAGTAGATAACAGAATGTGCAGGTTATGGTACCTTTTGCTCATAAGGTCTCCTACTAAATAGGTGCTAGTTTACTGAGATTCAAACGCTGGTCTCCTGTGTCAGAGGCAGAGGCCTTAACCATTACACTATCCAGCCACTCCAACCAAATAATCAAACCTAGTGAAGTAAATGGTTAAAAGAGGTCTCTTATAGACTTACATATTCACAAGGATTTAACCACTTGAGAACCGCAGTGTTAAACTCCCTAAAGACCAGGCAATTTTTCTGTTAATAGGCCACTGCAGCTTTAAAGAGAATCTGTATTGTTAAAATCGCACAAAAGTAAACATACCAGTGCGTTAGGGGACATCTCCTATTACCCTCTGTCACAATTTCGCTGCTCGCCGCCGCATTAAAAGTGGTTAAAAACAGTTTTTAAAAGTTTGTTTATAAACAAACAAAATGGCCACCAAAACAGGAAGTAGATTGATGTACAGTATGTCCACACATAGAAAATACATCCATACACAAGCAGGCTGTATACAGCCTTCCTTTTTAATCTCAAGAGATCATTTGTGTGTTTCTTTCCCCCTGCAGCTATCTTCCACTGAAGTGTCAGGCTGTTTCTTCCTGCAGAGTGCAGACAGCTCTGCCTGTATGTAATTCCTCAGTATGTGAAAGCCCAGCCAGCTCAGAGGAGGATTTATCCAGCTTGTAAAAGATAATAGAGCAGAGAGAAGCTGCACTAATCTAAATAACACACAGGCAGTGTGCAGAGAGGGGCCTGGAGGGGGGAGATGCATCACAGAACCACAACACTGAAGAACTTGGCAGCCTTCCAGACACAGGCTGACAAGTCTGACAAGAGAAAGATAAGTTGATTTATTACAGAGATGGTGATAGTAGAACGTGCTGCAGTAAGCCAGAACACATTAGAATAGATTTTGGAACTTGTAGGATGGAAGAAAACCGGATGAAATTTTTGTTACGGAGTCTCTTTAAGGCATGACTGCAGGGCTGCACAACTCAGCACACAAGTGTTTCCCCCCCCCCCCCCCCCCCTTTTTTCTTCCTACCAACACAGCTTTCTGTTGGTGGGGTCTGATTGCCCCCAAGATTGTTTGTATATTTACAAACAATCTTTTTTATTACATTTTCCTGCTTTTTTGTATATTTTTGTATTCCCCCCTCCCTCCCTTCCCCGCTAGCCAATCCCAGTGATCAGCTGTCATAGGCTTCAGCCTATGACAGCTGATCATCCCTGAGCCACTAGAGGGGTCAGCCGTATCACACAGCTGTCCCCAGTACAGCGCTGCCTTAGATTGCAGCGCTGTATGGGGTAATTAGAAGGCTGTTTTGCCGTCTAACAGTCTTCTAGCAGCAATCACTCCGCTCCGCCTGCCAAGCGGAGATGCGTGCGCATTAGCGAGTGTGACCTCCTGCAAAACAGGCCCCAAGGACTTTATGCTGATTGGCGTTAGGCGGTCCTGGGGCTGCCGACATGGCTACGCCCATCGGCATGGCGCGGTCGGCAAAAGGTTAAAAAGGCCACCTACACAATTAAAAAATATATTTTTTTAAATATGCACATACATTAAAAATTCAATACATTTTCCAATAATCTGTTTTTCTGATTTGCTTCTTACTTAATTGTAGAAAGCTATCTGCATCTGTTACTGACCGAGAGCCCCAGCTTCAGGATAGCTGATTTTTCTGTTGAGGTTTCCCATTGGTTCTGGGGCTGCTTGCTGTGAATACTGACTGTAACCTGAAAACGAGGCGAGAGGAATATGGAGACTGCCAAATGTATTTCCTTGTAAACAATGCCAGTTACCTGGCAGCCCTGTTGATCTTCTGGAATAAGTAGTGTCTGAGTCAAAACCCTGGAATAAGCATATTACTAATCCAGTAAAACTTGAATCAGAGTAGTACCTGATCTGCTGCATACTTGTTTAGGGTCTATGGCTTAAAGTATTAGAGACACAGGACTGCCAGGCAACTGGTATTGTTTAAAGGGAAATCATTATGGCAGCCTACATATTCCTCTCACCTCGGGTTCCCTTTAAAGAGGAGCTGTCAGCTATACTATCTAAAACAAAACAACAACACATATATAAGTAGATAAATACTTGCTCTACGTACATAACATGTGTATTCACTGTCCCCATTTTGATTTCAGTGAATTTTGTGTAGTAAATAAAGAGAATTCTGTTTCAGGCATTTGCCATCTGTATTCCCTCTGACTGAAGCCAATACTGATGTCATTTCCTCCCTTACTCTGAAAGGAGGGCAGCCAATGCAAACACAGACAGTCTTCAGACACTCCCACCCAGCTCTACAATAGAAAGTGCATTGTCATTGTGTGACTCTGTAGCTTGAGAAGCATGAGAAATATTGGCCAATCAAAGAGGAACAGAGGTGTGGGAGGGGAAAACAGGAGGGAAAGAGGCTTCAGCCAATCAGGCTGCATTAGCTATGTCTGAGGGGATACTAAAGAAGCAAAAAAAGACAACCCAGCATCTCCTGCAACTTCCTTTGTGCGGCCGATGTACCAAATAAGAGCCAGGAAAACTGGGGAAAGATGTTTTATGAAGAAGAAAAATAAGTGATTTTTAACTTTTGGATTGTCTGGTTAGCGTCCTTATTACTTGTTTACCAGATAAAAATAAAGAATTAATTTTTGATTTTATGCCTGACAGTTATGCTTTAACTGGAGTTGGCCTCCCCACAAGCATACACTTGTCTCCTGTGAACGGAGTTCTTCCCCATTGCAGCATTGGAGATGTGTCTCTTCACACACACAACCAGCCTACCAGTACTCTAATCTCTGCACCTGCAAGTACAGATTGCGGCAGTACACACATAAACTTTTGAACTTCTGATTAACTGGAGGAGCAAAGAGTAAGTGCTGGAAATGTGAGAAGAAACTATATACAGCATGTGGTCATGCTGACAAATTGAATACAGTTATAAAAACAATTATGAGTACCCTTACATGTTTATACCTACATTGACGCTGTCGTGTTTATTTAATAATGCAACACAAAGGGCAATTGTACTGATAAGAGGTCAGTAACCTATATCTACCCAACATTTTCTTTCATATTTTTAAAGCATGTCACAATAATGAAAAATGAGTGGTTGCTATTGATATAACTCTGTACATTGCTTTTTGCCCTATTAATTAATGCCATATATTTATGCCTTGCATCCTTGACTAGAGTCATTAGATATGGTATTATTTTATTAAGCAGAAACTTGAACTGTTTTTGTCTTCAGGTGGCACCTCCCATTATGCTCAGTAAACACATATTGTCTAGCGGCATGTATGTTTTCAGACTTAGTAAAAGAAATGCATTACTACAATATGTCATTGTAATACATTGCTTCACATGTCATTCCAAGTCTGTAGAGACTTGACTCCACTGACCTCAAGCCTTCTCATGGGGCTCTTACTGTGAAATAGCCTACAGGCTCTTGACTTGTTCTCCTTAGCAAATTTAAGACCAACCTTTACTGACCTGCGCAGCAGTTAATGTTTGTGCTCTGATGGGGAAATACAGGATATCCAGAGGACATTATAAAGGAACAGAGGAAATGTAACTTGTTTAGTTCAAAACCTGGCATAGACCATTGCAAACTGTTGAAATAATGGTTTCTGTTAAATGCAGTGGGTGACTGTACAGCCTGATCTATGAATAATTAATAGGCATCTTGTCTCACACATAGAACTCATGCTATTACTATTGTTACTCTAGATTTAGCAATGGTAAATGCTGCCTGATTAGCTCCTAGCAATGTTTGCTTGAGGGGACATGTATAATGATGCACATTATCACCAAAGACATTCACAACAATGTAGAAAGTTATTTTTCTGTTTTGTTTAGTTTTTTCTCTCATTTCTTGTATATGATCTTTGAAGCTTTTCAAATCTGCATCTTTGACTTCACCACCAGTTATGGATCTTATGCAATATGGTAGTGATTAATCTAGAGTATATTAAAGGCAGGACTGAATTCCTAGATCAGACTGCCTTAGGTACAAGCTTAAGTACTGTTGTCACCAATCACCAGCATACATTTTCATGAAAATTAAAGGCAAAATGTGCTTTAGTAGTCAGCTCTGTCTGTTTTACCTCATAAACATGTTATTGGAGTGTACAGAACAGCAATTAAAAATTGTGAAGAGTAAAAAAAACCCATGGATCAACTACAGAGACTGTTGTAGTTTGCTTTAGAAGACACTGCACATGTTCACCCTAGCATTTTGCTGCTTGATTTACTCATCATGTCAGAGCATTCACTAGCTGCAGAAACATGAATTTGAACAGGCAAGCTTGGGGCTTTAAGTGTTTGAGCAAAATAGCTGGAAAGCAAGATAATGCTGCATTAAAGGGGAACAGAGATTTCCATACATTGGGCAGATTATGGGACAATTAAAAATTGCCTTAGTCTTTTCTGCTGATAACTGATTAGCTTATGGACTGCCCTTGAATTTTTAGGCTAACAGACAGTCTATTGGCTTTGACCTTATAAATCTACATCAGACTAACCACTTGACCTCTACAGGTGGTGTTCCTATTCTGGACCAGAGCAATTTTCACATTTCAGCGGTCCTCCCGTTCATTCACCAATAACTTAATCACTATTTATCATACCAAAATGATCTATATCTTGTTTTTTTTGCCACCAATTAGGCTTTCTTTGGGTGGTACATTTTGCTAAGAATTATTTTACTTTTAGCCATTATAGTTTTAACATAAATAGTGCTACTGTGGATAAAACCCACACATTTTATTTGCCTATATAACCCGGCTATTAAAATGTTTAAATGATGTCCCTAGTACAATGTATGGTGACAATATTTTATTTGGAAATAAAGATGTATTTTTTCAGATGTGTGGTTCATTTACACTATATCACTAATTACAAGCCTTTATTTGCAAAAATAACAGTAATATACTCTAATGACATACATACTGAAAAAATCGAGTCCCTAAGGTAACTATTTATGTATTTTTATTAAATGTCACTTTTTTTTTTACAATTGTCCTATTTTGGTAATGGGGGGGGGGGGGGGCTAATTGATGCAGGATTTATTTATTTGTATTGTGCTTAATGTATGTAGGTGTCTCTTTACTTTTTGGCCATTAGATGTCCCCCTCACTTTATTCCTGTGTACTGTGAACAGTGCATAGGAAGTGTTGTGTGTTTTTCTTTTCATTTTAAGAATGACCAACAACATCTCACTGATGTCGTGGTCATTCGTTACAGGCACATTGATTGGCTTTGGGAACACATGTTACCATTCACCAATCAGTTAACTAAGCGCTGGGAATGAGCACACACAAGTGTGGGGAGGTACGTATTCAACGCCCCTGGAGCTAAGATAAAGGGCTTGATTCACAAAAGAGTGCTAACTGTTAGCACGGCCGTTTTCGCGTGAATTTTCGCATTGCACGCGATCGCGAATTTTCGCGCGAAACGATAACATTTTCGCGCGCAAACGCGAATTTTACCGCGAAATCGATATCGTTTTCGCGCGAAAATTCGCGATCGCACGCAATGCGAAAATTCACACGAAAACGGCCATGCTAACAGTTAGCACTCTTTTGTGAATCAAGCCCAAAGTCTCAAGGGGCAGATATACTGAAGCTGCTCCCATAAGTGGCTAAACATACACATGATGTAGAATACATTTTATGGTCCTTGTGTGGTTTGTGCATTTGCCACCAATAATATGAATTCATCCACCAACACTCTGGGCTGTCTCTGAGGACTGCAGGATCTGTTGCAGATAAGTCCTATTCACAGTTGAAAAGTTTCTGTATGCCCAGTCTGACTTCATTGATTTCAATGTATACAAAGTGTATTGTAGAGGCTGCCTTCTGCCCTGGTGGTCCCAGTGATCGAGGGACCACCAGGCCAGGCTGCAGCCACCCTAGTCTGCACCCAAACACACTGATCTGCCCCCCCCCTGCTCTCTGATCACCCACAGCACCCCTCAGACCCCCCTGCTCATTCCCTCAGACCCCTGTTTGCACCCAATCACCCCCCTAATCATCCATCAATCACTCCCTGTCACTATCTGTCAACGCTATTTTGTAGATTAGGCTCTTAACTTCCGCCCTGGGGGCTCCTGATCACCCCCACACCCTCAGATCCTCCCTAGACCCCCCCATACCCCCCCCCCCCGCCCCAGACCCCCCCTGTGTACTGTATACATCTATCCTCCCCTATAATCACCTGTCAATCACCTGTCAATCACAAATCAATCACCCCGTCACCACCTGTCACTGCTACCCATTAGATCAGACCCTAACCTGCCCCTTGCAGGCGTCTGATCACCCACCCACACCCTCAGATTGCCCGCAGACCCGCCGTCAGATCACCTCCCAAGTGCATTGTTTACATCTGTTCTCTCCTCTAAATACCCACTAATCACCCATCAATCACCCATCAATCACCTACCAATCACTCCCTGTCACCACCTGTCACTGCTACCCATCAGATCAGACCCTAATCTGCCCCTTGCGGGCACCCAATCACCCGCCACACCCTCAAATAGCCCCCCAGACCCCTTCTGATCAACTCGCCAGTGCACTGCTTGCATATATTCTTGCTTGTAATCACCTACTGATCACCTATCAATCACCCCATCACCACCTGTCACTGCTACCCATCAGATTAGACCCCAATCTGCCCCTTGCGGGCACCCAATCAACCGCCACAGCCTCAAATAGCCCCCCAGACCCCCTCTCATCAACTCGGCAGTGCACTGCTTGCATATATTCTCGCTTGTAATCACCTACTGATCACCTATCAATCACCCCGTAACCCCCTGTCACCACCTGTCACTGCTACCTATCAGATTAGACCCTAATCTGCCCTTGCAGGCACCCAATCACCTGCCCACACCCTCAGATAGCCCCCCAGCCCCGCTCTGATCAACTCGCCAGTGCACTGCTTGCATATATTCTCGCTTGTAATCACCTACTGATCACCTATCAATCACCCCGTCACCCCCTGTCACTGCTACCCATCAGATCAGACCCCAATCTGCCCCTTGCGGGCAACCAATCACACGCCCACACCCTCAGATAGCCCCCCAGACCCGCTCTGATCAACTCGCCAGTGCATTGCTTGCATATATTCTCCCTTGTAATCACCAACTGATCACCTATCAATCACCCCCTCACCACCTGTCACTGCTACCCATCAGATTAGACCCTAATCTGCCCTTGCGGGCACCCAATCACCTGCCCACACCCTCAGATAGCCCCCCAGACCCACTCTGATCAACTCGCCAGTGCATTGCTTGCATATATTCTCCTCTGTAATCACCTACTGATCACCTATCAATCACCCCGTCACCCCCTGTCACCACCTGTCACTGCTACCTATCAGATCAGAGCCTAATCTGCCCCTTGCGGGCACCCAATCACCCGCCCACACCCTGAGATAGCCCCCCAGACCCATCTAATCACCTCCCCAGTGCATTATTTACATAAGTTCTCCTCTCTAATCACCCATCAACCACCCATCAATCACCCCCTGTCACCACCTGTCACTGCTACCCATCATACCCATCAGATCAGACACTCATCTGCCCCTTGCGGGCACCCAATGACCGGCCCACACCCTCAGATCGCCCTCAGATACCCCTGATCACCTCCCCAGTGCATTGCTTGCATCTATTCCCCCCTCTATTCAGAATCACTTTATCAGAATCAGAATCAGAATCACTTTATTCGCCAAGTGCGACAGGCGCCGCACCCGGAATTATTTGTGGACACAGGCGTATTGGCAGGTGCAAACAGTGCAAGTAACATTACACATAGTACAATTTAAAAAGACATTTCAAACATAGCAAATGACACATAGAGCGGTTTACGCTGTATTAAGCAGAGATGACCATGAGTGTCAGCCTATGGTGCCCGAGGTGCAGAAGGGGATTAGGAGATGGCATTAGGGAGAGGGTCTGAGTTGAGAAGAGTGATCGCTTGAGGGAAGAATGTGTTCCTACGCTTGGTAGTTTTGGTGTAGATGGACCTATAGCGACGTCCCGAGCGAAGGGGACTGAAAAAGTGATTGCCAGGGTGGGAGGGATCGAGTGTGATTCTATTTGCCCTGGACCTCATTCTGGATGTGTGGAGAAGGTCCAGGGGTGGCAGGGGCGTCCCAATGATCTTCTCAGCCACATTGATGACTCTCTGGAGTTTGAGCCTATCCTTTGCATTTGCTCCCGAGTACCAGACAATGATGGAGGAGCAAAGGACAGATTCGATGGTCGCCGTATAAAAGCTGGTCAGTAGCTCCCTGGGCATGCCAAACTTCCTTAGTTGCCTCAGGAAGAACAGTCTCTGCTGGGCCTTCTTTTGGGTAGAAGAGGTATTTTCGTCCCATCTCAAGTTCTCCGTGATGGTGGTGCCTAGGAACCGCGCGCTATGTACCCTGGTGACTTCGGTGCCATCAATGATGACCGGGCTGGGTGGTGGAGCATTCCTTCTAAAGTTCACTATCAGTTCCACCGTTTTTGCTGCGTTTAGTACGAGTTTGTTGTCTGAGCACCATCGGAGAATCCGCTCAATCTCGCTGTGGTATTCCAGCTCCGCTTTATCACCCATAAGTCCTACGATGGTGGTGTCATCCGCAAACTTAATGACCTTGACGGTATCCGTGGAGGAGGTGCAGCTGTTTGTATACAGGGAGAAGAGCATCGGAGACAGGACGCATCCTTGCGGGGCGCCTGTGTTTGTGGTTCTTACACTGGAGGAGCAACTTCCGAGTCTCACTAGCTGTGACCTGTTCGTGAGGAAGTCCTTGATCCAGGTGCAGATGATTGGGTCAACACCGAGCCGTTCCAGGTCGTCGTACAGGATGTTTGGGCAGATGGTATTGAACGCAGAACTGAAGTCAAGGAGGAGGATCCTTGCGTAGGTCTTTGGTTTATCCAAGTGTTCAGTGATATGTGCAAGGCAGATGTTAATGGCGTCTTCCACAGACCGGTTTGCCCTGTATGCAAATTGTAGAGGATCCAACAGGGTGGCAGTGTGAAGCTTCAGGTAGGAGAGGACCAGTCTCTCGAAGGTCTTCATGATAATCGGGGTTAGGGCGACGGGTCTAAAGTTGTTTAGGTCCGTGACTCCTGGCTTCTTGGGGACCGGGATGATGTCGGCTTTTTTGAAGCAGGAGGGAACCTTGCCCAACTCCAGAGATCTGTTGAAGATGGAAGTGAGGACCGGGGCTAGTTGTCCCGCACATGTTTTTAGACAGGATGGGGATATGCCATCTGGGCCTGAGGCCTTCCTGGTATTTAGCTTCCGGAGGTGCCGTAACACATCGGTCTCCTGGACTGTTAGTTGTGTTGAGGGAGTATGACCAGCGTGTGGAGGAGAGGAGGAGGGTGAATGCTTGGGTGAGGATGTGGCCGTTTGATCCGCCGGGTGGGTGGGTTGGGCCTCGAACCTGCAATAGAATTTGTTGAGATCCTCAGCTAGTGCAGTGCTCGGGAGTATGTGTTGAGAAGGAGGCTTGAAGTTGGTGGCTGCCCTTAGGCCTTTCCAGACCTCCCGGACATTGTTGGACTGGAGGTTGCGACTCAGCTTGTTGGAGTAGTCTCTCTTTGCCACCTTCAACTCTCTTTTCAAGGTGTTCCTGGCTTCCCTGAAACTCTTCAGTGATCCAGATTTGTGGGCTTCCTCTTTTTCCCTCCGGAGCCTACGTAGCCTTCCGTTGAACCAGGGCTTGTTGTTCGGAAAGACCTTGATGGTTGTCGCTGGGATGCATGTCTCCTCGCAGAATCTAATGTAGGAGGTGATATTCTCTGACCATTCCTCCAGGCAGGGAGCTTCCAGGACTGACCAGTCGGTGTTGTCGAAGCAGGCCTGGAGTTGCTCCTTCGCCTCGTCTGTCCACTTCTTTACAGACTTGACTAACGGCTTTGTGGTTTCAAGGTGTCTTCTGTAGGTGGGGATCATGTGTATTAGGTAGTGATCAGAGCTGCCCAAAGCAGCTCGGCTAATGGCCTTATACGCGTCTTTGAGGACCGTGTAACAGTGGTCCAGGGTGTTCTGGTTCCTGGTGGGGCAGGTGATGTGTTGTTTGTAACGGGGCAGCTCTTGGCGCAGGTTTGCCCTATTGAAATCCCCCAGAATGATGAAGAGGGAGTCTGGGAGGTGTGTCTCCCACCTTGAGATGGCATCACTGAGTGTGCCCAGTGCATTACTGGTGTCGGCGTCCGGGGGGATGTAGACGCCCGCCAGGACATAGGAGTTGAATTCCCTGGGAGAGTACTGAGGCCTGCAGTTAATCAGTAAGAGTTCGATGTCTGGGGAGCAGACTTTCTGCAGGACGGACGTGTTGGAGCACCAGGTGGAGTTGATGTAAAAACAGACACCTCCGCCTTTCTTTTTCCCCGAGAGTACCTGATTGCGATCTGCACGAAAGAGGTCAAAGCCAGGAAGATGAAGGGAGTTATCCGGGATGCTGTCATTCAGCCAAGTCTCTGTGAAGCAGAGTACCGGGGAGTTGCTACCAAGCGTGGGTTTGCTGCCAAGCAGTATAAGCAGCTCGTCTAGCTTGTTCGGGAGGGAGCGGACGTTCGCTAGCAGGATGGCTGGGATAGGTGACTGCAGTCCTTTCTTTTTAAGCCTTACTTGTGCGCCCGCTCTCCTCCCTCTAGGCCGGTATCTGAACCTACGGGTCCACTGGTCTAGGTGAGCCTGGACTGTATCTCGCAAGGGCAGTGCCTGGGCCTTGGACTCCCATACCAGGAGCTCAGCTCTGGTATAGGTGATGGTGCCCTGGGATGGGAGGGAGTGCATCGGAGGTATTTCGGATCCGCAGCGACGCTGCGCCCGCGACGTATCAGTGGCGTCCCTGAAAAGATTGTGACCTACTCGGTTTCCGTGCCTACTGCATGAGTTATAACCATTGACAGTGGGTATCATACATTGAGAGAAGAGTGAGACATGTGTGAGCAGTGCAGAAAGGCATGCACGTGATTATTAGAGAGATCATACACAGCAGTTATAGATAACAGTTCATCTGTAAAGACCATATGTAAAGTCCATATGTAAAGTCCATGTGGGGGGGGGGGCTGCGGCAGGCTCGTGGCAGTCTACCGCAAGTGTAACAGTCCGTGTGGGGGGCAGTGGCAGGCAATATCACAGGTTAATAGGAGTCGCAGTACGTGCATAGCAGCTACTATCACAGCTAATTAACAGTCCATATGAAACAGCTAGATGTCACAGGCTAATAGCGGTCTGAGGCATTCCTTGCATGGCAACTGATGCCCAGGCTGATAAAAGTACGTGTGAGGCAGACTATGCATATAGCAGCAATCAATCAGAATTGTGATGGGGAAATTACTCACACAGAGGCAGGTAGGAGCAGGGCAAGGATTCTGCGGGGTGTTCTGGATTGCCAAGCCTGTGTTGGTAGGCCACACACCACGTGGCTGGAGCAGGGCAGAGGTTCAGCCTGTGTTGGTAGGCCGCACACCCACGTGGCTGGAGCAGGGCAGAGGTTCAGCCTGTGTTGGTAGGCCGCACACCCACGTGGCTGGAGCAGGGCAGAGGTTCAGCCTGTGTTGGTAGGCCGCACACCCACGTGGCTGGAGCAGGGCAGATGTTCAGCTTGTGTTGGTAGGCCACACAAGCCAGCAGGGATGGAGGTGCCTTGGCCCTAGGTAGTTCGCGGCGGCAGCTTGGAGGACAGAGGTAGCCGCGGGTGCTGCTGCGCTGGACTCTGCAGACCGCGGCAGGGGTCCCGCTCAATGTGGCGGCGGTGCTGTCTGGAGCCTTCTGTGTCGGCCGAGCCGGGAGGGCAGCAGAGTCGGAGTTGGGCAGTCTCCGGAGTTGTTGCGGGTTTCCGTAGGGCTGATGCTGACTGACAGTGGGAGCCAGCGGCGGAAGGTCTGCGGTGTCGGCACGGCTGAGTCTGGGCGGCCGGAGCTCCGCTGTCGCAGGCTGAAGATCTGCAGCGTCCGGAGTTTCTGCAGCGAAGGTCTGAGGTGGCGGCTCAGCTGAGGCTGGGCGGCTGGAGCTCCGCCGACGACTGGGAGCCTACAGCGGAAGACCCAGATAGTTGGTCCGGGTAGCAGTAACGGCCCGGCAGGCTGGGCTCCGCTGTCTCGTCGCTTCTCGTTCCGCCGCTTCCAAGGAGCCTGGGCTGAGGCTCCGAGACAGGGTCGCTCACTGGGAGCCCGGATGCCACGGCTGGGAGCGGCTCTAGCCGTGGTTTCCGCAGGCAGCGGCGGGGGACCCGCTCGATGTGGCGGTGATGCTTGACGGCAGCAGGAGTCTTCTGTGTCCGGCCCGAAGCTGGCTGGGAAGGCAGCAGAGTCGGGTCTCCGGAGTTGTGTCTTGCGGGCTAGCAGTCCTCGAGCTAGAACTGCACTGCGTCTGCAACTGCAAGCCTAACTACGGCTATCTGTGAGTACACACTACCTATGTATCTAAAATAAGTAAAAAAGTAAAGTAAAAAAAAGTAAAAAGAAAGTTGCCAAAATAGCTATTGCTAGCTGAAAAACTAAAAGTTTTCAGGGAGCCATGTGTCCGCAGCTGCCTCTTACGGCGCCCTGAGACACCCATCAATCACTTCCTGTAACCCCCTAGCACACCTACCCATCATATCAGGCCCTAATTTGCCCTGTGTGGGCTCCTGATCACTCAACTAAACCTAAGATCCCCCTCAGACCCCCTTCCGATCACCTCCCCAGTGCATTGATTGCATCTATTCTCCCCTCTAATCATCCACTGAGACACGCATCAATCACCTCCTGTCACCACCTGTCACCCCCTAGCACACCTACCCATCAAATCAGGCCCTAATTTGCCCTGCGTGGGCTCCTGATCACTCAGCCAAACCTCAGATCCCCCTCAGACCCTTTCTGATCACCTCCCCAGTGCATTGATTGCATCTATTCTCCCCTCTAATCATCCACTGAGACACCCATCAATCACCTCCTGTCACCACCTGTCACCCCCTAGCACTCCTATCCATCAGATCAGGCCCTAATCTGCCCCCCTGCGGGCTTATGATCACCTGGCCAAACCCTCACCTGCCCCACCACAGTGACAGGATTTTTTTTTCTGATCACTGCTGGTACGACTTAATTGTGGTGAGACCAACCATTATGCCACACAATACGCAACTGCCAATCCAAGAAGCTACTATGCCCACCCTTTACGGTGGAAGCCACTCCAAGATTCCAAACGTAACATTTTTTGGGGCCTTCTCCTTAACATGGGTCTAGTCAAAAATAATGTATTGTGGTCTTATTCATCTACGCACCCATTACATCACATGCCCATGTTCTCTGTTGCCATGTCCAGGTCACGATTTGAAAACATCCTGCGCTTCCTGCACTTCCGTGCCGATACAACCTGTCATCTAAGAGGCCACCCTGCTTATTACTGGTTCCACAAAATTCGTCCCCTCATAGACCACCTGTCATCAAAATTTGCAGATGCTTATACCCCTGAACAGTCATTTTGAGAAATTTGGTTTCTAGACTACTCCTTATGGTTTTGGGCCCCTAAAATGCCAGGGCCATATAGGAACCCCTCAAGTGACCCCATTATAGAAAGAAGACTCCCCAAGGTATTCTGTTAGGTGTATGATGAGTTTATAGAAGATTTTATTTTTTGTCAAAAGTTAGCAGAAATTGATTTTTATTGTTTTTTTTTTCACAAAGTGTCATTTTCCACTAACTTGTGACAAAAACTAAAATCTTCTATGAACTCACCATACACCTAACGGAATACCTTGGGGTGTCTTCTTTCTAAAATGGGGTCACTTGTGGGGTTCCTATATGGCCCTGGCATTTTAGTGGCCCAAAACCGTGAGGAGTAGTCTAGAAACCAAATTTCTCAAAATGACCAAAAGGTACTCATTGGACTTTGGGTCCCTTAGCACCGTTAGGGTGCAAAAAAAGTGCCACACATGTGGTATCGCCATACTCAGGAGAAGTAGTATAATGTGTTTTGCGGTGTATTTTTACACATACCCATGCTGGGTGGGAGAAAATAAATATCTCTGTAAATGGACAATTGTGTGCAAAAAAAAATCAAAAAATTGTCATTTACAGAGATATTTCTCCCACCCAGCATGGGTATATGTAAAAATAACCGCAAAACACATTATACTACTTCTCCTGAATACGGCGATACCACATGTGTGGCACTTTTTTGCACCCTAGCTGTGCTAAGGGGCCCAAAGTCCAATGAGTACCTTTAGGATTTCACAGGTCATTTTGAGACATTTGGTTTCAAGACTACTCCTCACGGTTTAGGGCCCCTAAAATGCCAGGGCCGTATAGGAACACCACAAATGACCCCATTATAGAAAGAAGACACCCCAAGGTATTCCGTTTGAAGTATGGTGAGTTCATAGAAGATTTTTTTTTTGTCACGAGTTAGCGGAAATTGATTTTTATTGTTTTTTTTTCACAAAGTGTCATTTTCCGCTAACTTGTGACAAAAAATAAAATCTTCTATGAACTCACCATACACCTAACGGAATACCTTGGGGTGTCTTCTTTCTAAAATGGGGTCACTTGTGGGGTTCCTATCCTGTCCTGGCATTTTAGGGGCCCAAAACCGTGAGGAGTAGTCTAGAAACCAAATTTCTCAAAATAACCTGTGAAATCATAAAGGTACTCATTGGACTTTGGGTGCAAAAAAGTGGCACATATGTGGTATCGCTGTACTCGGGAGAAGTAGTATAATGTGTTTTGGGGTGTATTTTTACACATACCTATGCTGGGTGGGAGAAATATCTCTGTAAATGGACAATTGTGTGTAAAAAAATATCAAAAAAATCTCATTTACAGAGATATTTCTCCCACCTAGCATGGGTATGTGTAAAAATACACCCCAAAACACATTATACTATTTCTCCTGAGTATGGCGATACCACATGTGTGACACTTTTTTGCAGCCTAGGTGCGCTAAGGGGCCCAAAGTCCTATGAGCACCTTTAGGCTTTACAAGGGTGCTTACAATTTAGCACCCCCCAAAATGCCAGGACAGTAAAGACACCCCACAAATGACCCCATTTTGGAAAGTAGACATCCCAAAGTATTCAGAGAGGGGCATGGTGAGTCAGTGACAGATTTCATTTTTTTTGTCACAAGTTAGCAGAAATAGAAACCTTTTTTTTTTATTTTTTTGTCTCAAAGTGTCATTTTCCGCTAACTTGTGACAAAAAATCAAATCTTCTATGAACTCACCATGCCTCTCAGTGAATACTTTGGGATGTCTTCTTTCCAAAATGGGGTCATTTGGGGGGTATTTATACTATCCTGGGATTTTAGCACCTCATGAAACCTGACAGGTGGTCAGAAAAGTCAGAGATGCTTCAAAATGGGAAAATTCACTTTTGGCACCATAGTTTGTAAACGCTATAACTTTTACCCAAACCAATAAATAAACACTTATTGGAATTTTTTTATCAAAGACATGTAGCACAATAAATTTGGACAAAAATGTATATAGAAATTTTACTTTATTTGAAAAATGTCAGCATAGAAAGTTAAAAAAATCATTTTTTTGACAAAATTCATGTCTTTTTTGATGAATATAATAAAAACTAAAAATCACAGCAGCAATCAAATAGCACCAAAAGAAAGCTGTATTAGTGAAAAGAAAAGGAGGTAAAATTCATTTAGATGGTAGGTTGTATGACTGAGCAATAAACCGTGAAAGCTGCAGTGGTCTGAATGGAAAAAAAGTGTCTGGTCCTTATGGGGTTTTATGACTACAGTCTTTAACCACTTAACGACCGCCCCCAGCCGATGGGCGGCGGCAAAGACCGGTCCCAAACGACCGCAATACGCCCATCGGCGGGGGCGGCATCAGCGGCGGCTGTGCGGCGATCGCGTCATCAATGACGCGATCGCCGCCGGCAATAGGCTCCGCCCACCCTACTCGGAAACCCGCCGGCCAATCAG
This sequence comes from Hyperolius riggenbachi, assembly GCF_040937935.1. Taxonomy (NCBI): domain Eukaryota; kingdom Metazoa; phylum Chordata; class Amphibia; order Anura; family Hyperoliidae; genus Hyperolius; species Hyperolius riggenbachi. Next base: position 298,985,475 of record NC_090647.1, read on the forward strand.
CAGCGCCGGCGGGTTTCAAACCTCCGCGATCCGGCCAATCAGAGTGTATAATACACTTTGTTATGGTAACAAAGTGTATTATACTGGCTGCCTCCTCCGCTGATGGTCACTCGTCGTGCGACCATCAGAGAGGACAGGCAGCCCTATCAGACAAGTATACCAGCGCACGTTGCCCCACACAGACCCCCCGATCGCCCACCCCAGCCCTCAGAACCCCCCCTGACCACCCCAGCACACCAGTATCTGCACCCCACCACCCACCTAAAAACCCATCAATCACTCCCTGTCACTATCTAGGGACGCTATCCTCTAGGTTAGGTCCCTAACTGCCCCCTAGGGTCCCCTGATCACCCCCCCTACCCTCAGATCCCCCCCAGACCCCCCTCCCAGACCACCCCCCTGTATGCTGTATACAGCTATATAGCTGCCTTACCCACTGATCACCTGTCTATCACCCATCTATCACCTGTCTATCACCCCTTGTCACCACCACCCATCAGCGCAGACCCTAAACTGTCCCTTGGGGGCACCTGATCACCCACCCAGACCCTCAGATTGCCCTCAGCCCCCCCCCCCTGCTGATAACCTCCCCAGTGCATTGTTTACATCTATTCTCCCCTGTAATCCCTCACTGATCTCCTATCGTCACCCCCTGTGTCTGCCACCCACCAGATCAGGACCCAGTCTGCCCCGTGCGGACACCTAGTCAACCCCCCACACCCTCTGATCGCCCTCAGACCCCCCCCCCCTCCCCCCCCCCCAATCACCTTCCCAGTGCATTGTATTTGATTGTGCTGTAATTGCATTTGATTGTGCTGACATTCAATTTCATTGTGCTGACATTCAATTTGATTGTGCTGTAATTGTATTTGATTGTCCCGTGATTGTCCCGTGATTGGCCTGTGATTGGCTTTGATTGGCCTGTGATTGGCTTTGATTGGCCTGTGATTGGCTTTGATTGTCCCGTGATCGGCTTTGTCCCGTGATCGGCCTGTGATTGGCCTGTGATTGGCTTTGATTGTCCCGTGATTGGCTTTGATTGTGCCGTGATTGGTTTGATTGGCCTGTGATTGGCTTTGATTGTCCCGTGATTGCCTTTGATTGTCCCGTGAATTGAGTGCCCTGTGATTGGCCTGCGATTGCCTTTGATTGTCCTGTGATTGTTTCTGATTGCCTCTGATTCCCCACTCACCACCACCCCCCTGTCACTATCCTAGTGATCTAAAAACAGTGATCAGTGAAAACTGTCACTTTTTTAGTATCACTAGTGTTAGCAGTTAGGCCAGTTAGCTAGGCCCCTTTGTAAGTGTCAGTTAGTGCTCAGCCCACTGCACCACAGTCACTAATTAGCGTCATCACTGTCGCTAATCAACATTGGTACTATATAGTATCTGTAAGTGATCATTACTGATCGCAGTCAGATCTATTAGGGTCACTAGGATCCACAAAAAAAACGCAGTGTTTGCCCGATCAGGCCTGATCGTTCGCCTGCACTTGCGTTCAGCCCGCCCCACCGCAGTGACAGAATTTTTTTTCTGATCACTGCAAAAAACACTGTACAATAGCTGTGGCACTGTAAACCTCAGTTTTGATTTATTTTTTTATCAAAACTCAGTGACCACAGCTTTCTACCTCTCAAATACTCCCTTTTGCTAGGTAGGTGCTCTTTTTTTCTGGGTAGTCTCAGAGGAATACCCCCTAAATTTAGCAGCCCACCATGGCAAGAAAGGGGTATTCCGATGATGAGGTTCTCAGGTACATGGCCCAGTCGGATGAGGACGATTGGGACGCCTCATTTGATGAATCTTCCGGGTCAGAGTTTGAACCTGAATTGAGCAGTGGCTCACTGACCGATAGTGATGATGAGGTTGAGGTCCCGGCTAAAGCCAGGCGTACCACACCCCATGTTGTTGGACCGCAGGTGGCGCAGGATCAGCCTCAAGGGCAGCAGAGTGGTGTTCGTGCTGGTCTGAGATTTCATGGTGGGGCAGGCACCAGCAGCACAACATCTCCTGGACCTAGAACCAGTACTTCCGTAGACCCTGGTGAAGTGGCGAGCACCAGCATGGAAGTTGAAACTGGTTCGGTGGCACGTGCAGTAAGATCCCAGTCGCAGCCACCAAGAAGACGGGCCCGTACTACCCCTAATTTACCAGAGGTGCTGGCAAACCCAAATTGGCAATCCCCTGATTCCGCCGCACCCGTACTTCCCCCTTTCACCGCCCAGTCTGGAGTCCAGGTGGAGACAGATAATCTAGGATCGGCCCTAGACTTTTTCTATCTGTTCTTCACCCAGGATCTCTTGGACTTAATTGTGGCAGAGACCAACCGTAAGGCCACACAATATATAACCGCCAATCCGGAAAAGTTCCTTGCCCAGCCTTTTCGGTGGAAACCAGTCCAAGTTTCCGAAATGAAAATTTTTTTGGGCCTTCTCCTTCACACGGGACTAGTAAAGCAGAATGTGTTGCGGTCTTATTGGTCTACGGACCCAGCACATCATGTTCCCCTGTACTCTGCTGCCATGTCCAGGACACGATTTGAGAACATCCTGCGCTTCCTGCACTTCAATGACAACGAAACCTGTCATCGAAGTGACCACCCTGATTTTGACCGGCTCCACAAAATTCGACCCCTCATAGACCACCTGTCATCCAGATTTGCAGATGCTTATACCCCTGACCAGGACATCTGCGTAGACGAGTCCCTCATACGCTTTACCGGGCGCCTTCGCATCAAACAGTACATCCCAAACAAGCGCGCCCGGTATGGGGTGAAACTGTATAAGCTCTGTGAAAGGGCCACAGGCTATACATCTTATTTTAGGGTCTATGAGGGAAAAGACTCCAAATTGGAGCCGGTCGGATGCCCTGACTACCTGGGGAGCAGTGGAAAGGTTGTGTGGGACTTGGTGTCACCCTTGTTCCAGAAGGGGTACCATCTTTTTGTGGACAATTATTACACAAGTGTGGCCCTCTTTCAGCACTTAAAAATAGAAAAAATCCGATGCTGTGGCACCGTGCGGCCTAGTCGCCGGGGCTTCCCCCAACGGCTCATTACCACCAGACTTAAGCGGGGGCAGAGGGCCGCCTTGTGTGCTGACGACCTGCTCGCGGTGAAATGGAAGGACAAGAGGGAGGTTTACTTCCTGTCCACCATTCACGCAGACACGACAGTTGAAATTCAACGGCGAACTGAGGTCATTGAAAAACCCCTTGTCGCCCACGAGTATAATACTAACATGGGAGGGGTGGACTTCAATGACCAGAGGTTAGCGCCCTATTTAGTTTCCCGAAAAACAAGACGCTGGTATAAAAAAGTGTCTTTTTACCTCATTCAATTGGCAATTTACAACAGCTTTGTTCTCTACAGTAAGGCTGGGAGAACTGGATCGTTTATTCAATTTAATAAACAGATCATGATGGAACTCCTGTATCCAGGAGGTGCCGTGGCCCAACCCCAAGATGCAACTAGCCGGCTGCATGGAAGGCATTACGCCTATCCAATTCCGACTACCCCAGGTCAACGAATCCGAAGAAAACGCTGTCGTGTCTGCAGCAGGGCTGGAATAAGGCGTGACACCACCGTTTATTGTCCCACCTGTCCTGACCAGCCTGGCCTATGCCTAGGGGAGTGTTTTGAGAGGTACCACGAGCAGGTACACTATTAGAGAGTAGGGAACTCCACACACAGCGGTAGGCACACAAGGGTCTCTCAGTGCTATTTCACACTGCTGCGATGCGTTGGGGCAAAATGCCTAGCAAAAGTCACACTTTGCGGTCCCCCCCTACGCCGGAAGTGCTTGACTTAACGCTAGTGCATGCCTACGTTACTGCGTGGCTTCTGTGGCAATATCGATCGGCCCGGAAGTCATGTTAGTCTATGGCGACGCAGTCCATTACTAGGCCGAATGCTACTCTTGTGGTATTGTCTGAAGGTCTGTTTTGGACGATACGGTGCGGCGGGCTCGACCCACCGGATATGTCAATATGCAGTGTGAAACCAAACATCGGGTTTCCAGGGACCCTAATACACAGGGCTGCCAGAAACCTCTCCTTTCACTTGGGACAAATTGCGTAATGTATTTTGCCACAACTCTGTGCGATTTGCACTTCGCACATTGTTCCATGGGGGAGGAGAGGTTTGTCCTCGGGAGGTAAGTTAAAAAAAAACAAAAAAAAACAAAAAACAGGTAAGCAAAGAAGTTAATGTTTGGTTTGCAATGTTAAGTTTTTAAGTAAAAAAGTTCAAAGGTTATTAATGTTAATGAAGTAATTGCTTTGCTGCTTGCTTGTTTTTTGGGTTTTTTTGTATTTTTTTTTCTCTTTTTCCATCCAATAACCTTCCAGGTGGACCGAGCGAACGACTAACCAGCTGCAGTACTGATGGTGCATCCTGACAGAACATTGCGCGTCTGTCAGCTTACACACAAGTCGGTGCATGCAGCGCTGCAGGACGAGATTTCTCCTCCGCAGTCAAAAAGATACGTTTGCCGAGGCATATGGGCCGAGGAGTGGTGTTGGGGATTCATATGCTTTGGCAAACACTTTGTATCAAAAAAGAACTCTGGCAATGATTTGTTCATCCACATCGGTCGGTGTGAATGGATAAATCAGGTTTGCCAGGGCATACGAGCTGGTGGGTTTGGATTTTTGGGGTGGCAGCTCCTATGTCCTGGCAGACGCCTTCCCCTCCTTTTTGTATTGTTTTGTCTTTTTTTCTTCTCTCTTTTTTTCTATCCAGACTGACCAATCAGCTGCAGCACTGATGGTGCATCCTGACAGAACATTGCGCGTCTGTCAGCTTACACACAAGTCGGTGCATGCAGCGCTGCAGGACGAGATTTCTCCTCCGCAGTCAAAAAGATACGTTTGCCGAGGCATATGGGCCGAGGAGTGGTGTTGGGGATTCATATGCTTTGGCAAACACTTTGTATCAAAAAAGAACTCTGGCAATGATTTGTTCATCCACATCGGTCGGTGTGAATGGATAAATCAGGTTTGCCAGGGCATACGAGCTGGTGGGTTTGGATTTTTGGGGCGGCAGCTCCTATGTCCTGGCAGACGCCTTCCCCTCCTTTTTGTATTGTTTTGTCTTTTTTTCTTCTCTCTTTTTTTCTATCCAGACTGACCAATCAGCTGCAGCACTGATGGTGCATCCTGACAGAACATTGCGCGTCTGTCAGCTTACACACAAGTCGGTGCATGCAGCGCTGCAGGACGAGATTTCTCCTCCGCAGTCAAAAAGATACGTTTGCCGAGGCATATGGGCCGAGGAGTGGTGTTGGGGATTCATATGCTTTGGCAAACACTTTGTATCAAAAAAGAACTCTGGCAATGATTTGTTCATCCACATCGGTCGGTGTGAATGGATAAATCAGGTTTGCCAGGGCATACGAGCTGGTGGGTTTGGATTTTTGGGGCGGCAGCTCCTATGTCCTGGCAGACGCCTTCCCCTCCTTTTTGTATTGTTTTGTCTTTTTTTCTTCTCTCTTTTTTTCTATCCAGACTGACCAATCAGCTGCAGCACTGATGGTGCATCCTGACAGAACATTGCGCGTCTGTCAGCTTACACACAAGTCGGTGCATGCAGCGCTGCAGGACGAGATTTCTCCTCCGCAGTCAAAAAGATACGTTTGCCGAGGCATATGGGCCGAGGAGTGGTGTTGGGGATTCATATGCTTTGGCAAACACTTTGTATCAAAAAAGAACTCTGGCAATGATTTGTTCATCCACATCGATCGGTGTGAATGGATAAATCAGGTTTGCCAGGGCATACGAGCTGGTGGGTTTGGATTTTTGGGGCGGCAGCTCCTATGTCCTGGCAGACGCCTTCCTCCTCTCTTTTTTTTTTTTTTTTTTCAAATTTTTTGGCAGATATTTTTTCATCCACATTGATTGATTGTTTGACGTTCATTTTTCCTTTCAGCCCACAGTGCATTACCCTTATGCCCAATATAAGGAGTATAGCAGAAACTCCTAATACTGGCCATACATGTAATGATTGCAGAGACCCTAAAATGCCAGGACAGACCCCACGAATGATGCCATTTTGGAAAGAGGACACCCCAAAGTATTCCGTGAGGTGCATGGTGAGTTCATAGAATGTTTTATTTTTTGTCACAAGTTAGCAGAAATTGTGGTTTTTTGTTTTTTTTCACAAAATGTCATTTTCCGCTAACTTGTGACAAAAAATAAAATTTTCTATGAACTCACCATGGCCCTCATGGAATACCTTAGCGTGTATTCTTTCCAAAATGGGGTCATTTGTGGGGTTTGTTAACTGTCCTGGCAAGTGGGCGGGGTGCTAAATTTTGAGCACCCCTGTAAAGCCTAAAGGTACTCATTGGACTCTGGGCCCCTTAGCGCAGTTAGGGTGCAAAAAAGTGCCACACATGTGGTATTGCCGAACTCGGGAGAAGTAGTATAATGTGGTTTGGGGTGTATTTTTACACATACCCATGCTGGGTGGGAGAAATACCTCTGTAAATGACAATCTTTTGATTTTTTTACACACAATTGTCCATTTACAGAGTTATTTCTCCCACCCAGCATGGGTATGTGTAAAAATACACCCCAAAACACATTGTACTACTTCTCCCGAGTACGGCGATACCACATGTGTGGCACTTTTTTGCACCCTAACTGCGCTAAAGGGCCCAAAGTCCAATGAGTATCTTTAGGATTTCACAGGTCATTTTGCGGAATTTGATTTCCAGACTACTCCTTACGGTTTAGGGCCCCTAAAATGCCAGGGCAGTATAGGAACCCCACAAATGACCCCATTTTAGAAAGAAGACACCCCAAGGTATTCCGTTAGGAGTATGGTAAGTTCACAGAAGATTTTATTTTTTGTCAAAAGTTAGCGGAAAATTGATTTTTATTGTTTTTTTCACAAAGTGTCATTTTCCACTAACTTGTGACAAAAAATAAAATCTTCTATGAACTCACCATACTCCTAACGGAATACCTTGGGGTGTCTTCTTTCTAAAATGGGGTGATTTGTGGGGTTCCTATACTGCCCTGGCATTTTAGGGGCCCTAAACCGTGAGGAGTAGTCTGGAAATCAAATTCCGCAAAATGACCTGTGAAATCCTAAAGGTACTCATTGGACTTTGGGCCCTTTAGCGCAGTTAGGGTGCAAAAAAGTGCCACACATGTGGTATTGCCGAACTCGGGAGAAGTAGTATAATGTGTTTTGGGGTGTATTTTTACACATACCCATGCTGGGTGGGAGAAATACCTCTGTAAATGACAATCTTTTGATTTTTTTACACACAATTGTCCATTTACAGAGTTATTTCTCCCACCCAGCATGGGTATGTGTAAAAATACACCCCAAAACACATTGTACTACTTCTCCCGAGTACGGCGATACCACATGTGTGGCACTTTTTTGCACCCTAACTGCGCTAAAGGGCCCAAAGTCCAATGAGTATCTTTAGGATTTCACAGGTCATTTTGCGGAATTTGATTTCCAGACTACTCCTTACGGTTTAGGGCCCCTAAAATGCCAGGGCAGTATAGGAACCCCACAAATGACCCCATTTTAGAAAGAAGACACCCCAAGGTATTCCGTTAGGAGTATGGTAAGTTCACAGAAGATTTTATTTTTTGTCAAAAGTTAGCGGAAAATTGATTTTTATTGTTTTTTTCACAAAGTGTCATTTTCCACTAACTTGTGACAAAAAATAAAATCTTCTATGAACTCACCATACTCCTAACGGAATACCTTGGGGTGTCTTCTTTCTAAAATGGGGTCATTTGTGGGGTTCCTATACTGCCCTGGCATTTTAGGGGCCCTAAACCGTGAGGAGTAGTCTGGAAATCAAATTCCGCAAAATGACCTGTGAAATCCTAAAGGTACTCATTGGACTTTGGGCCCTTTAGCGCAGTTAGGGTGCAAAAAAGTGCCACACATGTGGTATTGCCGAACTCGGGAGAAGTAGTATAATGTGTTTTGGGGTGTATTTTTACACATACCCATGCTGGGTGGGAGAAATACCTCTGTAAATGACAATCTTTTGATTTTTTTACACACAATTGTCCATTTACAGAGTTATTTCTCCCACCCAGCATGGGTATGTGTAAAAATACACCCCAAAACACATTGTACTACTTCTCCCGAGTACGGCGATACCACATGTGTGGCACTTTTTTGCACCCTAACTGCGCTAAAGGGCCCAAAGTCCAATGAGTATCTTTAGGATTTCACAGGTCATTTTGCGGAATTTGATTTCCAGACTACTCCTTACGGTTTAGGGCCCCTAAAATGCCAGGGCAGTATAGGAACCCCACAAATGACCCCATTTTAGAAAGAAGACACCCCAAGGTATTCCGTTAGGAGTATGGTAAGTTCATAGAAGATTTTATTTTTTGTCAAAAGTTAGCGGAAAATTGATTTTTATTGTTTTTTTCCACAAAGTGTCATTTTCCACTAACTTGTGCCAAAAAATAAAATCTTCTATGAACTCACCATACTCCTAACGGAATACCTTGGGGTGTCTTCTTTCTAAAATGGGGTCATTTGTGGGGTTCCTATACTGCCCTGGCATTTTAGGGGCCCTAAACCGTGAGGAGTAGTCTGGAAATCAAATTCCGCAAAATGACCTGTGAAATCCTAAAGGTACTCATTGGACTTTGGGCCCTTTAGCGCAGTTAGGGTGCAAAAAAGTGCCACACATGTGGTATTGCCGTACTCGGGAGAAGTAGTATAATGTGTTTTGGGTTGTATTTTTACACATACCCATGCTGGGTGGGAGAAATACCTCTGTAAATGACAATCTTTAGATTTTTTTACACACAATTGTCCATTTACAGAGTTATTTCTCCCACCCAGCATGGGTATGTGTAAAAATACACCCCAAAACACATTGTACTACTTCTCCCGAGTACGGCGATACCACATGTGTGGCACTTTTTTGCACCCTAACTGCGCTAAAGGGCCCAAAGTCCAATGAGTATCTTTAGGATTTCACAGGTCATTTTGCGGAATTTGATTTCCAGACTACTCCTCACGGTTTAGGGCCCCTAAAATGCCAGGGCAGTATAGGAACCCCACAAATGACCCCATTTTAGAAAGAAGACACCCCAAGGTATTCCGTTAGGAGTATGGTAAGTTCATAGAAGATTTTATTTTTTGGCACAAGTTAGTGGAAAATGACACTTTGTGAAAAAAACAATAAAAATCAATTTTCCGCTAACTTTTGACAAAAAATAAAATCTTCTATGAACTCACCATACTCCTAACGGAATACCTTGGGGTGTCTTCTTTCTAAAATGGGGTCATTTGTGGGGTTCCTATACTGCCCTGGCATTTTAGGGGCCCTAAACCGTGAGGAGTAGTCTGGAAATCAAATTCCGCAAAATGACCTGTGAAATCCTAAAGGTACTCATTGGACTTTGGGCCCTTTAGCGCAGTTAGGGTGCAAAAAAGTGCCACACATGTGGTATCGCCGTACTCGGGAGAAGTAGTATAATGTGTTTTGGGGTGTATTTTTACACATACCCATGCTGGGTGGGAGAAATAACTCTGTAAATGGACAATTGTGTGTAAAAAAAGTGAAAACATTGTCATTTACAGAGCTATTTCTCCCACCCAGCATGGGTATGTGTAAAAATACACCCCAAAACACATTGTACTACTTCTCCCGAGTACGGCGATACCACATGTGTGGCACTTTTTTGCAGCCTAACTGCGCTAAGGGGTCCAAAGTCCAATGAGCACCTTTAGGCTTTACAGGGGTGCTTACAATTTAGCACCCCCCAAAATGTCAGGACAGTAAACACACCCCACAAATGACCCCATTTTGGAAAGTAGACACTTCAAGGTATTCAGAGAGGAGCATAGTGAGTCCGTGGCAGATTTCATTTTTTTTTGTCGCAAGTTAGCAGAAATGGAAACTTTTTTTTTTTTTTTTTTTTGTCACAAAGTGTCATTTTCCGCTTACTTGTGACAAAAAATAATATCTTCTATGAACTCACTATGCCTCTCAGTGAATACTTTGGGATGTCTTCTTTCCAAAATGGGGTCATTTGGGGGGTATTTATACTATCCTGGAATTCTAGCCCCTCATGAAACATGACAGGGGGTCAGAAAAGTCATAGATGCTTGAAAATGGGAAAATTCACTTTTTGCACCATAGTTTGTAAACGCTATAACTTTTACCCAAACCAATAAATATACACTGAATGTTTTTTTTTTTATCAAAAACATGTTTGTCCACATTTTTCGCGCTGCATGTATACAGAAATTTTACTTTATTTGAAAAATGTCAGCACAGAAAGTTAAAAAAATCATTTTTTTGCCAAAATTCATGTCTTTTTTGCTGAATATAATAAAAAGTAAAAATCGCAGGAGCAATCAAATCGCACCAAAAGAAAGCTTTATTAGTGACAAGAAAAGGAGCCAAAATTCATTTAGGTGGTAGGTTGTATGAGCGAGCAATAAACCGTGAAAGCTGCAGTGGTCTGAATGGAAAAAAAGTGGCCGGTCCTTAAGGGGCGAAAAGACTGTGGTCCCGAAGTGGTTAAGTGGTTAAAGACTGAGGCGCCAAAATAGGATAAAAGCATCTAAAAACTGTTTAAAAAGATGGAAGTGGTGGACTTACCTCCCTCAAAGAAGTACAAACAGAAATGTGTTATTTTATATAAAAAAAAATAACATTTACTAGAAGCTCCACTGGCTCCAGTGGAGCTTCTAATAAATGTTATTGTTTGATATAAAATAACTAATTTCTGTCTGCCTGTACTAGGGAGGTAAGTCCACCACTTCCCCCTTTTTAAACAGTTTTTAGATGTTTTTATCCTATTTTGGTGCCTCTCTTCAAAAATTTAAACATTGTCTAGTCCACCCTCAGTGGAGGGGTGTCACCCCTATCTTTCCTGTCTACAGAGAGCGACTTCTTAATCCTGAGTGGGGTCAGGTTATAATTCTCCCCACCTGCCATTACAGTGGTTGCCTTGCCTCAGGGCCGCCATCAGAAATTTTGGGGCCCCTCACACAACATCAAGCCTGGGCCCCCCTACAGACTGCTGTGCACGCCCAGTTCAATGCCCCAGTATAGCCAGTATAGTGCCCCAGTATAGCCAGTACAGTGCCCCAGTATAGCCAGTACAATGCCCCAGTATAGCCAGTATAGTGCCCCAGTATAGCCAGTATAGTGCCCCAGTATAGCTAGTATAGTTGCCCACAGTATTGTGCCCCAGTATAGCCAGTATAGTGCCCCAGTATAGCCAGTATAGTGCCCCAGTATAGTTAGTATAGTGCCCCAGTATAGCTAGTATAGTGCCCCAGTATAGCTAGTATAGTGCCCCAGTATAGCCAGTATAGTGCCCCAGTATAGCCAGTATAGTGCCCCAGTATAGCCAGTACAGTGCCCCAGTATAGCCAGTACAGTGCCCCAGTATAGCCAGTACAGTGCCCCAGTATAGCCAGTATAGTGCCCCAGTATAGCCAGTATAGTGCCCCAGTATAGCCAGTATAGTGCCCCAGTATAGTGCCCCAGTATAGCCAGTATAGTGCCCCAGTATAGTGCCCCAGTATAGCCAGTATAGAGCCCCAGTATAGCCAGTATAGTGCCCCAGTATAGCCAGTATAGTGCCCCAGTATAGTTAGTATAGTGCCCCAGTATAACTAGTATAGTGCCCCAGTATAGTGCCCCAGTATAGCTAGTATAGTGGGCCACAGTATTGTGCCCCAGTAAAGCCAGTATAGTGCCCCAGTATAGCCAGCATAGTGCCCCAGTATAGTTAGTATAGTGCCCCAGTATAGCTAGTATAGTGCCCCAGTATAGTGCCCCAGTATAGCCAGTATAGAGCGCCAGTATAGCTAGTATAGTTGCCCCCAGTATTGTGCCCCAGTATAGCTAGTATAGTGCCCCAGTATAGCTAGTACAGTGCCTCAGTATAGCCAGTACAGTGCCCCAGTATAGCAAGTACAGTGCCCCAGTATAGCCAGTATAGTGACCCAGTATAGCCAGTATAGTGCCCCAGTATAGCTAGTATAGTTGCCCACAGTATTGTGCCCCAGTATAGTGCCCCAGTATAGCCAGTATAGTGCCCCAGTATAGTTAATATAGTGCCCCAGTATAGCTAGTATAGTGCCCCAGTATAGCTAGTATAGTGCCCCAGTATAGCCAGTATAGTGTCCCAGTATAGCCAGTTTAGTGCCGCAGTATAGCCAGTACAGTGCCCCAGTATAGCCAGTACAGTGCCCCAGTATAGCCAGTATAGTGCCCCAGTATAGCCAGTATAGTGCCCCAGTATAGTGCCCCAGTATAGCTAGTATAGTGCCCAGTATAGCTAGTATAGTGCCCCAGTATAGCCAGTATAGTGTCCCAGTATAGTGCCCCAGTATAGCCAGTATAGAGACCCAGTATAGCCAGAATAGTGCCTCAGTATAGTTAGTATAGTGCCCCAGTATAGCTAGTATAATGCCCCAGTATAGTGCCCCAGTATAGCTAGTATAGTTGCCCACAGTATTATGCCCCAGTATAGCCAGTATAGTGCCCCAGTATAGCCAGTATAGTGCCCCAGTATAGTTAGTATAGTGCCCCAGTATAGCTAGTATAGTGCCCCAGTATAGCCAGTATAGTGCCCCAGTATAGCTAGTATAGTTGCCCCCAGTATTGTGCCCCAGTATAGCTAGTATAGTTCCCCAGTATAGCTAGTACAGTGCCCCAGTATAGCCAGTACAGTGCCCCAGTATAGCCAGTACAGTACCCCAGTATAGCCAGTATAGTGCCCCAGTATAGCTAGTATAGTGCCCCAGTATAGCCAGTATAGTTCCCCAGTATGGGTAGGTGGTGCCCCTCGCTCGTCCCCGCCGCTGTTGTTACCTTAAAAGCGGCCGCTCTCCCCTCTCCGGCGCCTGTACTTTCCAGCAGCATCTCCCGGCTACTGTGTGTGATGCGGCAGGAAGCAGGGCAGCGGCTTCCTGTAACGGCGATGTGTATCGCCGTTACTATGGGAACCGAGCCATGCTTCCTGCCGCATCATCACACACAGCAGCCGGGAGATGCTGCTGGAATAATAAGTACACACGCCAGAGAGGGGAGAGCGGCAGCTGCTAAGGTATTAACAGTGGCGGCCACTGGGGGAGGGGGAAGAGACCAGTCAGCAGGTTAATGCCTGGGGGGGCCCGAGGCTGCGGGCCCTGGGCCCGGCCCGGGCCCGTGACGGAAGTCACAGTTGTACGCCCCTGATGGCGGGCCTGCCTTGCCTGTGTGGTAACCCACGTTTGTCAGTATATCTACACTTACTCTTAATAACTTGCTGTGAATCTTGAAGGTACTACACCATATTGGGCTCTCCGGTTTCCCTTTTGTCTTACAAATGGATCAAAGACTGTTGCCTATTAAAAACTGATGTGTTTGATCCGCCCAGTGTGAACCAGGCCTTATACCATGAATAAACAAGCTGTGCTGATCTTACTTGAATAATAAGATGTGAAGCTATCTATATAGCTTGTACTCAACTCATAAACACATCTCTGTTTAAGGGCTACTGAACATCAAAATCACTATTGCAATCACCAGTGCTTAGCGATTTGCGATAGCGATTTTGTGAAGCGATTTTCAGAGCGATTTTTGAATGAATGAGCATTTTTGCACATTAATTCAAGCTGAATAGCTCCAAAAATCTACATGCAGCACATTTGCAATTTTAGAAAAAGCTACTGTGGGAACACCCTCATAGAGTTTCAGTAGCCAAGCACTTTTCAAAGTGCTGGTGATATGAAAAGTGCTCATAAGCACTCTTGGTGTCTACCAACCCTTAGTGCTGATAACACCTGCAGACGTTGAATATAAGTGTATGGGCATTTGCTCACTCATTTTTGTTATTTAAACATTGACAGCAGTGGTGCTCAGCAGAGCTCGAATATTCGAGTAGCTCGAATATTCGAGCTCTTTTTCAGCTATTCGAGCTCGGTATTCGAGCTCCGAATAGCTGGAGCTATTCGAATGGGCTATTCGAGTGAACTCGAATAGCCCATTCACTATTCGCGCTATTCGAGCTAACAGCACTATTCGAGCTCGAATACTGAGCTCGAATAGCGTCATAGCCCAGATTGATGTCCTTAGAGCCAATCAGAGGGCTCCCAGGCCCTCTGACGGCAGCCAATCACTGAGGGGGACCCTGGCCAGCCCCTACCCTATAAATAGTGGCCGCCATGTTCCATTTCTCCGTCCTTGCCCGACTTTGCACAGAGAGAGATCTGCTCCTTTGTGCGTTGGCTTAGCAAGAGCTTTATTGTGGTCATTTACCTAGCGTTTTTGCTCACATACACCTCCTATATACACCTATATTGTTGTTAGTTAGATAGACATTGTATTTTAGTTAGTAGCTTTTGTGTTACATAGAGAGAGACTCAGACAGCTGCTGCAGGCTTACAGCTTTAGGCCTCAGGGCCTTGCCTGTGTGGGCAGCTGTTCTCTCCTGTCCTCTGTTTATTTCTCATCTATACCAGTATTTCTGCTGTCCTTTAGTACTGATTGATTGTATTTTGTATTGTAGTTATATACTGTAACTGTACTAGGACACTCACTCAGTCACTGTTCATAGGCTACTAGCTCCTGCGTGTGCGTGCACTCACTGTCTGTGTACTGTACACACACTCTATTTCCTTCTGAATAGTTATATACTGTAACTGTACTAGGACACTCACTGACTGTCACTGTTCATAGGCTAGCTCCTGCGTGTGCGTGCACTCACTGTCTGTGTACTGTAGTGTACACACACTCTATTTCCTTCTGAATAGTTATATACTGTAACTGTACTAGGACACTCACTCACTGACACTGTTCATAGGCTACTAGCTCCTGCATGTGCGTGCACTCACTGTCTGTGTACTGTAGTGTACACACACTCTATTTCGTTCTGAATAGTTATATACTGTAACTGTACTAGGACACTCACTGTCACTGTTCATAGGCTACTAGCTCCTGCGTGTGCGTGCACTCACTGTCTGTGTACTGTAGTGTACACACACTCTATTTCCTTCTGAATAGTTATATACTGTAACTGTACTAGGACACTCACTGTCACTGTTCATAGGCTACTAGCTCCTGCGTGTGCGTGCACTCACTGTCTGTGTACTGTACACACACTCTATTTCCTTCTGAATAGTTATATACTGTAACTGTACTAGGACACTCACTGTCACTGTTCATAGGCTACTAGCTCCTGCGTGTGCGTGCACTCACTGTCTGTGTAGTGTACACACACTCTATTTCCTTCTGAATAGTTATATACTGTAACTGTACTAGGACACTCACTGTCACTGTTCATAGGCTACTAGCTCCTGCGTGTGCGTGCACTCACTGTCTGTGTACTGTAGTGTACACACACTCTATTTCCTTCTGAATAGTTATATACTGTAACTGTACTAGGACACTCACTGTCACTGTTCATAGGCTACTAGCTCCTGCGTGTGCGTGCACTCACTGTCTGTGTAGTGTACACACACTCTATTTCCTTCTGAATAGTTATATACTGTAACTGTACTAGGACACTCACTCACTGACACTGTTCATAGGCTACTAGCTCCTGCGTGTGCATGCACTCACTGTCTGTGTACTGTAGTGTACACACACTCTATTTCCTTCTGAATAGTTATATACTGTAACTGTACTAGGACACTCACTGTCACTGTTCATAGGCTACTAGCTCCTGCGTGTGCGTGCACTCACTGTCTGTGTAGTGTACACACACTCTATTTCCTTCTGAATAGTTATATACTGTAACTGTACTAGGACACTCACTGTCACTGTTCATAGGCTACTAGCTCCTGCGTGTGCGTGCACTCACTGTCTGTGTACTGTAGTGTACACACACTCTATTTCCTTCTGAATAGTTATATACTGTAACTGTACTAGGACACTCACTGTCACTGTTCATAGGCTACTAGCTCCTGCGTGTGCGTGCACTCACTGTCTGTGTAGTGTACACACACTCTATTTCCTTCTGAATAGTTATATACTGTAACTGTACTAGGACACTCACTCACTGACACTGTTCATAGGCTACTAGCTCCTGCGTGTGCATGCACTCACTGTCTGTGTACTGTAGTGTACACACACTCTATTTCCTTCTGAATAGTTATATACTGTAACTGTACTAGGACACTCACTGTCACTGTTCATAGGCTACTAGCTCCTGCGTGTGCGTGCACTCACTGTCTGTGTACTGTACACACACTCTATTTCCTTCTGATTACTGATTGATTATCGTAATTTCTGGTTGTACTTACTGTTACTACTTACTGTACTAGTAGGGACACTCAGTCACTGTTCATAGGCTAGCTCCTGCGTGTGCGTGCACTCACTCACTGTCTGTGTACACACACTCTATTTCCTTGTGATTATTACTACTGATTATTGTAACTTCTAGTTGTACTTACTGACTCTGTTACTACTTACTTACTGTACTAGACACTCACTCAGTCACCTCGCCCACCAACCCACTCCATTAAAGTACCCCACTTTTCACCCGCCCTTTTAAAAAACTTTTGTGTTTATGCCCAAAACATCGAAGATGTCTGGAAGTGGCAGCCAGCGCGGTCTGGGCAAGGGGAAGGGCAGCAAGGGAATCAGGAGGAGAGGGAGCAGCATTGTGGCAAGCCGCGGGCGCGGCCGCGCCACCATGCACAGTTCCGCAGCAGCAGCGTCAGTGGCTAACATTCCTCCTATAGCCACTGGCCGTGGACGCCTTGGGCGCCGCCCAGCAGGAGCATCTGCAACTCACGCTGCAGAGACACAGCAGCAGCAGCGTGTAGCACCTGCTCCGATTTTCCTCCAGCCGGGTCGGAAACGTCCCATTGAGGAAAAGGATGCAGACACTGTGGTGCAACTGATGACGGAGGATGAGCAGCCCGCCATCAGCTCTGCATCCGAGGCCTCCACCCTCACCACCACCACCCCTGTTCGCAGCAGCCGCCCAAGCAGGGCCTGGGGAGGAGGCCAGTTCACCGTCAGTCGCCGACCTGTCACTCAGCACTCTTTTGACCCCAGGCATGATGAGTCAATTGTCTGCTGTTGTTGGCGATTTGGAGGAGGAGATGCTGATGGGCACTTTGGGGGATGAGGGATTGGACAGCAAGACTGTGGCGACAGTCAAGCAGCCCATCCATGCATCAGGAGAGGAGTTTGGGGGGTCATCATCCCAGCAGGACATGTTTCAGGAGGCGGAGGATGAGGATGACACGGTGACAGACAGAGACTGGGTGCCACCAGCTCCAGGGGATGTCGTCATCAGCAGCTCTGAGGAGGAGGAGGAGGATGCGCTTGTGGGCCTTGCAAGGAGGCGCATCATTGCAAGCATTGGCAGCAGTAGGCAGGTCCCCCAGCCTGCTGGTGTCTCAGGCTCAGCAGCAGCAGCAGCAGCATCTGCCAGTACCACCACCAGCCGCACCCAAGCCCCCCCCCCCCCCCAACCACCACAGGGAGACAGGCAGCAGCGGTTACATGCCATAGGGGGTTGTTTTTGTCACCAATCTGGCGCTTTTTCACCATGCCCACAGTGTACAGCAAGTACGCCACTTGCAACCACTGTCAGCGGAAGTTGAGCAGAGGTGCAGACGCCTTAAAGTTCAGCACCAGCTCGCTCATCAACCACCTTGCTGCGAAACATTTCCACCAGCATGAGGAGTTCCAGAGGCTGAAGGCATCTGGTGCTGGCAGTGGCACCACACCCATCACGGCACAGCCTTCAGCAGCAGCAGCAGCAACAGCAGCCACCCGCCCTCCTGCTCCTCCAGCAGCACCAGCAGGAGTGCGGAAATGCACTGCTCCTCCCCCCTCTGCAACTCCTGCCGTCGACACTGAGGCCTGTTCTGGCAGCCAGTCCTCAGTGGCCTCCTCTGCTGTGTCTGCTGATTCCCGTGCCAGCAAAAGGCCACGCCAGAGCCTTTTGAGCGAGTCCTTCCAGGGGGTGGTTAGTGCTCTGCCTCCCAGCAGCCGTCGCGTGCGGCAGCTGAATGGCTTGCTGGCACGGGCCATGTGCTCCCAACTCCTGCCGTACACGCTCGTGCAGGAGGAGAGCGACATTCGTGCGCTGCTTGCTTGCGCAGCCCCAGACTGGCAGCTCCCCAGCAGACACTTCTTCACCCACAAGGCCATTCCTGCACTGCACCGCTTTGTGATGGCCAATGTGGAGCGAGGGCTGGAGCACGCGGTTGGTGCAGGGGCGTAGCAATAGGGGGTGCAGAGGTAGCGACCGCATCGGGGCCCTTGGGCCAGAGGGGCCCCGAAGGGCCCTCCCTCAACTGCAGTATTAGCTCTCTATTGGTCCTGTGCTGGTAATAATCACTTCTATAGATACTTTAAATAGTGCAAATCATTAACAAACTGTTGCCCATCTCCTTCTTGCACCTCTAACACTGTAGTTGCCATTGGCAGGTTTTGGTGCGCTGTATCAATTGTTGTGTATAGAGTGCTAGGGGGGCCCCATTGTAAAACTTGCATCGGGGCCCACAGCACCATAGCTACGCCACTGGGTTGGTGAAAGGGTCCACGTCACCATGGACTCCTGGAGCAGCCGCTTCGGGACAGGCCGCTACCTGTCCTTCACTGTCCACTGGGTCAGCTTGGTGGAAGGGGGTGAGGATGGGAGAGCAGCAGCGGGCACAGCAGCAGCAGCAACACAGTGGGTGGTTCCACCCCGCAGGGTCGGGGGAACTGCAGCAGGTTCCTCCGATCCTCTGCCATCCTCCGGCACACCTGGCCAAACCCCCCGCCTCAGCAGCAGCGTGAAGGCCCGCCACTGCCAAGCGCTGCTGCACTTGGTCAGCCTTGGGAAGACCAAGCTGACGGCAACCCATGTGTTGGCCAAACTCCAGGAGCAGGAGAGGATTTGGCTGACCCCCAGAGGCATCAGAGTCGGAGAGGTGGTGGCCGACAATGGGGCCAATCTGGTTGCCGCAATAGACAGGGGAAACCTGACCCACATCCCCTGTCTTGCCCACTTGCTGAACCTGGTGGTGCAGAAGTTCTTGCGCACCTACCAGGGGATGGGCGAACTGCTGGAAACGGCAAGGAACGTTGTGCGTCACTTCCGGCGCTCGGCTGCAGCCTGTGCGAGCCCGGAAGACGTGCAAAAGGAGCTGGAGCTGCCACGCCATCGGCTGATCCTTGACGTTCCAACTCGCTGGAACTCCACCCTGGCGATGTTGGAGCGTCTGGTTGAACAGAAGCACGCTGTCAACCAGTACCTTGCCCTGGCCACTGTTTCCGCCGCTCAGAGAAGGGACAAGACCAGCAACATCCCGTCCATCGTCCCCGATGATGACTGGAGGCACATGCAGCAGGTGTGCTTAGTGCTGGCTCCCTTTCTGCAGGCCACTAACATGGTGAGCAGGGACCATGCTATGGTCTGCGAGTGGGTGCCCCTGGTTTGTCTGCTGAACAGGGCCCTCAATGCTTTGCTGGAACAGGGAGCGGCAGCCTTGGACCAGCAGGAGCGGCAAGCAGCTGTACAGTCCACCTCTGAGGGGGAGGAGGAGGAGGACTTGGTGGAGGTCCCTGACCTTGCTGCTGATGAGGGGGATCAGCACAGCGCAGCTGAGTTGGTGTGGGGGTGGAGAGAGGATGAGGCGGCAGAGGAGGAGGATGAGGAGGACAGCACTGCCGTCGATGTGCCAGCAGACGTGGCCCGCCTCTTCCCAATGGCAGCGCACATGCTGACGTGCCTGCGCAGGGACCCCAGGGTGATCCAGATGAAGCAGAGGGAGGACATCTGGATCAGCATGATGTTGGACCCGCGCCTCAAGGGGAAGTTGAGCCAGTTCCTGCCGCCTGCAGGAGGAGACCCAGCGCAACAAATAAGGAGCTTGCAGCAGGCCCTTGTTGAGCGCTTGGAGGAAGCCTTCCCCCAGCCTTCCACCCCCACTGTCCAGCCAGCACAGAGGCAGCAGCAGGTGCCTGCATCCAGCAGCAAGCGCCCCACAGACCTGCTGTCTCTCAGCCACGAGCTCTACAGGACTGTAGAGGCTCCGGCAGCAGTGACTAGAGAGGAGGTGCATGCAGCAGCATCCTCCTCCGGTCACAGCCAGCGCCTGACCCGCATGGTGGCTGACTACATGGGGTCCTACAGCGGGCTTGACAGCGATGCCCCTGTTGATCCCATGGAGTATTGGGTCAAGCGCCTGGAGATCTGGAGCGAGCTGGCGCAGTACGCCCTGGAAGTGCTGTCCTGCCCCCCTTCCAGCGTGCTGTCTGAGCGCTGCTTCAGTGCAGCTGGTGGCGTGGTCACCAAGAAACGCTCACGTCTGTCTCACAAGTCTGTGGACAGACTGACGTTTCTCAAGATGAACCAGGCGTGGGTGGAAGGCGAGTTCCTGGCCCCTGTTGTCGGCGAGAGGGGGACATGAACTGGCTGCCGGAACTTAGAACCATCGTTAATGTGCCTTACCACCCTTTACCACCTCCTGGCTCCTGCTCACTAAGCCAGCCTGGTTCACTTTGACTATTACGTCGCCTGCAGCCACACATTTTACAACTACAGTGGGCTGCTGTGTACTGCCCTTCTGCTGTCTGTCTGTGTTTCCCACTGCCAGGGTACACAGATTTACATTCTGCTGCCACTCTGCCACCAGCTATTACGTCAAAAATAGCTATATATCTGTGTAATTTGTTTTACAAACAAAACCAAAAAACCATAAAAAAAAAAAAAGGTTTAATTTTTCTGAGGTGCCCGGGTTGAAAACTGTGTTGTCCCAGTTGTGTATTGGACACGATGTGGGCTGCACGACCGCTGTCTGGGACCTCCTGTTGTGTTTATTTACAGCCCTGGTATCACCCGCTAGGTACCAGGGCTATTATGTCACGCTGCCTGCCTGCTGCCACACTCACACTACTCCTCCATTCCTCCTGCTGCTGCTGCTGTCTGTCTGTGTTTCCCACTGCCAGGGTACACAGAATTACATTCTGCTGCCACTCTGCCACCAGCTATTACGTCAAAAAATAGCTATATCTGTGTAATTGGTTGTAAAACCAAACTACAAAACCATAAAAAAAAAAAAAGGTTTAATTTTTCAGAGGTGCCCGGGTTGAAAACTGTGTTGTCCCAGTTGTGTTTTGGACACGATATGGGCTGCACGACCGCTGTCTGGGACCTCCTGTTGTGTTTATTTACAGCCCTGGTATCACCCGCTAGGTACCAGGGCTATTATGTCACGCTGCCTGCCTGCTGCCACACTCACACTACTCCTCCATTCCTCCTGCTGCTGCTGCTGTCTGTCTGTGTTTCCCACTGCCAGGGTACACAGAATTACATTCTGCTGCCACTCTGCCACCAGCTATTACGTCAAAAAATAGCTATATCTGTGTAATTGGTTGTAAAACCAAAACTACAAAACCATAAAAAAAAAGGTTTCATTTTTCAGAGGTGCCCGGGTTGAAAACTGTGTTGTCCCAGTTGTGTATTGGACACGATGTGGGCTGCATGACCGCTGTCTGGGACCTCCTGTTGTGTTTATTTACAGCCCTGGTATCACCCGCTAGGTACCAGGGCTATTATGTCACGCTGCCTGCCTGCTGCCACACTCACACTACTCCTCCATTCCTCCTGCTGCTGCTGCTGTCTGTCTGTGTTTCCCACTGCCAGGGTACACAGAATTACATTCTGCTGCCACTCTGCCACCAGCTATTACGTAAAAAAATAGCTATATATCTGTGTAATTTGTTTTACAAACAAAACCAAAAAACCATAAAAAAAAAAAAGGTTTAATTTTTCAGAGGTGCCCGGGTTGAAAACTGTGTTGTCCCAGTTGTGTATTGGACACGATGTGGGCTGCACGACCGCTGTCTGGGACCTCCTGCCTGCTGTGTTTATTTACAGCCCTGGTATCACCGCTAGGTACCAGGGCTATTATGTCACGCTGCCTGCCTCATTGACTGCCTGCTGCCACACACTCATCCTCCTCCTCCTGCTGCTGAATTTACCTCCTGCTGTCTGTGTGTTTCCACTGCCAGGGAGCACATACAATGGCGCTTCCAACATGCGTGCGCCACCAGCTATTTGTTACGCTCAAAAATAGCTGCATTTCTTTAAAAAAAAATTGAAAAGAGAAATAAGTGAAGAAGAAGAAGACGATATAGAAAAAGAAGGAGAAGAAGAAGAAGGAGAAGAAGAAGATGAAGAAGAAGGAGAAGAAGAAGAAGATGAAGATGAAGAAGAAGAAGATGAAGAAGATGAAGAAGAAGATGAAGAAGATGAAGAAGATGAAGAAGAAGATGAAGAAGATGAAGAAGAAGATGAAGAAGATGAAGAAGAAGAAGATGAAGAAGAAGAAGAAGATGAAGAAGGAGAAGAAGATGAAGAAGAAGAAGATGAAGAAGATGAAGAAGATGAAGAAGATGAAGAAGAAGATGAAGAAGATGAAGAAGATGAAGAAGAAGATGAAGAAGAAGATGAAGAAGATGAAGAAGAAGAAGATGAAGAAGAAGAAGATGAAGAAGATGAAGAAAAAGAAGATGAAGAAGATGATGATGAAGAAGATGAAGAAGATGAAGAAAAAGAAGAAGACAATATAAAAGAAGAAGATATAGAAGAAGATATAGAAGAAGAAGATATAGAAGAAGAAGATATAGAAGAAGAAGAAGAAGATATAGAAGATAAAGAAGAAGAAGAAGTATGTACAGTACTGAACAAAATTCTGGACACAACTTCTCTTTTCACCTTTTTTTTTTTAAAGGAACATCCCCACATAATCACTTGCTGTTGTTACTTGGAAAAAAAAGATGTTTCTTGCATCATTCACCCTCAAAACAAGTGTAGGAAGCTATTTAAGGCCAATTCGAATAGTCAGCTCGAATAATGAGCTCGAATAACGACTCGAATAGTGAGCTCGAAGTCCAAGGTCGAATCGAATAGTAAAATTTATTCGACTCGAATATTCGACTGACCTCGAATAATTTACTATTCGAATTAAACCAAACTCGAATTTTAAAAAGGGGTATTTGAGCACCACTGATTGACAGAGATAATTGATCAATAAAAAAGCTTCATTGACCATATTGGAGTGAAGAAGAGATTAAACAGCATGACCCCACAGAAAAAAAGTAATGAAACGCTGATTGCCTGTTTAAGGGTTCTTTCCCACTATAGAACGCATTTGAAATAGCATTCTACTAATGCGAATGCAATTGAGATTGAGCTACTATACTCAGTATAGGAGGTAAATTGCACCCAAAATGCAGCATGGTGATGATTGTGCTCAATACAAAATCAAAACACAATCGGATTGCATTAATGGAAATGTCCACTGCCGTTTCCATTAGTTTTACTCCATGCTGCTTTTGCAATCAAAGAGTAGTGCCCTCTCCAGGTGCATCTATGGATGCCAGGTTGCTGAAATCCAACAGTCATTTTGCAACTCGTCAACACTTACTCCTACCAGTATCTCGGAAGGAGTGCTATTTAGGCAATAGATTACAGGTGTCAAACTCCAGGCCTAGGGGGCCAGATCCATGCCAGTATTTAGGATGGACGGAGAAAGAGAGGAATGTGTTCTACCTGATGGACCACCAAGGCCGCGTCCGGGCAGGTGCTGCGGGTGCATTGCACCCAGACGCCTGTTTCTGACAGGCGCTGCCCGGCCGCCGCTCACCCCCTCTGGCCGCCACTCACCCCCTCTAGCCACCGCTCCCTCCCTCTGGTGGCAACCAATAGTGCGGGCGCTACGACCTAGCACACCGCACTGATAAGCGGAAGTGACATCAGTTCCGCATATAGAGCGGGTGCGTCCGGTGCCCGCTCTTACTGGTCGGGTCGCCCGCTGATCCTGAGGTCTGACACTGCAAGGTTGGGGGGGGAGCGGCGGCGGCTAGAGGGGGTGAGGTCCCTGTCACTCACTACTTAAAGGGGTCCCTGTCACTCACTACCTAAAGGGGTCCCTGTCACTCACTACCTAAAGGGGTCCCTGTCACTTACTACCTAAAGGGCTCCCGGTCACTCACTACCTAAAGGGGTCCCTGTCACTCACTCCCTAAAGGGGTCCCTGTCACTCACTACCTAAACGGGGCTACCTGTCACTCACTACCTAAACCGGGTCCCTGTCACTTACTACCTAAACGGGGTCCCTGTCACTCACTACCTAAGGGGGTCCCTGTCACTCACTACCTAAAGGGGGTCCAGGTTGGCTGCAT
This sequence comes from Hyperolius riggenbachi, assembly GCF_040937935.1. Taxonomy (NCBI): domain Eukaryota; kingdom Metazoa; phylum Chordata; class Amphibia; order Anura; family Hyperoliidae; genus Hyperolius; species Hyperolius riggenbachi. The sequence goes on from NC_090647.1 coordinate 299,009,620, forward strand.
ATACTGGGGACACTGGCTGTTTGTCATTATGTGCATTTACTGGTGAAAAGCTTTCTTTTATTATGTGCATTTACTAGTGAAAAGCTGTCTCTTATTATGTGCATTTACTGGTGAAAAGCTGTCTCTTATTATGTGCATTTGCCGGTGAAAAGTGGTTTCTTATGTGCATTTACTGGTGAAAAGCGGTCTCTTATTATGTGCATTTACTGGTGAAAAGCAGTCTCTTATTATGTGCATTTACTGGGGAAAAGCTGTCTCTCATTATGTGCATTTACTGATGAAAGGCTGTCTGTCATTACGCTGTCTCTTATGTGCATTTAGTGGGGACATTTTGTCAGTAAAAATAATCTTTTGTCAGTAAATTGTTAGGTATTTGTCAGTAAAAAATAATGTGAAAGGTTGGCAACACTCACAGGCTGAGCGGCGCAATGGGAAAAATGCAGGCAGCCCACCTCACGCTTGGCGGGGGAGGAGCCGACAACAGCAAGCGAGAGTAGAGATGAGCGTAATGACGTAATTACGATTTCGCGAAATTTCACGTAATTAGTGTAATTACGATTATGGCCGTAAGTACATAATCGTAATGAAGAAGGATTTCGCGAAATTTCGCGTAAGCATAATTTTCGCGTAATTTTCGCATTACAGTGGGTATTACGAAATTAATGCGTATGGCCATGCTCCCAAGCGGAAAAGTTGACGCATGGATCAATGTTAGGTAGCCGCCGACTTTAAGGGTTAATAGCAAAGTCCCCTTAACCACTTGCCGACCGCACGCTTATACCGTGCGTCGGCAAAGTGGCAGCTGCAGGACCAGCGACGCAGTATTGCGTCGCCAGCTGCAGGCTGATTAATCAGGAAGCAGCCGCTCGTGCGAGCGGCTGCTTCCTGTCAATTCACGGCGGGGGGCTCCGTGAATAGCCTGTGGGCCGCCGATGGCGGCTCGCAGGCTAAATGTAAACACAAGCGGAAATAATCCGCTTTGTTTACATTGTAGGCAGATCGGCGATCCCCGGCCAATCAGCGGCCGGGGATCGCCGCCATGTGACAGGAGACAGCCTGTCACTGGCTGCACAGGACGGATAGCGTCCTGTGCAGCCCGGATCTCCAGGGGGGGCCAGGTAGGAGAGGGAGGGGGAGGATTTCGCCGCGGAGGGGGGCTTTGAGGTGCCCCCCCCCCCGCAACACCCGGCAGGCAGGAGCGATCAGACCCCCCCAGCACATCATCCCCCTAGTGGGGAAAAAAGGGGGGCGATCTGGTCGCTCTGCCTGCACGCTGATCTGTGCTGGGGGCTGCAGAGCCCACCCAGCACAGATCAGCTAAAACAGCGCTGGTCCTTAAGGGGGGGTAAAGGGTGGGTCCTCAAGTGGTTAAATGCTAAGAGCCTCAAATTTGGAGAATATATTAAGGAGATCAGGAGGAATAAGAGGAAATTTTTTTTTGCAAAAAGACCTTATAGTTTTTGAAAAAAATCGATGTTAAAGTTTCAAAGTAAAAATGTATACATTTAAAAACCCGCCGACTTTAACGGTTAATAGCAAAGCCTGCTTAAAGTTTAGGAACACCAAATTCCTAGGGTATATTAAGGGAATCAGTGGGAATAAGAGGAAAAATTTTTTTTTCAAAAAGACCTTATAGTTTTTGAGAAAATCGATTTTTAAGTTTCAAGGGCAAAAATGTCTTTTAAATGCGGAAAATGTCAGGTTTTTTTGCACAGGTAACAATAGTGTATTATTTTCATAGATTCCCCCAAGTGTGAAGAGTTTTACTTACTTCATTCTGAGTGTGGGAAATATAAAAAAAAACTATGTGGGGTCCCCCCTCCCAGACCTCTTTAACCCCTTGTCCCCCATGCAGGCTGGGATAGCCAGAATGCGGAGCACCGGCCGCGTGGGGCTCCGCACCCTGACTATACCAGCCCGCATGGTCCATGGATTGGGGGGTCTCGGAAGGGGAGGGGCAGCCAAGCTTTCCCCTCCCCCTCCGAGCCCTTGTCCAATCCAAGGACAAGGGGCTCTTCTCCACCTCCGATGGGCGGTGGAGGTGGAGGCCGCGATTTCCTGGGGGGGGGGGGGGGGTTCATGGTGGAATCTGGGAGTCCCCTTTAAAAAGGGGTCCCCCAGATGCCCACCCCCCCTCCTAGGAGAAATGAGTATAGAGGTACTTGTACCCCTTACCCATTTCCTTTAAGAGTTAAAAGTAAATAAACACACAAACACTTAGAAAAAGTATTTTAATTGAACAAAAAACATAATTCACGAAAAAAGTCCTTTAATATTCTTAATTAACCATTAATACATACCTGTCCCTTTAAATAAATGATCCCACACAATATCCTCGGAAATGTTCTATCAGTTACAATGTAACAAAGTTATTACAATGTAACAACTTTGTTACATTGTAACTACGCCGCACCCGACGCCACTCGCCGCTCAGCCGCCGCATACGCGTCCGTGCAGGACGCTAAGTCCCCGCTGGCCCCCACTGTCCACCCCGCCCACATCTGTCACCCACATGTCACCCACATGTGGGTGACATGTGGGAGAGGCGGGGAGGGCAGCGGAGCCGGCGGGGACTTAGCGTCCTGCACGGACCCGACAGAGCTCTGAGCTATATAGCTCAGAGCTCTCTAAGCATCTTTGTATTTGGGCTCCAAGGAGCCCCATTGGTCCTTAGCAGACCAATGGGGTTCCTTCAAATCAGAAGGAACCCCATTGGTCTGCTAAGGACCAATGGGGCTCCTTGGAGCCCAAATACAAAGATGCTTAGAGAGCTCTGAGCTATATAGCTCAGAGCTCTGTCGGGTCCGTGCAGCACGGACGCGTATGCGGCGGCTGAGCGGCGAGTGGCGTCGGGTGCGGCGTAGTTACAATGTAACAAAGTTGTTACATTGTAATAACTTTGTTACATTGTAACTGATAGAACATTTCCGAGGATATTGCGTGGGATCATTTATTTAAAGGGACAGGTAAGTATTAATGGTTAATTAAGAATATTAAAGGACTTTTTTTCGTGGTTATGTTTTTTGTTCAATTAAAATACTTTTTCTAAGTGTTTGTGTGTTTATTTACTTTTAACTCTTAAAGGAAATGGGTAATGGGTGCAAGTACCTCTACACTCATTTCTCCTGGGAGGGGGGGTGGGCATCTGGGGGACCCCTTTTTAAAGGGGACTCACAGATTCCACCATGAACCCCCCCCCCCCCAGGAAATCGCGGCCTCCACCTCCACCGCCCATCGGAGGTGGAGAAGAGCCCCTTGTCCTTGGATTGGACAAGGGCTCGGAGGGGGAGGGGAAAGCTTGGCTGCCCCTCCCCTTCCGAGACCCCCCAATCCATGGACCATGCGGGCTGGTATAGTCAGGGTGCGGAGCCCCACGCGGCCGGTGCTCCGCATTCTGGCTATCCCAGCCTGCATGGGGGACAAGGGGTTAAATAGGTCTGGGAGGGGGGACCCCACATAGTTTTTTTTTAATATTTCCCACACTCAGAACGAAGTAAGTAAAACTCTTCACACTTGGGGGAATCTATGAAAATAATACACTATTGTTACCTGTGCAAAAAAACCTGACATTTTCCGCATTTAAAAGACATTTTTGCCCTTGAAACTTAAAAATCGATTTTCTCAAAAACTATAAGGTCTTTTTGAATTTTTTTTCCTCTTATTCCCACTGATCCCCTTAATATACCCTAGGAATTTGGTGTTCCTAAATTTTAAGCAGGCTTTGCTATTAACCGTTAAAGTCGGCAGGTTTTTAAATGTATACATTTTTACTTTGAAACTTTAACATCGATTTTCTCAAAAACTATAAGGTCTTTTTGCAAAAAAAATTTTCCTCTTATTCCTCCTGTTCTCCTTAATATATTCTTTAAATTTGAGGCTCTTAGCATTTAAGGGGGCTTTGCTATTAACCCTTAAAGTCGGCGGGTTTTTTTATATTATACGGAGCGTTACGGTTTAACGCGAAATTACGGTAGCGTTTAATGCGAAATTATGGCATGAACGAAACGCGAAATTACGCGTTGAAAATTACGCTTACGGTATTTTCAATTACGATTTTAATGGCAATTACGCTACCGTAATTTCGCATCGTAATCGCAAATTTCGCATGCGTAATTATAGTAATGCGAAATTACGAAAATTTCGGCTCAACTCTAGCCACAGGCAGCCATAAATACGCAGTGTGTGACTGCGTTGCACTCGCAGAGCCTCTCAGCCTGAGTCAGTCCAGAGACGAGCAGACTCGCAGGCAGCCAAAGCCAGCCAGGAGCAAGCCCATGGAAGAGGGGTAGGAATGGGGTATCACATGCATGCGTAAAGAGGTGGAAGGTATGGGTGTGATTAGGCAGGACATGGGTGTGGTTATGTGGTTGGGCGCGGTTAATTTAATCGCTCCCATAGGCGCCAGAGAAAATCTTGCACCCAGGTGCCAGGCACCCCAGGCTCACCCCTGTGGACCACACCTTTCCTGATTCAGACCCATGAAATAATTTAAGCAGTGTCAAAAATGTTTGAGGCCCTCGAAGGACCGGTTTGACATCCCTGCAATAGATGATTGTCTACAATTTGATACCAGTGCCCTGAACTATTAGTCTTTTGGTAAGCAAATCTTGAATTTTTGAGCAAAAGAAAAATCAGTGATACACAAGTACCTTTCATAATGGATCAGGGTCTCATTTTAAGTTATTTTGAGTATACCTAAAACTAAATACACTAACGCTTTAACTGTGCCACCTGCATAAGTGTCCCTTGAGTCTATTTTAAAATAGACAACAAAATTTCCATAGATCCTGATTTTGACTGGACACTGGCAGTATTTTTGGGTAGTGAAAGAGCCTGGGTTCCCCACAACAAAATTCTTAGAGAACTTTTGTGCTTTCATTCTGCAGAGCTAGGAATTCGCTGCACCTCAAATACAGGTTAATGTATATTAACCCACACAACACCTCTCCTACAGAATTTGGCAGAAGTTATTGCACACTTACAACAGCAGCAATACATCCAATCTGCACACAGCTCTCTAATGTTCTCTATACTGCTAACAATAATTATGCCACTCCAAACTTAAAAAGACTAAAAATTGAGGTTATGTCCCCGCGTAAAGCATGCAATTCACATACAAGTTTCCATAAATGGGCTTATAACATTTGCATTTGTATATGTTAAAATCAGTGAATTAGTAGCAGTAAAAAAATGTAACGTGCAAACACAAACAGCACATGGAAAAGAGCAACATATTATACGAAGAAGCAAAAATCAATTAACCCTTCGCACACTCACATGCAAATGTTCAAACAAATGTATTCACAGATTTACTCATCCAGGCACAACTGTTATCCCTACAGCTAAATTAAAAGCCAGGGTTTTAGTTCACAGAAGAATGCATTCTTATGCTTAGTCACCTATACTGCGTAGAAGTACCCAGGTAAACATAGGTGTCCTAACTCTGGCCCTGTAACATGCATAGTGCAGACATGCAAACACATTCATTGCATCAAACCTATCAATGGATTAGGAGCACACATCCTAACTTCCTCTCCTGGGAAAGATAGTGCATCTTACCAATCGCACAAGGGAGCTAACGTTATGTGTCCATGTGCACCATGCGCATACACCAGCATAAGCTGTCTGCATGCTGACAAACATACAGGGGAAGGGGGGAGTGCACCGAATTGGACCCTAGCCACAGGGGTCAATGATAAGAATAAACATACATATATCCAGGCACATCGCCTCTAGTTAGGACACTAAACAAATTATTAGGGGAAGGGAGGTGCTGAAGGGGGTGTGGCTAGAAACAGCAAAAATCAATTAACCCTTCGCACACTCACATGCAAATGTTCAAACAAATGCATTCACAGATTTACTCATCCAGGCACAACTGTTATCCCTACAGCTAAATTAAAAGCCAGGGTTTTAGTTCACAGAAGAATGCATTCTTATGCTTAGTCACCTATACTGCGTAGAAGTACCCAGGTAAACATAGGTGTCCTAACTCTGGCCCTGTAACATGCATAGTGCAGACATGCAAACACATTCATTGCATCAAACCTATCAATGGATTAGGAGCACACATCCTAACTTCCTCTCCTCTCCTGTGGCTAGGGTCCAATTCGGTGCACTCCCCCCTTCCCCTGTATGTTTGTCAGCATGCAGACAGCTTATGCTGGTGTATGCGCATGGTGCACATGGACACATAACGTTAGCTCCCTTGTGCGATTGGTAAGATGCACTATCTTTCCCAGCAGAGGAAGTTAGGATGTGTGCTCCTAATCCATTGATAGGTTTGATGCAATGAATGTGTTTGCATGTCTGCACTATGCATGTTACAGGGCCAGAGTTAGGACACCTATGTTTACCTGGGTACTTCTACGCAGTATAGGTGACTAAGCATAAGAATGCATTCTTCTGTGAACTAAAACCCTGGCTTTTAATTTAGCTGTAGGGATAACAGTTGTGCCTGGATGAGTAAATCTGTGAATGCATTTGTTTGAACATTTGCATACTACAGTTATTTACAGGCAGCGATTTAAGGCGATCCCTAAACGCTCAAAAAAGCGCTCTAGTGGGTTCCAGCCCTAAGATTTGGTCTCAGATTTGGTGTTACTATAGCAATTCGCTATTTTTAATCTAAATTGCCAGTAATTACTTGGCTCCAAGAAGATGGAATATGTATGAACAAATTAAATTGTTAAAGACATACAGTATAGCTACTGTATATATACTGTATATTGCACGGTGGCGTAGTGGTTAGCTCTCTCGCCTTGCAGCGCTGGGTCCCTGGTTTGAATCCCAGCCAGGGCACTATCTGCAAAGAGTTTGTATGTTCTCTCCGTGTCTGCGTGGGTTTCCTCCGGGCACTCACGTTTCCTCCCACATTCCAAAAACATACGGATAAGTTATAAATAAATCAAAAAGTCTGCGCTTGTAATCATAGGCTAAATACATAAAAGTCTCACTGTCCTTATTCAGGTTGTCCACAGACCGTCCCGATCACAGTTCACACTGTATGTGCCTTTAATACTCCAAAATTTATCAGCCAAGATTCACGTTATATGCATAAATAGAGAGACAAAACAGACATAGTGTAAAACTGCATTACACTGTAAAATCTTCCACCACCTCTCCAAAGTGTCAGCTTCCGTCACCCAGCACGCTAAACCAACTGTGCCTGGACACCCCCCAATGTGCCCACACTCACCCAAACGACCTCCAAAATATCCGGAGGTGGGAATGAAAGCTTTTGGGGGTTGGAATCATCCACAGTTCAGCAGTGTCCTCTAGGGTTCCATTAACAGCACTGTAACTGAAACATACTCTGAGTTTAATAGGTTAAAAAAGTATTGCACTCACAAGCATTGGAGTTTTCAAGCGCATATATGATACAGACACAGTCCCCGGGCGACTGTCCCGATCCACGCTATCTCAGATCCACACTCCTCCGCTCGTATCTCCGTGCGCTTCCGTGTATCTTGCCTGTTGGTCACGTGTGCCGAAGCTCCGCCCAATGCATTTCGTCAGGAACTGACTCATCAGGGGCTGTCGGCACACGCTGGACCAGCGTCTAAAAAGGAGTCCCGCCCCTCCCATTCCGTCCTCCAAAAAATAAAAATAAAAAATCTAAAAGACAATCCATTTCTTTTTTTCTTTCTTTTTTTTTTTTTTTTTAAAGGGTATCCTCAGCAGCTAGAGATCGGGATGGTCGCCTTACATGTACATAACCTACACTAATACAGCAACGGATCTATGCTATACACACGCCCAGGTCACCCTCCCATACATATACAATCTTATGCGATCTCTTGCATACCCCAATCCATAGGACCAACTCAGGAATCATAAAACTATATACTTAAAAATTCATCTCATACAAAGATAGCCCATATCAATATAAGAACTGCCATAGCAAATAAGTCTAGAATCCTCCCTCCTATACATACAATTTTTTTAACGAGCCACCAAAAAAGCAACAAAACTATAAAACCTTATAAGATTATGAATTATTAATAAAACAATTGATATCAAGATCCACATTTAATCCTTTTGGGCTTAAAGTTTCCATTTCAAATATCCAGCGCGTTTCCTTTTTTAGCAATTTCACGTAACTTAATGGATCCTCTCCAAGCTGGTTGGAGTTTCTCTACCCCGCAGAAAAACATTTGGCTCGGATTGCATTGATGTTCTTTTTTAAAGTGTAATGAGACACTATGCAATTCGAACCCTTTGCGAATATTTGAGATGTATTCTCCAATTCGCTCTTTTAAGGTTCTGGTAGTGCGGCCCACACATTGCAGGCCGCACGTACACCAAATTACGTATACAACATAAGATGTAGCACAGGTAATAAAACTTGTTATCTCAAATGAGCGCCCATTAGCTCCAGAAACAATTTTTTGCATTTTTACCCCTTTGGCCTCCCTACAACATTTACACCCTCTACATGGAAGAAACCCCTTTGTTTGCCAGCCTTCCAATCTCAATTGTGTCAGTGGTATAACACAACTGGGGGCCAATTGATCCTTTAAATTCACAGCCTTCCTATATACAAAGCAAGGTCTAGGGGGTAAAACATCCTTCAGGACGTGATCCCCCTGCAAGACATCCCAATGTTTTTGAAAAATAAGTTTTATTTGTCTGTATTGTGCAGAAAAGCCTGAAAAAAAGGTAAAGGGACAGGTATCGTTCATACTCACCTTCTTTTGTGAGTGAAGTAAAAGGTCCCGATCTACGTTGGCAATTTCTTGCTGTACTCTCTCCAACCATTCCACATTATAACCTTTCTCCGCAAACCTATCTTTTAATACATCTGACTGTGAATAGTAATCGACTACATCTGAACAGTTCCTCCTCACTTGTGTGAATTGGCCCTTAGGAACCCCTCTGAGCCAATTGGGATGATCGCAGCTAGAAGTTTCTATATAACCGTTTCTATCAGTCGGTTTAAAGAAACATTTTGTACTAAAACCAGTTCCTACTCTTGTTATCTCCAAATCAAGGAAATTAATACTCACCTTGCTCTGTTCCGAGGTCGATTGTATATTTGTCCTAAGGCCAATTATTGCCGCCAAAAAGCGTGCAAAACCCTCCTCATCTCCCTTCCAGAAAATGAGGCGGTCATCTATGTACCTTTTCCACAGCACCAGTTCATCCCCTCCAAGGGCAATGGCCTCCTCCTCCCACAATGCCATATATAGATTTGCCAACGAGGGCGTGAAGGCCGCCCCCATGGCACATCCATATATCTGCCTATAATAGTCATTATGGTGCCAAAAATAATTTCGTTTTAAAGAAAAATCCAGGAGGACCATAATGCAATTAATCTGACCTGTAGAGACCTCACTGTTAGTTGAAAGAAAAGTTCTTGCTGCCTCAACTCCCTGTTCATGGGGTATATTGGTATATAGAGAACATCTGCTGTAGCCAAAATAATATCACCCTCAACACACACAGAGTCCAGAACTTGTAACACATGTTTGGTATCCAATAGTACTCTTGGCAAAAGTCTCACCAGGGGTTGAAGAAAACTATCTACATATTTCCCCAACCTGTGGGTAATAGAACCCATCCCACTTAGAATCGGTCGACCCGGGGGATCTGTAAGATTCTTGTGAATTTTAGGTAATTGGTACATAACAGGTACTCTAGGTGCAGAGGGCAACAAAAAGTCACATTCTCTCTTGTTCAAAAATCCCGCCAATAGACCTTCGTCCAAAAGAAGGGATAACTCTCTTTTATACAAAATGGTTGGATCCCCAGGGAGTTTTTCATAAGTCAAGTCATCCGATATCAATCTATTAAGTTCTTTAAAATATTGCTCTTTTTTAAATATAACCACCCCTCCCCCCTTATCTGCAGAACACACCACTAGATCCTTCTCTTTGAGTAAACCCTCCACCGTATCGTGGACGTTTTCAAATCTCCCAGGCCTGATCTTCCTCAGATCATCCAGTACCCTTTCTTTGAAAACCTCCACTGTATTCCTATTTTCTCCGCGGAGCAAATTTCAATCCATGGTTTAACAGTTTCATTTCTTTTTTGTTTAATTCGATACCACTAAGGTTAAACACCCCTGCTCCTACCACTGCTTTCTTCGCTTGTTCCCTGCTACCGGCTCTGCACCCCCTTCTACACCTCTTTTTCTTGGACTTGGATATTGGTCTTCCCCATACTCTCCTCCCCTCCAATCTTCTTTCCAGTACCTGGGGCGATTGACTAAAAAAGGTGACTGGTCATATTCCCTATCGACCAACGGTTGGTATCTATTGTGGGTCTGAACAGGGGGATTGTACACAAACTGGTCATTTCTTCTATTCCCATTCCAGTGCGGTTGGCCCCTATTTCCCATCCTACCATTACCTCCACCTCGTATATACTCACCTGGGCCAAAATATTTAGGCCCATTTCCCTCAGGATGGGTCTGTACTACTGTTACTACAGGAGGTGGTGGAGCTGGTTGTATTTTTACCTGATTTTCACCTGAAGGGTTGGTCTGGTTACCACTGACTTTCTCTTTCTTTTCTTTAATCCTTTTCTCAACAATAGGTTGCCATTTATACGAAAGTTTGCGCTTGTAGGCGTCACAATCTCTTGCAAATTTCCTTTGCTTATCCACAATAATGTTCTTTTCACTAATAGCTGGCTGTTCTTGTATTTTCTTATTCCTCACCATGTAGTGTTCAGTATTTTTATGTGGTTCTAACTTCAAGTTCATTACATCTATCTCACCACCTAATCTCTCCAATCGTGCTGTTTTTCTCTTTATCAATAATTCTATTAAACCCAACCCACTCTTATTAAAATATTCCTCCCATTCCTGACTGTTCTCTTCAGTGTCTTCTCCATCGTCTGGGGTCATATCCCATCTCAATTTTTTGGGGACAATGCCTTCCTTATGATATTTTCTTAATGCTGCAATGTTCCACCAAGTTTGTTGCTCTTTCCCCAAAATAGTGTGCAAGGATCTAAAGTCACCCTCAATATCTACAGAGCCCGGTGCTGTCTCTTTAAAAATCTCATCTAGATTGATTGCTCTTCTCCTAGAGTTATCAAAAATATCTAGATTAGCAGTATCCATAGCAGTAAAGTTAACACAGTAAAAATACAAATAGAAAATTCCTATGCGCTTAGGATATATACAATAAAATTGCAAACGTGGTTCGCGTCTCACTATTGCTGTGTTCACAATACCATTAGAAATAAATCAAAAAGTCTGCGCTCGTAATCATAGGCTAAATACATAAAAGTCTCACTGTCCTTATTCAGGTTGTCCACAGACCGTCCCAATCACAGTTCACACTGTATGTGCCTTTAATGCTCCAAAATGTATCAGCCAAGATTCACGTTATATGCAAAAATAGAGAGACAAAACAGACATAGTGTAAAACTGCATTACACTGTAAAATCTTCCACCACCTCTCCAAAGTGTCAGCTTCCGTCACCCAGCACGCTAAACCAACTGTGCCTGGACACCCCCCAATGTGCCCGCACTCACCCAAACGACCTCCAAAATATCCAGAGGTGGAAATGAAAGCTTTTGGGGGTTGGAATCATCCACAGTTCAGCAGTGTCCTCTAGGGTTCCATTAACAGCACTGTAACTGAAACATACTCTGATAGTGTACACCAAACGAGTTTAATAGGTTAAAAAAGTATTGCACTCACAAGCATTGGAGTTTTCAAGCGCATATAAGATACAGACACAGTCCCTGGGTGACTGTCCCGATCCACGCTATCTCAGATCCACACTCCTCCGCTCGTATCTCCGTGCGCTTCCGTGTATCTTGTCTGTTGGTCACGTGTGCCGAAGCTCCGCCCAATGAACAAGAGAGAATGTGACTTTTTGGTGCCCTCTGCACCTAGAGTACCTGTTATGTACCAATTACCTAAAATTCACAAGAATCTTACAGATCCCCTGGGTTGTCCGATTCTAAGTGGGGTGGGTTCTATTACCCACAGGTTGGGGAAATATGTAGATAGTTTTCTTCAACCCCTGATGAGACTTTTGCCAAGAGTACTATTGGATACCAAACATGTGTTACAAGTTCTGGACTCTGTGTGTGTTGAGGGTGATATTATTTTGGCTACCGCAGATGTTGGTTCTCTATATACCAATATACCCCATGAACAGGGAGTTGAGGCAGCAAGAACTTTTCTTTCAACTAACAGTAAGGTCTCTACAGGTCAGATTAATTTCATTATGGACCTCCTGGATTTTTCTTTAAAACAAAATTATTTTTGGCACCATAATGACTATTATAGGCAGATATATGGATGTGCCATGGGGGCGGCCTTCACGCCCTCGTTGGCAAATCTATATATGGCATTGTGGGAGGAGGAGGCCATTGCCCTTGGAGGGGATGAACTGGTGCTGTGGAAAAGGTACATAGATGACCGCCTCATTTTCTGGAAGGGAGATGAGGATGGTTTTGCGCGCTTTTTGGCGGCAATAAATGGCCTTAGGCCAAATATACAATTGACCTCGGAACAGAGCAAGGTGAGTATTAATTTCCTTGATTTGGAGATAACAAGAGTAGGAACTGGTTTTAGTACAAAATGTTTCTTTAAACCGACTGATAGAAACGGTTATATAGAAACTTCTAGCTGCCATCATCCCAATTGGCTCAGAGGGGTTCCTAAGGGCCAATTCACACAAGTGAGGAGGAACTGTTCAGATGTAGTCGATTACTATTCACAGTCAGATGTATTAAAAGATAGGTTTGCGGAGAAAGGTTATAATGTGGAATGGTTGGAGAGAGTACAGCAAGAAATTGCCAACGTAGATCGGGACCTTTTACTTCACTCACAAAAGAAGGTGAGTATGAACGATACCTGCCCCTTTACCTTTTTTCAGGCTTTTCTGCACAATACAGACAAATAAAACTTATTTTTCAAAAACATTGGGATGTCTTGCAGGGGGATCACGTCCTGAAGGATGTTTTACCCCCTAGACCTTCCTTTGTATATAGGAAGGCTGTGAATTTAAAGGATCAATTGGCCCCCAGTTGTGTTATACCACTGACACAATTGAGATTGGAAGGCTGGCAAACAAAGGGGTTTCTTCCATGTAGAGGGTGTAAATGTTGTAGGGAGGCCAAAGGGGTAAAAATGCAAAAAATTGTTTCTGGAGCTAATGGGCGCTCATTTGAGATAACAAGTTTTATTACCTGTGCTACATCTTATGTTGTATACGTAATTTGGAGTACGTGCGGCCTGCAATGTGTGGGCCGCACTACCAGAACCTTAAAAGAGCGAATTGGAGAACACATCTCAAATATTCGCAAAGGGTTCGAATTGCATAGTGTCTCATTACACTTTAAAAAAGAACATCAATGCAATCCGAGCCAAAAGTTTTTCTGCGGGGTAGAGAAACTCCAACCAGCTTGGAGAGGATCCATTAAGTTACGTGAAATTTCTAAAAAAGGAAACGCGCTGGATATTTGAAATGGAAACTTTAAGCCCAAAAGGATTAAATGTGGATCTTGATATCAATTGTTTTGTTAATAATTCATAATCTTATAAGGTTTTATAGTTTTGTTGCTTTTTTGGTGGCTCGTTAAAAAAATTGTATGTATAGGAGGGAGGATTCTAGACTTATTTGCTATGGCAGTTCTTATATTGATATGGGCTATCTTTGTATGAGATGAATTTTTAAGTATATAGTTTTTTGATTCCTGAATTGGTCCTATGGATTGGGGTATGCGAGAGATCGCATAAGATTATATATGTATGGGAGGGTGACCTGGGCGCGTGTATAGCATAGATCCGTTGCTGTATTAGTGTAGGTTATGTACATGTAAGGCGACCATCCCGATCTCTAGCTGCTGAGGATACCCTTTTTTAAAAAAAAGAAATGGATTGTCTTTTAAATTTTTATTTTTATTTTTTGGAGGACGGAATGGGAGGGGCGGGACTCCTTTTTAGACGCTGGTCCAGCGTGTGCCGACAGCCCCTGATGAGTCAGTTCCTGACGAAATGCATTGGGCGGAGCTTCGGCACACGTGACCAACAGGCAAGATACACGGAAGCGCACGGAGATACGAGCGGAGGAGTGTGGATCTGAGATAGCGTGGATCGGGACAGTCACCCAGGGACTGTGTCTGTATCTTATATGCGCTTGAAAACTCCAATGCTTGTGAGTGCAATACTTTTTTAACCTATTAAACTCGTTTGGTGTACACTATCAGAGTATGTTTCAGTTACAGTGCTGTTAATGGAACCCTAGAGGACACTGCTGAACTGTGGATGATTCCAACCCCCAAAAGCTTTCATTCCCACCTCCGGATATTTTGGAGGTCGTTTGGGTGAGTGCGGGCACATTGGGGGGTGTCCAGGCACAATTGGTTTAGCGTGCTGGGTGACGGAAGCTGACACTTTGGAGAGGTGGTGGAAGATTTTACAGTGTAATGCAGTTTTACACTATGTCTGTTTTGTCTCTCTAGTTTTGCATATAACGTGAATCTTGGCTGATAAATTTTGGAGTATTAAAGGCACATACAGTATGAACTGTGATCGGGACGGTCTGTGGACAACCTGAATAAGGACAGTGAGACTTTTATGTATTTAGCCTATGATTACAAGCGCAGACTTTTTGATTTATTTCTAATGGTATTGTGAACACAGCAATAGTGAGACGTGAACCACGTCTGCAATTTTATTGTATATATCCTAAGCGCATAGGAATTTTCTATTTATACGGATAAGTTAATTGGCTCCCCCTAAAAAAAAATTGGCCCTAGACTACAGTACTTACACTACATAATATAGACATATGGCAATGGTAGGGATTAGATTGTGAGCTCCTTTGAGGGACAGTTAGTGACAAGACTCTATATATATATAAATATATATATATATATATATATATATATATATATATATATATATATATATATATATATATATACATATATATATACATATATATATATATATATATATATGTATACATATATATATATACACTGTACAGCACTGCGTAATATGTCAGTGCTATATAAATACTAAATAATAATAATAAGATAATAATAATAATAATATATAGCAAGACAATGCCCATGGAAATTTGACAAAGTCTGGAAACTGTAGGTAAGTATCATAAACAGTTCTTAAACTGCTGCAGTACATCTTTAAATATTTTCCTAATCTTTAAATATTTTCTTATTTTCCTTATCTTGCTGATTTAGGCCTCTTTCACAGTGCAACGTTAAAGTTGCACGTTAGAACGCGTTTCAACGCAGACTAACGCACAGCAATACTAAGTCTGTGCAACATTCACAGTGCACACGTTGCATTTGTATGTAGCGTTATTAGAAAGTGCTGCATGCTGTGCGTTATACACGTTATTAGCTGTTTTAGACTGCTTGCACATGCTCAGTAAACACTTGGAAGCATACTTTTCATTGCCTTTATGCTATGCTGTATGTAGGCATTAAGTTACGTTGCGACTTTTTTTGGGCGTTGCGTTGCAATTTGCGTTGCGACTTTCACATCGCATCAAAACGCACCATCCTACTGTGAAAGAGGCCTTAATTGTCAGTGTGGGGATTTCTGGGCATGTGCATGAATTCGCCTCCCAGGCAGTTGGGTTTAGGGTGAGCCAAATGACAGCTCACCCTGTTGTCACTAAAATTCTGGGTGGCGTTAAATGCTACTCTCCCTCCAAGTCATAGCAACTCAGAGGGATACATAATTCAGGGTGTGGCTTTCACCAGCACTAGAATTACACTGAAAATCCCGCTGCTCCACTATAGATGTAATACATTATGTCTATGGCTGTGCTCAAGTCAGGCGCTATGCAGCTGTGAGAGCATGCGGAGATGACTTGTTTCGATTTCTGGGTGTGTATGTGTGTGTGTATGCGTGTGATAAAGGAACTGCCAATTGTCCACTCAAGACTACTAGCAGTATGTAGTTTTTATTTGTTTTTGTTTGCCTATTGTTTGTGTTGTCCTTTCCATCTGCATACAGTATGAATAATGTAAACAAAAATCTCAAAAAAAATTACATTTTGTTTTTTTTCCATGCATACCAATGAAGTTTTCTTACATGAAAATGTATCTAATTAAAAAAAATCAGATGAGATTTTTGAAAAAAATGCACAATTTTTCTGCATTTCCATTGACTTATTTAAATGTGGATCGCATGCGGGAAAAAAGCAAGACAGCAGTACAATTTAAAAAACGCAGAAAACAACCAAAACCCACTAAAAATAAGAAAAGTGCAGGTCAAATGCAATACCATTGAATTAAAGTAGATGTGCAACAAATGTGAAATAGCAATCCCACATGATACAACCAAATTCTGGTAAGTGTGAATGGGGCCTCAAAGAAAAGAATAAGCAACCTTTTCAGTGTCAGTATGTTAACATTATGTTTTTTTCAACTATGTTATCATATCCAAAAACTTATAAAAGGTGCATCAATGGGAAAAGGAGATGAACTTACATCACGGTCCTGCTCACAACACCACTAAATATGTATTGTACTTGTGAAGGTGGCAGGTTAGCAGCAAAACATAATATGTCACTCTCTCTTGTTTTATTACTGTTACTTTATTTGCTCTCTGCCTATATTGTTCATTGAAGCAGATCAAAGCAATATATTACATAGCTTTAGTGTCCATTTAACACCAGTCTGGGAGCTAAATATATATATGACCTGTTTTTTTTTCCTAAGACAAACAACCATTACTGTTTGCCATTGATTTTTTACAGAAGACCAGACGTATTTTCCAATATTTTCAGACCGAGAGGTCAGGTTTAAATGCAGGTTTTTAGACCCACCGGAGTCCTCCAAGATAACTATTTAACCCTTTCCTTTGAAAGAATACCTAGTATTTAATTCAACAAATCCTGAACTGACTGTATACACAAGTATTTTATTAATGTATTAGCCTCTGTAATGCTGGATCAGTAGATACTGATGATAATCAGGATTATGGTCAGGGCTTTATAAGGGCTTTCAAGTGAAAGCAGTTTAAGTATAAACAACCAATAAATGTGCTTTGCTGTACTCATGTGTTGTATTATGCACGTGGTTTAATGCACATGTTATTGTATTTCATTTACTATGGTGTGCATGTTGTACAGAAATGTGTAGCAGACATTTGGTCAAGAAAAACGTTATTGTGACAAAAAAACGATGAACCTGCCCATTGAATAATATGATCATTACATTTACATGTGCTGATGCATTGTGTCCTAGAAAACTGCAGTAGCCAAAATGTGGATGAGGCTTAAACATATTTTACATGCTACCCGAACAAACATTCAACTGTCAATATATTATCTTCCTGTAGGAAGATGTGATGAGAATCATGTCTGAAGGAATTTTTTAAAAAATGTACGCTTTCTGGTCTTGACTTGATGTTTGAAATGATCCTGGATTTTTTTTACTTGGCAAGTAGCAGTTTAAATATAAATAAAACAAAAATATGCAGCCGAGCTTTCCATCTCTGTCTATGTGATTACCTGCTTGCTATGTTGTCCTCTCAGAATCAGACCAGATCACAGCAGAGATCTAATCTAATGTTGATAGCACCACTTCCACTGATAATTTTATAGTGGTCAATGCAGTATAAGGCTTATTTCACAGTGAGACGTTACAGGCACACGTTAGTGCAGCCTGTAACGCACCCCACTGCACAGCAATGAAAAATCAATGGGCTGTTCACAGTGCCCACGCTGCATTACACAGTAACGCTGCACGTTCGTTTGAAGTGCAGCATACTGTGCGTTCTAGCGGCTTAAGCCACGTTAGACTGTTTGCAGATGCTCAGTATGGGTAGTTTTTTTTTATTTTGTGGGCGGAGAGGAGGCTCTTGGGAACGTCCTGCTCCAACACCACCAGGTGTTGCGTTAGGGGCACGTTATGCGACCTTAACGTGTCATCTAACGCAACGTCTTAGTGGGAAAGAAGCCTTAAAGAGAACCTGTACTGAGTAAAATATTTAAAATAAACACATGAGGTAACTTCAAATGAACATTACATAGTTACCTTGCCATCAGTTCCTCTCAGAAGCTCACCATTTTCTTCTGGCAATAATCCCTTCCAGTTCTGACAATATTTTGTCAGATCTGAAATATATCAGTTGCTGTCAGTAAAATATCAGTTGTTGTCAGTTATAGCTGAGAGGAAAACTGATGTACCAGGTAATGCCCATTTTTCCCTATGGCTCAAGTGGGCGATGTTACATTTCAACTGTGTACTGACTAGAAAGTTGCTATGGGTAATGGCCATTTTCAAAATGGAGGACGGAAAATTCCCCTGATCACAGTGAACAAACAGGACGCGGGACAGGAGAAAGACACTGAGGAGTAGACTACATGGAAGGTAAGTATGACTTGTGTATGCTTATTTTGACTTTTAATTTTCAGTTCAGGTTTTCTTTAAAGGGATACTTAAGTCTGGCCAAAAAATGAATTTAACTCACCTGGGGCTTCCCTCAGCCCCCTGCAGCTGATCGGTGCCCTCGCAGCTCCGCTCCGATGCTCCTGGACCCGCCGGCGACGACTTCCGGTTTCGCCGTCACCGGCCGACAGGCATGGGAACGCGAGTGATTGTTCGCGTTCCCAGCCACAATAGCACCCCCTATACTACTATTGCAGCCTTCTTGCCGAAATAGTAGCCTAGGAGGTGCTATTGTGGCTGGGAACGCGAACAATCACTCGCGTTCCCATGCCTGTCGGCCGGTGACGGCGAAACCGGAAGTCGTCGCCGGCGGGTCCAGGAGCATCGGAGCGGAGCTGCGAGGGCACCGATCAGCTGCAGGGGGCTGAGGGAAGCCCCAGGTGAGTTAAACTCATTTTTTTGGCCAGACTTAAGTATCCGTTTAAGCTAAAACAGCCCTTGGTTGCACACTGCTCCTACCTGTGATACCCATGCGCCAGCCTGCTCAGTGAGATAAAGAGGCTTGGTCTAATTATGAGCTAATAGAGCTTCTAGCTAGAGAAATAGGATCAACATGAAAATTATGTAAATGGAAATACAATGTTTGTTTTGTAACCATTTTTTTTTTCAGCTGTCATCACACAGGTTAGGGTACCTCTCTCTTGACCAAGGAAGTGCTCTGATCAACAAGAGGATGGCAGGAGATAGAAGTAAAATACAGTAGAATTTGATAATGCAGATAAAGCGGAAAACAGCCAGCAGCCCCAGGCCGCCCATGAGATGGCGTGAGGCATGTTCCACAGGCAGTAGAAGGGGGGGAGGCCGGCGCCCACCTGGCTGTGGGTGGGGGGCCGCTGAGCTGGAGGGGGTAGCAGCCAGGAAGGGGGGCAATGGGCACAGCTGTGGGTCCCCCCGTATTTGCGCAAGTACTGTGGGGTGGCATTGCAGGAAGTGACTGCAGGAACGTGGAAGGAAGAGGTGAGTAATTACTTCATACCCCCACTGCTGACACTCACTCTGCTCACATAGCTGGAGGGGGAGAGCAGAAGGGGAATCCAGGTGAGGGCCCACTGCCCCCCTTTCTGGCTGCTATCCCCTCCAGGCTACTTATACATAGGGCAATCATACTACCTATCGGGGGGGGGGGGGGGCATCCTCACAAGTTTGCCTCAGGCGGCAAAAAGTCTAGAACCGCTGTCAGGATTGTTAGAGGAATTCTTTTCAAGGTACTTAAAAGATGTGCGGATATCATAAGGTGCCTGTATCACACTTGGATAGTTAGTTATCTGTCTATAAAAACAGCTTGGTAGATTTATCAAACCATTGAAAGGTAAAAGGGAGTAAAAGTGGTACAAAAACAGATCAATAGTTCTGATTGGTCACCCTGCACATGTTTTGTAGCAAAATACCCACAATTCTCCTTGCACTGGTTATGATAAAGCTATACCACCCTATCTTTAACTGATTTAGTTCCTTACAAATGTGCATTTTTGTTAACTAGTCTCCCTATCAAAGTTTTAAAAAAGTTTAATTTTACACTAAAGTGTGGGAATAACTTAATAACAGGATTAAATGTGTAAATGAAGAATATACAGAAATGTTGTCCAACACTATAAGAAAATTAGAAACATTTTCTTGGGGTTCTGTTTTAAATGCGATGGAGTAAGATTTCTAATATCTTCCTTTCTTCCTACTTTTGTAATCACTAGCATCATACAAATCATAATGGCCAGAACAAAAAAAAAAAGTACTTTTATTTTGACTAAAGAGCCTGTAGTCACATGGTCACGGGCTGTGCTTCATACTACCAAGCTACGTCATCCACTATCTAGAAGCCTGACTGTCTGGCCCATGCCTTGTTGGAGAAGGATGAATGACTTTCCAAGCCATACCTCTCTCCATGCCCTGCTCTCATACTGTATTACAGTGGATGGGTGATGGGAAGCCCAAGTGATATCTCCTTCTACAGTATGATTTATAGGCAGCTAAGGGTCACTGTTGATGAAACATCTGAATATACATTGATGAAGAGGTCAGCCCTTAGCCATATCTGCGGAATCTGCAGTAAAAAAAAAGGTATTTATTTATTATATGTCTATTAAAAAGAAAACCTGCTCCTGGTCTGTAGGTCTATAGAAAAATTGGGTACACTTCTTGGATACAAAGCCACAATTGCAGCAGCAGAAAAGAAAGGTCGGTGGAGCCTATAAGAAATTATGCTGTTGCCAATAAGCATAAATTTCATCATGTAAACTTTGCATCCATGGGGCACTAGCACTACGTCACGGAATAGGACATAATACATGTTCATTTCCAGTTGCCTGAGCGTCAGGATTGCTGTGAAATATGGAGGTGAGGGGAGCGGGAAGGTAGCGGGGGAGTTGTAAGGATGGTCTTTAATAGTAGTAAGAGCTCCCAACCGTAGTTCCTAGCTCAATTTCCTGTCCCTTTAGAGCCAGGCTCCTCCTGCTACATTCAAAATCATTGCTGTATCCTCTGATGAATTTTCCATTTTTTAAACCAAGTCAAGTGTGGAGAGTGTGAGTGTTTATATTGTACGCAGCTGTTCTGTAAATCTGGACAAAGATCTCATCAGCTGAGACATATTTAAGGACCTAATTGCATTCTCCAGCATTTACCAAAAACTAAAATATCAATTTTCAGTGGCTCGACCCCTTAGTCTGTATCACAAAAACAAAAAAATAATGAATGTGCTTTAAAATGCCAACAAATAAAAGCTTGATTCTGTTTCTATATCAAGTCTGTTAAAGGCCTTGAAAAAAAACTAAAGCCTTCTCAAAGGTGTCTGTTAGTTTTTCGCTCAAACTCATTCTCCTGATTAATTGAGCATGGAAAATTGAGCTTCCCCTCCTTCCACTTAATGCTGCTTCTTCCAGGTTACACCACAGGCCAGGGAAATTCAGGAGCTGTACAAATGAGCAGAATCTCTGGCTAAAGGCAAAGAGGTCGCAGGTTAAATGTAGACGACTTCTCCGAAGGACACACGCCTGCATCCATTTGCATTTTAATATCCTCAGCGAGAGGCACGAGCGCTGCGTTTTTAAGGACAGCTTGTTTGCAAAACACCATTAACGGGATATTTATAGGGCCAGCGGCAGGCCGACCCTTAGCCTTGTTTTGTTAAACACAAATGAGACATTAATCAGATGGACTTCCGGCCACAGTTACTATTGTCTAAATGTCAGTAAGAGACTTTATCCTGAATGCAGAGCTTCTGCTGCCAGGCTGAGTGGCAAGCCCTGTTCAAAACACATTTCATTTTACCCATTTGCTGATAACTAGTTCAATAAACTACACCTTGCTGTGTATTTCTGACATTCCTGCCAGAGAAAACTCAAATGCCAAAACCCGAAAAACGTTTCCAGGGATTATTTACTGTAAACAAGCTAAGTCCACTTCTTGTGTGTCAGACAGATTGCAGGTACAGACTACACGTACTCCGCATAAGAGGAGCACTGGAGAGAATTTTATTAATGATATATTACGCTCCATGCAATAGGATATTACTATTATACAAATAGATGCCTGTAATTATTATTGTGCATGTACTGTATATATTAATAAAACAAATTCTGCAGCGCTTTAAAGGGCGCGTCAAACAGGTCATGCCTCTAACTGATCATCAGCAGAGCACACAATCTAATTTGGGGGGAAACCAATAAACCAGTACATTTTGGGGACACAGAAAAAAAACGGTGTTGTTGGAATAAACTCATGCAAACTGAGAAAAGACATTCAAATTCAATGCAGATCGAATCCTAGCCCAGTTTTAAACTTGGAACTCTGGTGCTGAATTGCAAGAATATTAATCACTTTGGGTACATTTACTCTATGCTGTGTATTGCAATGCATTATAACACAAGTTATAAATAATTGCAGAGCAATGGGATGCAACATTCTTGCCATGTGCACGTTCCCTCTTTGGTGATTTAAAGTCTGTTGTAAGAACACGTGTCAAGCTTTGTGCTATTAGCACCGATGATGTTATGCTCATATAAATATGGTGATTAAAAGGGTGGTATGTTACCATGCATTGTGACACTTATTACCAGAAGAGTCCAATTTTTTAGTCTGTTGTGATATGTCAAATGTGCATTGCAGTGGATTTGAACCTAGCCTTAGTTACACAATAATGAATTAAACAGACATAGAATTTTATACTAAGTAAAAACAGCATAAACTGTAAGCCGTACCTAAACTGTTAAAAAGCTAATCAAGCTTGCACAACTGGAAGCTGGAAAACAAGTCACTAGTAATGTTCAGTCAAGTGCAAGAACATTTTTGCAAATATATACATTCAAAAAGGAAGCAGACTGAGAATGTGGAACTTCTAATAGAACAGGCAGGGAACCTACATGTAGCAGATCAAACTAGTGCTGAGATATGCTGAGATATCGAATGCATGATTTGCTTCTGCTTTTACCAAGAATTGGTAAACAAGAGATTGATCACACAGTCAGTAGAGGGAGGGGAAGAGCAATAGCCCCCTCCATTGCGATGAGTCAGGGGCTTTGGGGGCCCACTCCTGGTGAGGAAGAGTACAGGCAGCAAGACATCAATACATCACCAGTTTCCAGTGGAGTGACATCTCTCCTCACTTCACTCCTCATGAGCTTACTGACAAGTATCTCTTCCCATATATGTAGAATTAAACATAGCCAAAATGGTAAAAACTATTGATGCCCAATTTCATCCTTTAGTAGGGACAATTCCTTAAGTTTGGCATAGGTTAAGGCCTCTTGCACACTGCAAGTGATTCCGATTCAGATTCCGCTTTTTAATCAGTTTTTACATCCGATTCAGATTCCGATTTGCAGTGTGCAGGGAGAAAACTGCAAATCGGAATCTGAATCGGATGTAAAAACTGATTAAAAAGCGGAATCTGAATCGGAATCACTTGCAGTGTGCAAGAGGCCTAAGGCTGTAAAAAATGTCAATGATCAAAACTGTATTGAACGAAAGTACTAGTGAAGTTGAGGCACTAGCATTTAGTAATATGGTAAGGGCCCTTTCACACCAGAGGGATTTTTCGGCGTTTTAACGCCACGGCCGAAGTTGGCGTTTTGCTAGGTAAAAGAAAGTCCATAGACTTTCATTTTACCTTTCACATCTAACTCGGCGTTTTGGAGCGTTGCGTTTCAACGCTCCCAGGAGCTTTTTCAGGGCTGTTAACAGCCGAAGTTGGCTGTTGGCGTTTCAATGATAGTCAATGGAAAACGCCAACTTCAGCGTTTTCAAAGCCTTTTCAAAGCGTTTTACAGCTATCTTGTTCACTTATTTTTATAGAAGAAAAAAAAAAGGACGTTTTCATATGGGCTGTAAAACTCTTTCAAAAGGCTTTGAAAACGCTTTGAAAACGCTATGTATTGGCGTTAAGCAAAAGGCTGACTTTCAGCCTTTTCTACCGCAGCCTCTAGTGTGAAAGAGCCCTAAATGGTACCACGCCCAACATTTTCATTAAAAAAAACCACTTTGGATCATATATATGTATATGTCTCATTAACCAATTCAATCTGATTAATGAAATCAATATGTTTTTTTTTTATCAATCCCATTGATCTGATTGGATCGGTTAGCAGGATTTCATCAGGGAACAATTTACAGCAACAATCAGAAACAAATGATGAACCCCTGAATGTTACTGTTAACTGGCACCCTTTGTTTGGATGGCCCATACAGCCAATATCAGAGACAATCTGAGCCAGAAAGCTAAACAACCAAAAAAGAATATAAACTTAAAACCAGACAACTTACAGAGGAAACCAGAAAGACTCATTCTGGCCAATTAAATATGAATGTCTCTCCCCTTCAGCAAAATAATTAAAATATAAAACTGGAAATGTACATAATTGTAGGTAATAACACAGAAAGGGCTTTAGGTGGACAGGAGTAAAGTATTACAGATAAATCAATAAGCCAGATAAAATGTTAGCTCAAAAACTCAAGGACAGAGAAAACACTAATTACATTCATACGATATTAAACTCCCCCAGAAACATAACGTCATACCTGCATAGTATTTACAGGGCCTTCTTTGAATGTTATCTCTACAAGTAGCTGAAGCCATTTAATGTTACAGTTGCAGAAAGTTTACTAAATCAATCTCCACTTCTTACAGTGAAGCCATAGCAAGAGAAGAGGTGCTTACTTCTATTACAGAACTGAAATGATGAAAAGCACCAGGACCCAACAGCTTCATGGCTGTGTATACAATAAAAAATGACTTACTTTTGCCCCAGCATCTAGCCAGATTCTACAGCTTAATGCAATCAGGAAGAAAACAAGTTAATTCTGATTTTCTTGCAGCACAGATAACAGTTATTCCCAAGCCTGAAAACAGCCTTTGCTGGTTAAGAATTGTTGACTGAGATGAGATCCTTGCTGGGTGTAGATTCTAACCATAATTTCGATTACTACTACACTGATCCACTGAGATCAAATAGGATTATTTTCCTTTCAGACAAGTGGGAGACAATCTGCAAAGTGTTAACTGGTAGTACTCATGCCAGTAAAAGCAGTTCCCCTGCAACTCCTTGCCTGGATCATGCCTGGAATTGGGTTTGGCACAATACAATGCTCAGGATAGGACTTATATAGATAGCAAGATACATACAGAGACATAGCATGCAATTAACCATAGAGAGCAGCAGTAGCAGCAGCAGTCTATTACACACAAACAGTTTCAAAAATTGTGACATGAAATGGGACCCATTGGTTTAGTTTAGTGTGATTAGTCTAGAGCGATTTGGGCCAGTGAGCCAGCTGACTGGTTGGCCGCGATCACAGCCCTGGTCTCGGCTATTGGTGGGGTTCTCTGATGGAAGTATGTGGAGGGAGTTAAAGAGAGGGAAAGAAAGAGTTGCTGCGTCTAGCAGTCCTGGTGGAGATGACCCAAAGCCTCTGGCCTAAAGGAAGAAGGTTGAAGTAGCGGTGGCCTGGGTGAGAGGGGTAATTGGTGGACATCAATGCCCTAGAGTGCAGTCTTGTGTTATATAGGCAGTCAAGTGGGGAGAGGGGTCTCCCAATGATCCTCGCCTCTGCCCTAATCACCCTCTGTAGTTTATCCCTGTTGATGGTGGTGGAGCCGGCATACCAGACTAAGATGGAGGAGCAGAGGATCGACTCAATGGTGGAAGAGTAAAAGCTTGTCAGAATCTCTTGTTCCATGCTTCCTCAGTTGGCGGAGGAAGACGAGTCTCTGCTGGGCTTTCCACTGGATGGCAGTGAAGTTGGGCTTCCAGCTGAGATCCCTGGAGATAGTAGTGCCCAGGAGACAGGCACAGGTTACTCTAGCCAACTCAGTGCCATCAATGTAGAGGGAGGAGGGATAGGAGCAGACTTCCTGAAGTCGATGACCAGCTCAACAGTTTTAGCGATGTTGATCACCAGCCTATTCTCCTAACAGTATTGGCAGATTCTCTCCACCTGCTGGCTGTACTCCTGGATGTTGTCCTTATTGACGAGGCCAACAATGGTGGTGTCTTCGGCTAACTTTATGACCTTAACAGAGTCAGCCATGGATCTGCAGTTGTTTGTGTACAGAGAGAACAGTTGAGGAGACAAAGCACAGTCTTGAGGTGCAAGTGTGTTGGTGGTCATTGCCTGTAAGTGCATGTGCCCCAGTTTGACAACTTGGGACCTGTTGGAGAGAAAGTCTGTGATCCAAAGGCATAGGGTGAGATGGACTCAAAGTGTGGCTAGATCTTCCTGGAGAATGTGTGGGTAGATACTATTAAAAGCTAAGCTAAAGTCCAGGAGTAGAATTCTGGTATACGTGTCTGGTCTATCAAGGTGGTTGTAGACGAGCTCCAGGCAGGCATTTATGGCATTGTCAATGGACCTGTTTGCCCTGTAGGTGTTCTTGACGATCCGGCGACACTGCAGCCCACTAGCTCTGCTATCACAGTGACAGCAAAGGTCAGACATGGTGCATTTTTAAAATATCATATAACAGCCTCCATATCATATTCCTCTCACCTGATTTTTTTTTTCTTTCTCAAGTTGACTTTAGGTTTAATTCTCTCATTTTTCTCTTTCCAGTGTGCTATACTGGCTGACACCTTATAACAAAAGAGAATTTTATTAAGAAACAATTCACTTTCTTTTGACTTTTAGATTTCACTTTATGTCTTTTCTGAAAACACTGTAATATTCTAGATCTATTATTTGCTGCCTCTTTGTATTGTAGAAGTTTAGTGACCAATAAACTTATATGATTCCAGGTTAAGTGTGCTTAGTATTTTTATTTTTAAAGTGAGCTGCATGAATACCTCTATTGAAAGTGATAAATCAATTCCCCACAAAAAGAATGTGTGGATGTAGTCAGGTCCACTTCAGTGTGTAAGGACAACTTTGTTCAGGAGAAGTAAATGCAATGGAGACCAGGAGGAAAGTGACAATTAGGTATGGATCTTGCAGACTGGGCAGGAAATGAAATGACTTATCACAAACAGGCCTTTCCTTCTTAAAACATTAATGTATGCATGTCAGTGATGATGTATTATGATGGTATTGGTTCCTAGAGTTTGTTGTGAAGCTTGTTGATAGCAAGGGGCATTTTACTACAGTGTTGCAAGCAAAAGACTACCTATAAGGCTTGGTTCACATTAGCTTTTGCCAACGGAATCGGCTGTACGGTCCCAGGGTCTGTTCCGCTAAACGGACAAAAAAATGCAGCAGGACCCAATTTTCCGGACCGTTTCGCTCAGCAAACAGTAAAAAAAGAAAAAAGAAAACGGAAACAGAAGGTTTTGCAGCACAAAAGGAACCTATGTTAAATGGACGTTTTACAGCACACTGGCTGTAAAAATGGACCGTTTCCCCAATTCCAAATGGCTGGATCCATATGGCCGGCTCCGCAAAAAAACGCAACTGTGAACCAGGCCTAAATGTCAGAATAGTGCACAAAGCCAGTTAAGTTGTCTATTTAAAAAAAAAAAAAAAAACATTACCAAGGGAAAAGCCAACAAAAAAATAAATAAATAAAAGACACTAAACAGCATTATCTAATTTTCATTACTTAAAAGCAAAGCAAAAGTAAATGCATGAATAAAATTAATTCATGTTAGCTACATATGACAATCAACAATTAGATTAACCACTTCACCACTGAGGGGTTTTACCCCCTGACCACCAGAGCAATTTTCACCTTTCAGCGCTCCATCCATTCATTCGTCTATAACTTTATCATAACTTATCACAATGAAATGAACTATATCTTGTTTTTCCACCACCAATTAGGCTTTCTTTAGGTGGGACATTATGCCAAGAATTATTTTATTCTAAATGTGTTTTAATGGGAAAATAGGAAAAATGTGGGAAAAAAATTAATTATTTTTCAGTTTCCGGCCATTATAGTTTTTAAATAATGCATGCTACTGTAATTAAAACCCATGAAATGTATGTGCCCTTCTGTCCCGGTTATAAAACCATTTAAATTATGTCCCTATCACAATGTTTGGCGCCAATATTTTATTTGGAAATAAAGGTGCATTTTTTTCAGTTTTGCGTCCATCCCTAATTACAAGCCCATAGTTTATAAAGTAACAGTGTTATACCCTCTTGACGTAAATATTTAAAAAGTTCAGTCCCTAAGGTAACTATTTATGTATTTTTTTTAATTTTTTTTAATTTTTTTTAATTAAAAAAAAAAAATGGGGAGTGTGGGAGGTAATGAGTTAATTTTTAGTGTAAAACTAATTTATTTCTATGTAAAAAATGCTAAGGGTGTAGTTTTACTGTTTGGCCACAAGATGGCAACAGTAACTTTTTGTTTATTGCGACCTGCGAGCGTCCTTCCGGACGCTCGCAGGAAGTACAAGGAGGCTGTGTTTGTTTTTTCTCACAATAATCGCGCTGCCCATAGGAGAGCAGCGGATTTTCCCGTTCATTGATCTCCGGGCGAGCGGGCGGCGGCGTGTTTACTAGCGGCGGGCGGCGTGTTTACGAGCGGGAGCACGGGCAGTGGCGGGAGTGCACAAAGTACGGATTTCTCCGTTCCTGGGGGTTAAAGGATGGAAAAAGGGACGGAGAAATCCGTACGGGCGGGGGGAAAGTGGTTAAATTCTTATTTTATTTTGTTAATTTAGGAAAAGCCCCGACTCTTCTATCTAATGTATTCCATAGAATTAGTTCTGGTGAAAGGCTATTGTATATTTTCACTGTATTCACAGTAGATGCTTTGTCTTAGTACCTTCCTTTCAAGGTAATAGTGTATATCACTTTCCTTTTTTGTTTACTCACTTCTGTAGTTCTGATGCTTTTTATGTAGTTTTTATGTGGTAGTTTGACTATACAAATCAGAAAGAAAACAATCTTATATTTTTGTTATAGTGCCAGCCATTTATGAGTTGAGGGTAATTAACCTGCTAGTGTACCATTGGCATACTGAAGGAATACCAAAGGAAGACCATGCAAACAATATGCAGATAGGGATGGACGAACATGTTGACCAACTAACAGTTCCTGGCAGATAACGACTATTCGCCATTTGCAGTAAAAACAAACATTTCACAAATGTTCATTTGCCATTCACATTCAAATTTGCAGGGTATGTTAAGGAGAACAGTGGAAACAATGGGACTTTTTTTTCAAAAATATCTTTTAGTTTTTAAAGAAAATCAATTTTAAAGTTACGATAGGAAAAAAAAAAGTTTTTTTTCAAATGTGGTTAAATGAAAGATAAAGTAGCAACCTCACAGTAGTGTAAATTTATGTATTTCAAAAGAAAGAGCAGTGAATTTCATGCAGGGGTGTCCAGGTGGTCAGTAAGCAGTACATAATGACCACCTGGAAACCCGACGGGACTTGCAATGCTTTGGCCAGGGATCGATCTACAGCCAGAATATTACTGTAAGGATCCCTGGCAAATTTACCTGTGATTTGGTTTTCTGTATATTAATTTAGATTTTTTGTATTGTTTTATATTTCTGGTGCCTCCTTACCTAGGAAAATCATTAGTATATGTTTATAGCGCAACATTTGAATTTTAAGGAGTATGAAAAAATTAGTTCTGCCTGATGGACACATGGAGTTTGTATGTTCACTTCAAGTTTGTGTGGGATTCCTCCTGGTACTTCAGTTTTTTCCCCACATCCTAATAACATACACAGATAGTTTAATTGGTCAATGCCCCCCCCCCCCCGGCCATATTGTCCTAGACTACAAAAGGAACATATGACTATGACTGTCTATGGTAGGGATTACATTGTAAACTCCTGAGGGACAGTTAGTGACATAATTAACTACCCGCGGACCGCCGCAGTATAAATCTACGGCGGGCAGGGGGCGCTGCGGTTCTGACCTGCCGTAAACTCTACGTCCCATTCACCGCGAGCCCCCGCCCGTCCCCGCCGCTATCGCCGCTCGATCTCCGCCGCAGTGTGCTGCCCTGCCGCCTCTATGACGGCAGAGCACTGTGAGCCGGGCAGGAGCCATTTTCATTGGCTCCTGGCCCTGTCATTCATGTAAGCCGTTCCCATTGGCTTACATGGAGTGACAGGGTCAGGAGCCAATGAAAGCGGCTCCTGACCGGCGCACAGAGCTCTGCCGTCATAGAGACAGCAGAGAGAGCAGCCTGCAGTGGGGACAGAGCGACGGGAGCGGCGGATTTTAGCGGTGATTCGTCAGGGAGCGGCGGTTTACTGGACCAGCACCCTCTGGTCCTTAAGGGGGCAAAGGGTGCTGGTCCCGAAGTGGTTATAAACACTGTGTAAGTGGATGTCAGCGCTATGTAAATACACAATAAGAAGAATAATGTACACACACACAGCACACTGTGCTCAAACTACTAAAGCAATGCAGATGGATTGTAGCCACAAGCTTGTGCTGTCTTAGCATATCCATTGCAACCCAGATGTTGTTGCCACTCAGTTAAACAGCAGTACATCCGTTGCAGCATACAAGACACTGACATATGCATTTTTAGCATGCAGCAGTTACATTGCCATTCCATCCACGGAATCTGTGGGTAATGGAGAATTTACACAGCGCTTTCCATGTAAACCTAGCCTTAAGAGGCACTATGGCTAATTTCTTTTTTTTTTTTTTTTTTTTGTGGCTGTGATATTTATAGCTGTATGTGGAGAATAGTTAGTAACATAATGTGCCAGATGATTTTTTTTTTTTGCATTGACATCATCCTTGTGTAGGTTTGAGTTGCGTCGGCAGATTAACCTTACTGACGCGACTCAGGCTAATCCATTTAGGTGCAGGAGGCATCTTTCTCTGCTGTTCATGCTGCCGTTGTTGGTCTCCCCTCTGGGAAGCACTGGTAGCATATTCCATCTTTCAACTGCACAATCGTGCAGTTACATAGCTCTCCCCATCCGCCGTAAAGTGTATCAATTTGCCGCTGTGCAGTGCGAGTGGCACGCAACCTCCATCTGCGGTGGAAAGCAACCGCTGTGGGGAGAGGGACACAGCCTCACTGATGACGCTGGCCGGCAAGGACCCCTGTAGCGAAGCTGGCAATGAAACGGACACCTATTGTTGTCTGTTTCTATGGTTACCAGCCTTCACTGTTTGAAGTGCGCAGTATAGTGGCAGCATGAGAGGGGAGACACAAGCGCAGTAGCTCTTAAAAAAATAAACAGCACAAACACAGCTACAGCGCTTGTGTCTGCTCTCTCATGCCGCCGCTACACTGCGCACTTCAAACAGCGAAGGCTGGTAACCATAGAAACAGACAACAATAGGTGTCAGTTTCATTGCCAGCTTCGCTACAGGGTTCCTTGCCGGGCAGCGTCATCAGTGAGGCTGCGTCCCTCTCCACACAGCTGTTGCTTCCCACAGCAGATGGAGGTTGCGTGCCACTCGCACTGCACAGCGGCAAATTGATACACTTTACGGCGGATGGGGAGAGCTATGTAACTGCACAATTGTGCAGTTAAAAGATGGAATATGCTACCAGTGCTTCCCAGAGGGGAGACCAACAACGGCAGCATGAACAGCAGGGAAGGATGCCTCCTGCACCACAATGGATTAGCCTGAGTCGCGTCAGTCAGTGCTGGGCCGAAATTACGCATGAGCGTAATTACGCATCGTAATTCAATGTAAATTTACGCGTAAGCGCTACGCGTAAATTACGGTCTTACGCGTAATTATTTACGCGTAAGCAGTAGAGTGGTATCGTAATTACACTGTCTACCGTAATTGCTAGGTATGCGTAATTTTACGAACACTTACGCGTAATTTTACGCGTAATTACTAACGTAAAAACTCCCCTTTTCTAAGAGTAGCCAATCAGTCAACATCCTAAGCAACCAATAGTATCTTCTCCCGCCCTTCAGTATAAGCGTACGTTTTGACGCATACGAATGATATGTACGCAATAACTGTCACATTGACGGCTATTGCGTACATATCGTCCGTATGCGTAAAAAAATACGCATTAATGGGTATTACAGCACTACGCGTAACATCGTAGTGTAAGAGCCTACATTACAGTATCCTTACGCGTAACTGCGTAAGTTTATGCGTAATTACAGTGATGTACCGTAGATAATTTCCTACGCCGTAACCGTAATTGCGTAATGCGTAATAGCGTAAAATTACGCGTAATGATCCGTAAGCGTAGATTTTTCCATTACGACCAGCACTGGCGTCAGTAAGGTAAATCTGCCGACGCGACTCAAAACCTACACAAGGATGGTAAAAAAAGAGAGAACACCAAGAGCCCAATATAGTGTAGTATGTACTGGTAAGGTATAATTGATAGAGTAATAATATTAATTTAATACTCACAAACCAGGGTTACCAAGTAGGCAACCACTGTCAAAGCAGGTGGGGAGATTGTCCTGACCCCACTCAGGATTAAAAAGTCGCTCTCTGTAGTTGAAGAAGGAAGGGTGCAACCCTCCACCAAGGGTGGACTTGATGTAGATAATAGGATAACAGAGGCGCCAATAGGATAAAAAACACTAAAAGAACTTAAAAACCCATCTTGGTAATAGAGGAGGCAGTGGTGGACTCACCCCCTCCAAGCAGAACACACGACTGTGGATTTTCAGTCAAATCAATTTTATTGGATACTCCAAATAAAGTGCAAGGCGCTCAGTGTTGATGATACTGGCAGATGCTGTTTACTCCTATCTGTTATTGCCTGATGAAGCGGGTTTGCATCCCGTGAAACGCGTTGCGCTTTATTTGGAGTATCCAATAAAATTGATTTGACTGAAAATCCACAGTCGTGTGTTCTGTTATCCTATTATCTACACAAGGATGGTGTCACTGTAAAAAAAAAAAAAAAAAACATCTGCCACATTACATGTTACTAACTATTCTCCACATACAGCTATAAATATCACAGCCACAAAAAACAAAGAAATTAGCCATAGTGCCCCTTTAAAGTGTATCTATACTCATCCGGCTTACTTACATTTATTTGTAAGTATAAGACAAAGATGCTAAAGGAAAAAAAACAATCAAAAACAAACAATCAAAAACCCTTATATTTACCAATGAATTGTTTTTTATTTGCATGGTTCATCCCCTGAATCTGGCCATTTTTGAGTGCCAATGCCTCAGAGAGATTGGAGAGTGGCTCACCCCACTTGACTGTGATCTTGCCCATCCCATAGCTGCAGAGGCTGTTTGTAGAAGTGCCTCTATCCTTCCAGCCTCGGAGTGTACCATCCGTAATGACACAACAGGTGACAGGGATGTATAGAGAGAGAAGGAGGGCATAAATACCCCTTCAAGGTATGTAAGTGAAGGGGGTAGCTGGGAGAAACTGTTACGCAATCCTGAACCAAAAAAATAAAAGTCAAAATGAACATACACACGCCTTACTAACCGTAGTCCACTCATCTCTTAGAGCGACATAGAGGAGGCGGGGAGTGGCGGAGAGTGACAGTGTATGTGTAAAACGCCTGAAGGTGACACGCTGCGTGTCGCTAGCATGGCGGTTTACTTTGAGGGGCACAGCAAGGTGCAGGGGGGGGCCTGGGGGGAGATAATATAGCAACAGAGACAGGGCATTATAGTCAGAACCAGCCTCTGTATGCTAATAGGATTTTTAAAACCCACCTCGGGTTCTCTTGAAAAACACATGGAACTTATTCAATTGCCTTTTTCTCCAAAGTTTTCTTCCAGGAGGTACTTTTTCATCTTTTATTAAACCACTTCAGCCCCACAGTGTCGAAAACCTTATGCATCCGAGCAACGTTCACCTCCCATTCATTCACCAATAACTTTATCACTACTTATCATAATGAATTGATTTATATCTTGTTTTTCCGCCACTAATTAGGCTTTCTTTGGGTGGTACATTTTGCTAAGAATTATTATTTTTTTCTAAATCCATTTGAACAGGAAGATAAAGAAAGAAATGAAAAAAAATCATTATTTCTCAGTTTTTGGCCATATAGTTTGAAATGAATATATGCTACCGTAATTAAAATGCATGCATTTTATTTGCCCATTTGTCCTGGTTAATACACCGTTTAAATTATGTCCCTATCACAATTTATGGCACCGATATTTTATTTAGAAATAAAGGTGCATTTTTTCAATTTGCTCATAAGAGACCGTCGCTTTTTCTGAGCCGGACTTAGATCGGTGAATGGGAACTAATAAATAGAACTGTGTACAGCGCTCACACCCTCATTCATCAAAACAAGCAGTTGCACATTCAAATGTAGGCTTTTGTTTGAAACAGCAAGTCTACAATAACCAACTTCTAAAGTCTCTGTGACAGTCT
This sequence comes from Hyperolius riggenbachi, assembly GCF_040937935.1. Classification (NCBI taxonomy): domain Eukaryota; kingdom Metazoa; phylum Chordata; class Amphibia; order Anura; family Hyperoliidae; genus Hyperolius; species Hyperolius riggenbachi. Next base: position 299,043,723 of record NC_090647.1, read on the forward strand.
ATTAGAACCAGTCCACAGCATGTAAATGTGATAACTGCTAGGTCATAGTAGTAAACTATACTCTCACCAATGTTGAATGGCTGATAGTGTTAGATATCAGCAAAAGCGTTTAACAGCATGTAGTTTGTCCCAAGACTTGTGCTTCTCCCTGTATGCAGCTCAGACACAAAAAACAGGAGGGCACATAGCGTAATCTGGTATATACAACTTCAGTCGGTTTCCTCCACCAACTATATTAACCACCATGATCCACCTTAAAGGGACACTGTAGGGGGGTCAGGGAAAAATGAGTTGAAGTTACCCGGGGCTTCTAATGGTCCCCCACAGACATCCTGTGCCCGCACAGCCACTCACTGATGCTCTGGCCCCGCCTCTGGTTCACTTCTGGAATTTCAGACTTTAAAGTCTGAAAACTACTGCACCTGCGTTGCCGTCTCCTCACTCCCGCTAATGGCACCAGGAGCATACTGTGCAGGCCCAGTATGGTCTGTGCCTGCACCGTGTGCTCTTGGTGACATCAGTGGAAGCGAGGACACGGCGACGCAGGCGCAGTGGTTTTCATACTTTAAAGACTGAAATTCCAGAAGTGAAAAGGAGGCGGGGCCGGAGCATCGGTAAATGGCTGCGCGAGCACAGGATGTCTGTGGGGGACCATTAGAAGCCCCGGGTAACTTCAACTCATTTTCCCCCGATCCCCCTACAGTGTCCCTTTAACGCACAGTGTCAGTAAACCACAAGTAATGCTGATATAGATTGTGCTCCCCAAATAGCCAGGCTTACCCAGTACAGGCCAGCTAGAATCATTTGTTGTGGTATACACTCCTCTTTCCTTCATAGGTAACCGCACCTTTAAAGACTTAAAACACAGCTTCCATAGCGTAACTCCGTTTTATTAAATATAAAAGTAACATAGATTTACACTTACATATGTTCAGCAGATATGCACATTTAAAATCAAAGGACGTCTCTCCACAGTGTATCGCGTCTCTGCTGCCGTCGCGCCTGAGCCCATGCCAAACTATATTCCCATTCACTGATCGGGGGGCTAACGGCAGGTGGCTGGAGCACGCACGGTAGCATGCGCGATCGCGCGCACAGCACAGCTGTAGCAGCACAGCCTATCTGGACGAACATATTCGTCCAGATAGGCTGAAGTGGTTAAATAACTTTCCAGCACACTGCAATGAATGAAAGTACCAAAAAGTAAGTAAAAAAGTGCTGCCAAAATTATTGAGTATTTTCTTGCTTGCTGGTGGTTTAAAAGGCATTTTACTGATAAGATAACGTGAATTGAATAAGGTCCATAATGAATTAAAAATATGACTTTCCTTTAAGTTTAAATAAATTATCCTAATCTGAAGCTAAACAAACTTTTAAAAATCCACTAATTATGGATTGAGAAGAAAACTAGAAACATTCTTAATAGTTTTAGAAGTACGCAATTTGTCCAAGTAGTTCTATACTTTTTCAATAGGAATTTTTCAGTTTGAGAAGGAGTTTAGAGTACTGTTCCATGACCCACAGTTTTAAATGGAAATCATATTTTCTTGTTTAAAAATAGATTTTTTTCCTCTTTAAAGCTCATTTGAAACCAACATCCTCCTAATAGAACTTGATTCTTCTTAAGAGGTTAGGAGAACAATGCGTCTTCAGAACAGTGCATGTGAGAGACATGATAGTGGGTCTAATTTGCACATCTAGGCCTATTTAAGCCTCAGATTGCCTCATTGTGCCGCAGAAAGATGTGGTTGATAGAACCCAGAATTAGGGCTCTGTACGGTAGCAGAAATGGCACCAATTGGCGGCATGATATATCCTGATTGCAGACCTAATCTTGCTATAAAAACCTAGAGCAGACCCCATGGGGAAATATTTATGAATCCTGATTGTGACATCCCATTTAAAGCTTCATCCTAGATTTACCTGCATTTGCAACTCATGGATACACAGAAGAACAGAGTTTCTGCATTTACATTACATGCTCTTGTCGCAAACAAAACGTATTTTATTTCAGTATATTTTAAGGGCATATTCATGCTAGATTACCGATATTGTTTTTTCACCTTGGCTATCTGGCATTCATTTTTAGGGATAACTCAGGTATTACCTGCATAACCCAACATTGTTTTTGTGATTTCTTTAACAACATTTTGCTGCGTTTATTTTGTCTTTACAAACTGAAGTCATAGATAAAAAGGAAAGGAAACAGAATTAGACATTAGCGCACATAACAGAAAGACTGAAAAGCTATTGGAATGATATAGACATGTATACAGCTATTTTTTCAAGCCTTTTAAAGAAAAATTGGGAGAGACATAGAAAGTGCCATTACTTTCTTACTTTTACCATGCTGCATGCCTGACTGTTGTGTTGATCCTGTGCTGCCAATGTCTACAACTCTACATCCCACAGTGCCGGGACAAGGTACTCCCACATCCAAAGGCTGAGACACCAAAGACTTAGACTTAGAGGTGCCCCAGGGCCCCCAACACCTTTAGTTATCTGGCTTGCAGTCACTGCCATGTATCCCCTTCTCTCATTTCTGCTTCAAACACGATAGGGGAATGATAGCTGAGTGAGTTGTGCACCCCATCATACACTGCGCCCTGAGGCTGGAGCCTCTCTCGCCTCTGCCTCAGCTCGGGCCTTTCATTCCAGTCCCAGTCCCAGAATGCATACTCAACTCAGATTTTCTGACGCCACTGGCTGCATGTGTCTTCCTGTTGCTCCTGAGGCATAAGGATCAAAATAACATTCAGAATATTGCCACTTTAAAAGCGAGTAAAGATGGCAGCTTCTATATGCCAGATGTTTAACAAGGTCTGACGCCTGATTGACTCCCAAACACATTGTTCACTCACCCCACTTGCTGCAAGCCTGTGGTGCAATGTGTCTTTTTCCTCTAACTCCCTCTATAGTACAGGTGTGTTGCTATCCTCTACACGCACATGCACTCACACATACATGCACACACTTGCACTGCAAACACCACAAACATACAAAAATGGTTACACACACTCACACGCACACACTGCATACACCCCAAACATACACATGCACAAAAAAGGTACACAATATCAATGTAGGGTAACAATTTTCCTTGTATGTCCATGCTTAGCTGCTATGATTACATGTAGAATTATATGGCCTTTCACCTAAAGCCATAGTCTAAGTACACACATGCGAGAATTGTGTTCAGGAAACGAACAATCTTTTGGGTGACAACTCAGGGAACTATAATGAGCAGACACATTCCTAGCCTTGAGGCTAGCAATGTGTTCTGTTACTATGGAGAGGGGCAGTGGGACGACCATCAGCTTCAATCTATAGACAGGGGTTGAAAGAACATTGTCTGTGAACGGTCATAATCAGACATTTTTGCAAAGACAGCTAATGTGATAATAGTGTAATGCTTACCATTAATAGTTAAACTAGAAAAACACTCTTTCATAAGATATTTTGTCCTTTTACACTAAATAGAGAAATACCTATTTCCATGAAACTTTACTTCTGCTTTGAAGAAGAAAAAAACATCTTAATTCTGCATATTTTCACTTCCGTTAACAAATTAGGTTCAGGAAAAAAATGATGAAGTTGATTGAATTTTAAAGACAAAGTAAAAAATGATCTCTTCATCCAAATGGACCATCTTAAGGCTAACTTAAGTAGATTTACGTTTACTTCCACTGTAAAGAGTAGCTTTACCGAAAAATAGTGGGGGGGGGAGGGTAAATAAGTACATTGCAAAATGAGAAATTAAAAAATAAAAGAGAGATCAAGAAATGTATAAAGAACTTATCTGTGAATGCTGATGGTTATGCCTAGAACTGGGCAGAATCCATTGCTTCTGGGTGTCGGGCGCTTGTTCCCCGCTGATGACGTGCTGGCTGGGACTCAAGCCGCGCTTCCTGATAGGCGGAGGGCGCGTTCTCAGTACGCCCTCCACAAAGGTAAACAATAGTCAGCTGACTGAGGTCAGCTGACAGCACAAGCATCGGCTGATTATTCAGCTGACACTCAGGCAGGTGTGTCTGCTATGATTGGATGTGCGGAGTGTGGCTGGCCACTAATTGGATGGATGTTGTATTTAAATATGCAGAGTGCTCCCAGTCATCGCCCGTGATAAGCATAGCTGTGGCTAGTTGCTGGGTGTGCACTCATACTATCTGAATTATCTGGAATTGACCTTGGCTTGTATTTGACCATCTTTGTCTGCTGTTTAACTAACCCTTGCTTGTCACCTGGATACTCTTGCCTGCTGCCTGGACAGACCTTTGCTTGCTACCTGGATACTCTTGCCTGCTACCTGGACCGACCTTGCTTGTTACCTGGAAACTCTTGCCTGCTGCCTGGACCGACCCTTGCTTGTTACTTGGATACTCTTGCATGCTGCCTGAACTTACCTTGCTTGGACTCTCTTGCTTGCTGCCTGGATCAACCATTGCCTGTTTCCTGAACTATCTGTCATCTTGCTGGCAGTCATTGCTGAGGGCCTCATCCTCCTAAATTAAAGTTACTAGTCCTGTGTGATACTTGTGAACTGTTGAACTTTGCTACACTTGCCTCAGTGGGGTTCTGGCGGGTTATTGTCCAGTCTACTTCAGTCTGTATGCCTTGCACATTAAGACCTGGGGGTAACCATAGTCAGGAGACAAATAAAGTGTCCTGTTCACGCGTGGGCTTGTCTAAAGGTGAAGACCGTGGGCTGGGCACAGAGCCGTGGCACTAGATTGGGGCATTGGGACTGATTGTGGACATAACCTGTCAAGCCTTACAAAATGATTGATATTTTCCATGTAATGTGTACATGTAATTTGATCCACATTGAACCTGTGTATCAGCATCTTTACTACTGGCAGACAAGAAAAAACTAGACATCACCAACTGTGATGATCTATAACCATCCGCTAACAAAGTATAGGCTAAAAGGTTTTTTTTTTAATTTCCCACAATGCAACAAGATTCACAAAAAGGAAACTGTCATGACCATGGCCATGACATCATACTGTGGGAGGGGTTTAACCACAATATTAGCCACACAGACCGCCATAGTTATTTATTTGAGAAAAGGTAAAGATTTCTAATGGGTTAAAGTGACTTACTTTAAGTAAACTCAAGGTGGACCGAAGGACATACTTAAAAAAAACAGATACTAACCTAAGAAGAGGGAAGAGGGATCCTCCAGAGGCTTCCCATATCCTCCTTTAGACCACCTCAGCTGGACCCAGGACCCTCCTTAAGATCGTGTCCGTGCTACTTTTCATGCACGAGCACAGCCATGCTGCACCTGGGTAAGTTTGGCCACACCTGGACACCAGCAGTACAGAGCCAGCTTACTGCACAGGTGCAGCTGTTCTCGTGCAGGAGCAGTACAGCTGCGCTCATGCATGAAGAGGAGTGCAGTTATGATTAGAAATCCAACAAGCTTGTAATGGCAATTGGGAACAATTTTAAAAAACCTTCACTAGGTGGAATATCATCCTATAGCATCCTACAACACACAAACTAAAGGTGAATAGGTGACCATCATGCACATGCTTTGGAAAAGTCCGCATATATCCCAGATTTGGAAAGAAGTATAGATTATGATCCAGACACATTTTAAACCCTTTTTCAAACTCTCGCCTCAGCTGGCTTTATTATTAATGGGTCTTGAGAAGATTGACTCTCTACATTATTTAGTTATTTGTCACATTTTGATGGCCCCACTACATCTCATTACATTAAACTGGAAATCCAGAGACCCTCTTAGTGTATCCAATCATGTTGCAATAGTGTTACAACATTTAACAATGGAACAGAATCTGTGAAACAAGGGGCCATATGCAATTCACTTTTTCACCTGAGTTTTCTCCTAGGTGATATTTTAAACTTGTCAATAAAAGGCATTTTAAGCCACCAGAAAGAAAGAAAATACTCAAAATAATTTTGAAAAGTACTTTATAATTTACTTTTTGGTACTTTTTTAGTCGAAAAGTACTGGAAAGTTATTTTAAATATAAGATAAAAATTATCTCCTAGGAGAAAACTCAGGTGAAAAAGTGAATTACATATGGGCCAAGAGGACTTAAACATTTCAACTGACTTTCAACAACAAGATAACTGGAAACCGTTCTTTGTTTAGAAATTATGTAGGTAACCTGTTATTTAAGTTGGGTTATGTAGTTAAGCTGTTATAGACCTCATGTTGAAGTCTCATGTGCTTCTATATACATAAACGTGCTTATATGTATGATAGTAAGACAGTATGGTCTATATGCAATTCACTATTTCTCCTGAGTTTTCTCCTAAGTGATACTTGTCAATTAAGTGCCTTTTAAACCAACAGAAAGCAAGAAACTGCTTGAAATAATTTTTCAATTGCAAAGTGCTCAAAAATTAGTCTAAATCGAAGATTAAAAATTATCTCCTAGGAGAAAACTCTGGTGAAAAAGATAGTTGCAAATTGGTCCCTGAGTGTTCAGTTGTTCCTGATTATTAAGGTGTAGCAACAACAATTAGCATGGATTGTTGTGTGTGCACTGATAAGTCTTAGAGACCCTGATATCAGGCACTAATAAGTCTTCTGGAGTGGTTTTATGTCCTACCATTCGTGAGGGCTGAGATAGTGTTGGTTATGGTTTTCTCACAAGTTCTACAAGCTACATATCCGAGTAACATTTTTTCCTGTATACTAGAACTCATTATATTGTAATATGTAGCTTTTGATTTGAATGCCTTGTATGCACAATATACTTCTCAGAGAACTATACAGTTAAATATATGTGTGTGACGATGGTCTGATTTCATTCAATGTAGCTTTTGGTCATACAATTGTATCTGATTTCTTAAAGAGACTCTGTAACAAATTTTTCAGCCTTAATTCTTCTATCCTATAAGTTCCTTTGCCTGTTCTAATGTGCTCTGGCTTACTGCAGCCTTTCCTAATTGCACAGTGGCTGTGTTATCTCTGTTATATGATCTAATCTGTTTCCTTCTGTCGGCTCTGTGGGGTTAAGGCTTGAATGTGTGGAATGTGCAGGGCTGCTTGTGATTGGATAGAAGTGATACACACCCTCTGCAGGCCCCCTGCAGGCTCTGTATGACTCACACACTCTGCTTATGTGAGCCTATCACAAGCTGGTTAGTTTGTTTGTAAACACTGCCTAAAACTGTTAATTACAAGCCAGGATTGCAGCAGAGAGTGGCAGAAACAGCACAGAGGGGCTCAGGAGAACATAATGAATAGAACGGTATGCTTTTTGCTGTAAAAATTTTAGAGTACAGATTCTCTTTAATAAATAAATAAAAATGTATTGGCTTCCTTCTTAGGTAAGTATCTGTTTTTTAAATGTAGGTTCTCTTTTACACTTTAACCACTTCACCCCAAAGGGGTTTTTACCCTAACGAACAAGAGCGATTTTCACCTTTCAGTGCTCTTCCCTTTCATTTGCCAATAGCTTAATCACTACTAATCACAATGAAATGATCTATATCTTCTTTTTTTCACCACCAATTAGGCTTTTTGGGGGTTGATATTTGTTTTCAGTAAGTACTTTATTTTCTACACATTTTAACCACCTTAGCGGTATGGACGAGCAATAGTTCCGGCCAGCGCTAAGGGCTGGATCGGAGGCGGCTGACGTCAGGATGTCGGCTGACGTCCATGACGTCACTCCGCTCGTCGCCATGGCGACGAAGTAAGCAAAACACGGAAGGCCGCTCATTGCGGCCTTCCGTGTTACTTTTGGCCGCCGGAGGCGAACAGAAGAACGCCTCCGGAGCGCCATCTAGTGGGCTTTTTAATTTAAAAAAAACCCTCCCGCAGCCGCCCTGGCGATCTTAATAGAACGCCAGGGTGGTTAAAGGGAAAACAAGGAAAATATGAAAAAATACACTATTTCTCCAATTTCATCCCCTATAGCTTTAATATAAATGCTACTACTTTACATAAAACCCACACATTTTATCTGCCTATTTGTCCTGGTTATCACAACATTTTAATTATGTCCCTAGTACAAAGTATGGTGACAATATATTATTTGGAAATAAAGGTGTATTTTTTCTATGGTATTTTTTTTTTCTTACTAATCTCATGTGCATGTTCACGAGAATGCACGTGCACGCGCGGGAGCGTGCACGTGCACGCACACAGTGGCAGCAGCATTGTTTGACTTTTAAAAACGTCCTGGAGCCATTAAGAGGCTCTAGCAGGACATTTTTATAAGTCTGGTTGTCATTAAGTGGTTAAAGTGGACCTGAACTCTTGCACAGGGCCGAAGGAAAACATAGAGAAATGCACCCTCTATGTATTTAGAGAGTTTAGGCTGTCTAATTCCCCCTGATTTGTGTCTAATCTCAAGATGTAATTTGATCCTCCCCTGTGTCACATGACTGCCTATGACAGATAAGCAGATAAGCCCATTTGAAAGCACAGCCTGTAAACAATATATCTGCTTCCATGAATCAGGAAGTAGAAACTGTGCAGATTTATTTTAGGATTTGTATGAGCTGTAACAAATAAATGTTTTTTGTTTAAAGGTTATTAGGCTGTTGTGTATCTTTTAGTGCAGAGAGGAGGTCTGAGTTCAGGTCCACTTTAAGACTCTTTTGTGCTATACGAACATGCCACAGACCACACTGTGTCTGAGTAACAAGGCAACAGTATTATTCACGGCCCTTGTGGGACACATGCTAAGATGAGGATAGGTACAGAAAAAATGGGTAACAGCAAAGTTACTCTGTGCTATTCAGATACAGAGCAAAAAGGAAGACAACTGAAAAGTATTGTGTGTTGTGTATGCCTTAGGTAACGTTACATTTTATGCCTAAAAAAGGTTGCCTTGAAATAGACCTGTGAGTTTTAGCTACTCATCTGCCTTATATTTCTATTGCAGCTTGAATTAATTCTTAGTGTTTGCTTTCTAAGAAGGAATAACAATTATGAATATTTATGATATCTGATTTTCTTTGTTATCCAAGTCCTTTCTTATAAAACCTATAGATAAAAAGTTAGGGTTCAGTACTTCCTTGTCCCCCTGTGTCAGGTTGCATCCTGAGGGTTGGAGTGAGATGTTCAAGGTAAATGCATATGAGCAATATTCACGGCAGACTTTTTTCCATGGTAATGTTTAATATGGTATGCAGAAGAGCAGGTCTTTTACACTGCATGGTGAAGGCCACACCATGCACTCCTCACTCATTACTGACCCACCTGTTCTGCCATGATCACAGACATGCTCCAGGAGGCTCAACACAGAGTAAGCAAGGGAATTAATTAACAATCAACAGTACTGTGTATCGAGTAAGGCAAACTTAATAAGCCCAGCTCGGGCCAGGGATGAGAAAAGGGCTATAATAGAAAATTCATATACATTAATGGATTCAAGCCCATTTTGAAGAGACATAGAAGAGGTCAGACTTGAAAGGTGACGACTAGATGTTCAAAGGGCCTTGCAAAAAAAAAAATTCCCTGAAAAAAAAAAAACAAGGAAAGAAAGAATATGACATAATACATGGTACATTTTAATAGCCTGTATTTTAGTGCAATGTGTATTCACCCACAAGTCTATCAATTTGGATCAATATCTAGACAATGAAAATGACTAATATCTCACCCTCATAATTTCCTGTTTTCTTTCCACTTTTAGTATAAACTCTACACAAGAAACTGCTTTGTAACTACTTTTGTTTAATGCAATTATTTATTGCTACATTTGTTTAATGCAATTATTTAATGCTATACTTGTTTAATGCTATTATTTTGTTTAATGGATGTTTGCCTTATCAGTAACCTATGGTTAGTTCTCTTAATATGTACATAATAGTAAATTCACATCAATGATTTAAATTATATACAATACAATACAATGATATTTGTAAAACGCCTTTCTCCCATAATTTGTAAAACTCCTTTCTCCCATAGGAATCAAAGACTCACAGTGCATCATATATACAGTGTATACAGTATATATATATATATATATATATATATATATATATATATACACACACACACACCGTTATATAGAATAAACAGAAAAAGTTTCTAATTGCAAACCGAGAAGACATTTGACCCAAGTGTCATAGAACATGGGTCCATCAGTTGACTTGGAAAAAATAATAATGGAAAGGTCTGAGGTGAGTGTATGTACCAATCCTATATATCCCCTATGTCTCATATATATTTCAGATGTTAGGAAGGTAAAACAATGTATTTTTTTCAGAGTATGACATGCTCAGACTTGTTGAACTAAGTGGATTGAGGACCAAGCGAGAGATAAAAACGAGTGAATATCGGGAATTGTGGTTATGATTTTGCTTGTGTTATTTTCTGTGATAACTTTAAAAGGGCTACATTTTTCATTTCCACTTTCATTTGGTAGAACCAGCTTGTTGGAAATAAATAATCATGTGGTGTATGCCATAAATACACAAGATGTGTAATTCAGATTGTTACTTAAATTGTGTTTCCATTTCAGCGTGCCGCCAACGGTTATTTACAAGAAAAACACGTCTAAAGATTCAAATTATGCTTCCTTGCAAACATGGCAGCAGTCCACTGTAGTTCTACATTCTCTGGAAATGGGAAATAAACCTATTGTGTCCCTATAGTTTTTTCATGTTTAAGACAAAGAGATGCATCAGAATATTAAAACTAAGCATGAAACCTTGGGTTAATCATGAGTAGATTAATAGGAACTTAATAACTGCCACTTCAGAAGATGGGGAAAAAGCTTGAGCAAGCATCCCTTGGACTTGAAATGGTCATAGTGCCAGTCTGCTTTGTGCTTTTGGCTTCCACCCCATGATTAACTCAGTAGCTGCACTGTCTTATAAATGGCCATTTGCATTACACACCTCTGTGACATGCTGCTTCATTGAAGTACATGCTTGAACAGTGCCTGGGTTCCTCTCCTGCTTCCCTTTAGAAAGTTGGAATTTAGCCATTTGATTTCATAGTTTAATACAGACAAATCTTTCAACACAATGATTAGGTAAATGTTTCTTCTTCGCTACAGTTTTGGACCAGTATGGTGTACCTTTAATTTGTGTTTCTGTGGTTAGAGCACATAAATAGATCAGCTTGTGAATACTGCAACCACATTTTACTACATTTCTTAACCACCTCCTATCTAGAGATTATGTCCACTTTCTGGACCAGGACAGTCTTTTGCACCTGTGCAATGTCAGTTTGTGCTGTCCCGGCAGGGGACACAGGGGGCACTGGAGGGGGAGGATGATGGTGCTGTGACATATGTCACAGCACCACAAATTAAACAGCATTAAAATTATATTGAGGAAAAAAACGGTTCAGGGCTACTTTAAGCTGCACAACGTCTCTGAAAATGAACATCTCCCAACCTCTTCCCAGCACTAACATCCAACCCCATCCATTGCCTCACAACACCTTCCCCCTTTCTGACACACCTAACACTAACCTCCCCCTCTGGGTTGCAGATTGTGCCATAGAATTCTAGTGCACAGGCATAAAAGAAAGGAGAATTGAGGTGCACATGCAGTTCAGCACAAGACAATGGGCAGCACTAAAAGTGACACTTTTGGAGATAGTGACACATTGCACAAGGATTTGTTGCATTTTTGCTTGGCACTATAAAATATCAATAATACAGATGGTCACTACACATTGGGTGCTGTAAAAATGTATTTACTTAGGGAGTGGTTTGTTTGTTTATTTGTTTATGTTTGTTATGTTTAAGTTTATCCATATATTGGTTTATTTGACACAAAGGCCTGCGATTTGCGATTTGCTTCTGATCGCAATTCGCAAGGTACATTAAACTAATGGAAACTGCAGCAGCAATTTCCATTAGTGCGATCTGATTGCGATGCGATTTTGGTCAAAGCGCAATCGTCGTCCTGCCGCGTTTTGTATGCGATTGAGCTGGACTATAATGAGTATAGTAGCTCAATCGCAATCACAATCGCATGGTGGAAATTGAAACGCGATTGCGATCGCGATTGGAATCGCGATCGCAATCGCGATCGCGATCGCGTTTCATAGTGGAAAAGGGCCCTAAAAAAGGCCCATTTTACACTTAATCAGTTGCTCTCAGTTAAAACTGAAAGAAAACTGATTTTCAAAGTAATGCCCATGTTTCCCTATGGCACATATCCCACCATACGCAATTTAAATGAAATCTTTTCACAATGCACTGCTATGGAAAAACCACGTACCAATGCATACTAACGCACACTAATGCACACTAACACATACCAACGCAGTAAGTGTAAACAGGCTCTAAGGCTATTTGGTAAAAAAAAAATATTGAATTTGCTAAATTAGACTTTTTTTTCTCCCAAATTGACTAAGATTTCCACACGTGTGGTAATGGTTCAGTAATTAACCCCCAAAACTTGCTTCAATTCATCAAGATCTGCTCAGCTATGTAGAAGTCTTACCAGCTGTGAAATAGGCCTCTGATTTTTCTCCTACAAGTGGACTGCATGAGCCATTCCTACTTCAGCCTTCTCTTGTGACAGCTTAGTACTATAGTAATGCGCTTCCTGAATCGCTTTAATGTGCATGCATGCAAATAGAGGGCCCTCTTCTGTGTATCAGTATAGTGTGTTTTTTTTTCTTTCTGATTTCCCACACAGCAATGCATCGGATCAAATGGTGTGAGTACTAGCTAGCTATCTCTTTTGCTTGTCCAGTTTACCAAATGCAGATTGCTACTTACTGGCAAGTCCAGGCTGGTATTAAGTACCAAACATTTTACTTCTTTTATTGTAATCTTTGTGAATTGACATTCATTGAGTTTTTATTGCACACGTTGGTAATTTAACTCACTAGTCAGTAATGTTACTTTGCAATGCAGTAACAGCCTTAGTGAACTGCTGTTTGGCAAGATGTTCTGTAAAATCAGCTGTTTTCTGCATTAACAAATGTGATAATGCTTATTGCATTGAAGCAAAAACACGGGATCCGCCTCACTGGTGTGGTTACCATTGAACACAGTTTTATAATTTGTTTGACATTGGTGTACACAGATCCAGCAAATCCATTTCTGCATACACACCACATTCACTTCTTCTTCAACTGCTATAAGTTGGTATGTATATGGTAAGTGCACAGTTATGTATCGGACTTACATATTTATTATAACGCTTATGCTGATATGTCAAGTGCTGTTTATGTTGTCCAAGTTGCTTTCACATTAGGTGGCGGATATAAATGGTTATGTTGCCATTGATATTGCAGAATTTTTGTTTACTAATAACAATATTATCATTATTAATTTAGTGAAATCATCATTGTACAACACACAATATCAGCAGTAGTATGTTTGAATTCCATCAGCTCGTTGCTTTTATAAAACATAGTTTAGAGGATCTTTAGAGAGCGTTTTCTGTACTGTGTGCTTTTGAAGCAAGTAAAAATGAAGAAAGCAGCTTTGGTAAATGGGGATCAAACCTGGCGCTGAACCCTATTAGTGTAGTGAAGTGTGAACTCCAAATTTTGAATGGAAATCCTGAAGGTCTAGATATTTTTAAAGTGGATGGAGGGGTGAAATAGGCCCCAAGGCAAGGCCTTGGCATCCATCAATAGTCTTTTTGGTAATGGGAGGTAGAAGAGTGGTCGGAGTAAGTGGCAACCATGCCTCCTAATATCCACTAGACCCCAGGGATCTGCCTAGATTGCCTTGCGGATGATCCTGCACTGTATAGTCTATCTGAAGATCTTTAGCAATTCAGAGAAGGTAAAGAGATCCTTAGCACTCATCTTTGCCTGGCTGATGAGAAAATGCCAGTGAAGAATTATAGTACAATAATACTGTTGGAGTAGCCTACATGAAGTCACTATTTTTGAAAAGGATGGAAACCTTACTGCATGCAGCAGAACACAGAATCCACTGGTCAAAGATCACAGCCAAAGCATTCAATTTATCACTATTGGTGTTTCATTGCGGCACATCTCATATTTTCTTTGAGACAAGCAGGGCCGGATTTATAACTCATGGGCCAATAGACACAGGCATTCTAGTGCTCTAAACTCCACCCTGAAGACAGGCCACACCGCCAAGTAAAAATATTCTGAACTGTAATGCCTTCCTTATATCACTAACTGTGCTCAGAATCTTACACTCTAATCACTGTCTCTTATCATCCTCAGTGTCATGAGAGAAGGTGTAAGTGCCTGATGTCAGTGCTCCGAGGAGTGGGCAGCCTCTCCCACATAAGGCACCTGGAGGCATGTGCCTATAGTGCCTTATGAAAAATCCGGCCCTGGAGGAAAGACAAGACACAGAACATTTATATCATGCTTTTCTTTTGGTGGACTCAAAGAGCCAGAGCTGCAGCCACTAGGGCATGCTTTATGGGCAGTAGCAGTGTTAGGATGTCTAGCCCAAGGTCTCCTACTGAATGGGTGCTGGCTTACTGAACAGGAAGAGAGGTCTATTCCCCATGTCCTGCCCTTCTTACAACATCAAGATGTGTGTTTTGTTTCATTAAAATGGTCCAGTTCTGCTATTTGCTATTTATCCAGAGAAATAAATATTAGCTGGCCACAGCATTCTGAGGAACATTCAGTTTATAAAATTGCTGAATGCATTTGGCTACTAATCTTAATGAGGGAAATTTGGGGGAAGGGAGCAAGTAAAAGAGTTGTATTTTAAAAGCAGAATGGGAGATTTGCAAGCTGAGCCCTGCAGGAGCACAGAAATCTATTTTCATTATAAGAAGTATTGATTTTTGTATTAAAAAAGTCTCATTACTAGAGATAATTACCTTGGGGTTTCTTGGTTACTCTTTTGGTTCCTAAATCTTGCATCTTAATCTTTTTGTGCCCCTGAAAAGGTACAATGGTGCAAACAATAAAGTGCGGGCAATCGAACCAAAAGACATCTTGTTCTTGTGACACCGATCACCTTTTGTATCCGTCTCTAGGTTTACCATGGCTAATTTGCTTAGGCTGACTTGAAAGCTGACCAGAATTACAGCTATACAAAGCAAAATAACAGAAAGGCTGCATTGCTTTAATCACGCATCTGTGGTGCCAGCCCTGCTCACCATGAATCTTGCTGAAAGAGTCAGCAAAGGTTTTGGCGACCTCTTCACTGCCTCCATGTGACTGTGCTGCAGCCTCTATATATAGTTGAGGCCAGAAAATGACATCACATTATGCCCAATCCTATTCACTATTTTCCTAAGTTTTTTTCCCTAGAAGATACTTTTTAATCTCCGTTTAAAAACAACTTGCCTGCACTCTGCAATTGAAAAAGTACCAAAAAGTAAGTAAAAAAGTACTGTCAAAATTATTCTGAGTATTTTCTTGCTTGCTGGTGGCTTAAAAGTTATTGATAAGATGTGAAAATATCACCCAGGAGAAAATTGTAATTGGATTGGGCCCATTGGTTTTCTTCTCACTTCCACTATCTGCAAGAGTGGCAGGAGCAGTGTGTGGAGGGAAGAGAGGGTCAAAGTTTTTGCAAAGTTGGTATCATGGGCAGGTGAATATGGCTGTACATAACTATCCACTACAGAGAACAAAATCTGCCGTTATTGGATGTTTATTTTACTTTATTACAATATCTTAAATTGGTCATTTACTCTTAAACAATTTTTGTATAAGCAATAAGCTCTAATCAGTGTAATAAAAACTGGAGAAAGGAAATCACACAAGCAAACTTGGAAACAGGCTGTAAAATGATACAAAGCTGAATCTCCCTAATAAATAAATCAATACAAAAAAAAAATATATAAGAGTTTGTTAATACACATATTTGTGTTGTTCAGGAGCTGCAATTGTAGTACATAGACTTGTATAAAAAGTATGTATTTTTCTGTCTGAATCTAAATGTTGAATGAGCATTTGAATAAAGGAGGTCACGTGTAGAGTTGTCTCGAACCTCCGAATTTAGGTTCGCAAACCTTGAACGCGAACATGCGAAAAAAGTTTACGAGCATGCGAACTTTCGAACTGCCATAGACTTCAATGGGCAGGTGAACCTGCAAAACTACAAACATTAATTGTGGCCACTAAAGTGATGGAAAAGATGTTTCAAGGGGTCTAACACCTGTAGGGGAACATGGCGGAGTGGGATACATGCCAAAAGTCCCTGGGAAAAATCCAGATTTTACGCACAGCAGGGTTTAAGGGCAGAAATCACATTTTATTGCTAAATTGGAGGCCTAAAGTGCTTTAAAACATCTTGCATGTGTATACATCAATCAAGGAGTGTAATTAGAGTACTGCTTCACACTGACAGACTAAACTCACTGTGTAACGCACTGCAAACAGCTGTTTGTGCAGTGATGGCCGTGCTGGACTGGTGCGCACCATGGCAAGAGTGCAGGTGATGGTGGTTTTCAAGCCCATATGGTCGGGCTGAGGTTGCTGAATGACAGAACAACAGTGACTGAGTGTCCAGCTGATCGAATTTGGTCTGTCCACAATGAAGCAACAACCTTATTATCTATCTTCTTGTGTTAAGTGTGCCCCCCAACCCCAACACACTCATTTAGCCGGTCATTTTTTCATTGTGATGCACAAGCCCCTTCACCGCAGCAAGGTAACGAACACGAAGGGGAATTGACACATGTACATGCCTTTTGATTTGTTGTTGCAGCTGCAGTGCAGCCAGAAAAAATAGGCAGGCATGTACACACACCAGAAAAATTATTATAGCGGCCACTGCTAGCAGCGGCCTTAAACATTCAGGAATCCACCTGGAGTCCTGGACCCTGTTGGTGGTGGCGGAGAAGGCAGTCAAGCGGCCTGCAGGCAGAGATGCTGTGTGGGGACCAACTTAGTCTTGGGGCAGGCAGTCATACGGCATGCAGGCAGAGATGCTGTGTGTGGGTACTGACTTAGTCTTCGGGCAGGCAGTAGCCTTCCGGGATCCATGCCTCATTCATTTTGATAAAGGTGAGGTACTGAACACTTTTGTGACCTAGGCGACATCTTTTCTCACTGACAATGCCTCCAGCTGCGTTGAAGGTCCTTTCTGACAGGACGCTTGAGGCAGGGCAAGCCAGAAGTTGGATGGCAAATTGTGACAGCTCTGGCCACAGGTCAAGCCTGCGCACCCAGTAATCCAGGGGTTCGTCGCTGCTCACAGTGTCTACATCCACACTTTAGGCCGGGTAGTCGGCTACCTGTCGGTCGAGGCGTTGGTGGAGGGTGGATCTGGAATGGCTAAGGTGAGGCGTTGGACTAAAGAATGTCCGCATGTCCGATATCACCATGAGATTGCTAGAGCGGCCTGTCCTTGCCTGCATGGACATGGGAGGAGGAGGAAGATTACTGGCAGTGGCACCTTTATTCGGTTGTGCTGTGACATCAACCTTAAACGCACTGTAAAGCATAGTTGCCAGCTTGTTCTGCAAGTGCTGCATCCTTTCTGCCTTCTGGTGATTTGGAAAAATCTCTGCCACTTTTTTTATACGGGGGTTCCTCAACAGGCTGGACAGCATGAAAGACGCCATCTGCACAAAGTCAGATGCCGCCGTACTAGCCATCTTGTCTTGCTCTTCCTCAGTGATCTCAGGTAAGTTCTCCTCCTCCCCCCAGCCACAAACAATACCATGGAAAAGGTGAGAAGCACAAGCCCCCTGTGATGCCTTCTGCAGTTGTTCTTCCGCCTCCTCCTCCAAAAAAACACCTTCCTTATCTGACTCCTCTTCCTCAGATTACTCTTTCTCCTCACCCCTCCTCTGTGATGCTGCAGGTGTTGATGATGCTGCAGGTGATGTTTCCAAAAACTCTTTCTCCTCCTCTTGTTCCTGGTCACGCTCCTCTACAGCTTGATCCACCACTCTACGCACGGCACGCTCCAGGAAGAAAGCATATGGGACCAAGTCACTGATGGCATCTTCACTGCGACTCACCAGGTTTGTCACCTCCTCAAATGGACGCATGAGCCTGCAGGCATTATGCATGAGTGTCCAGCACTTCGGCTATAGCATCCCCAGCTTTCCAGAGCATGTCTTTTCACTATAGTTGTACAGATACTCTTTGACCGCTTTCTCCTGTTGTAGCAGGTGGTCAAACATCAGAAGCATTGAATTCCAGTGAGTCGGGCTATCACAAATCAAGGGCCTCAACGACAAGTTGTTTCTCCGCTGAATATCGGCCAAGCGCACAATGGCTGCAAAGGACAGCCTGAAATGCCCACACACCTTCCTGGACTACTTCAGGACCTCCTGTAAGCCTCGGTACTTGCACACAAATCTTTGTATTATGAGATTGAGCACATGTGCCATGCAGGGTACATGTGTCAACTTTCCCAAGCTCAAAGCCGAAATGAGATTGCTGCCGTTGTCACATACCACGTTGCCGATCTCCAGTTGGTGCGGGGTCAGCCACTGATCCACCTCTTTGTTCAGTGCAGCCAGGAGAGCTGCTCCAGCAAGACATGTCCAAGATGGCGTGACACCATCGTACCTGGCATGCAGCATAGGCCCTGGGGAGCTGGGGGTGTGTAGATGAAGAGGATGTAGCAGGAGGAGTAGGAAGAGAACGAGAGGAGGTGGCAGCAGGCCTGCCTGCAAGTCTCAGATGTGTCACAACTAGGTCCGCTACACAGCCATGTACTCCCTGGTCACCAGGTTGACCCAATGTGCTGTATAAGTAATGTACCTGCCCTGACTGTGCTTGGCAGACCAGGCATCCGTGGTCAGATGGACCCTTGTCCCAACGCTGTGTGCCAGAGATGACATTACTAGCCTTTCTACATCATGGTACAGTTTGGGTATCGCCTTTTGAGAAAAGTAATTGCGGCCTGGTATCTTCCACTGCGGTGTCCCATCACCACAAATTTTCAGCAGGCCTCAGAGTCCACCAGCTGGTATGATAACAGCAGGTGAGATAACAGTTCCGCCAAGCCAGCTGTCAGACACCGGGCAAGGGGGTGACTGGCAGACATTGGCTTCTTTCGCTTAAAGATTTCCTTCACAGACACCTGGCTGCTGCTGTGGGCAGAGGAGCAGGAAGCGCTCAAGGTGAAAGGCAGAGTGGAGGAGAGTGGCTTTGAAGGTGCAAGGGTTAAAGCAGCTGAAGAAGATGCTGCACCTGAAGGAGGAAGAGGCGGCAGAGGGTGGCTTTGCCTTTGTTTGCTGCTTTTCTTCAGGTGGTCTTCCCATTGCCGTTTGTGCTTTTTCACCATGTGCCTTCATAAGGCAGTTGTCCCTACGCGGGTCTTGGTCTTTCCACGACTCAATCTTTGATCGCAGATAGTACAGAAGGCATTGCTCTCATCTGAGGCAGACACACACAAAAAAAACTCCACACCGCTGAGCCCTGGAATGATGGCACTTTGGTGGTGGCGTCAGCAGCTGACCTTGAAGAGCATGTTGGTTCGCTGTCCATAGGTGGCAATACATGCCACCGGACACTGCCATGAGCTGTTCCTGATCACAAACTCCCGCTGCTTCTTTCTTCAACTTGTCTCCTCCTACTCCTCTCTGACTCCCCCTCTGAACTGTTCCCCCTGGTCATCTTGTCTATTAGGATCCCACGTGGCATCCATGGCAGTATCATCATCATCATCCTAATCATCCTCCAAAGCTTCACTTGTATCAGACACCTCCAAAATTGCACCAACAACAAGTACTTCATCATCCTCCTCACACCTTACGTCCATACTGGCGCCTAACTCAGACATATGAGGTGGTGGTGTAACATGCTTAGCGCAGTCATCATGTAACAAGAATGTGCAGCTGTCAAACACACAGGTCCAGTGAAAATGAATGCACTGACTGCTGGTATATAATACAATGTGCGGTCAGTCACAGGTGCAGTTACAGGTATGCACGGACTGGTATTACACAAAACAATG
Source organism: Hyperolius riggenbachi (assembly GCF_040937935.1). NCBI lineage: Eukaryota > Metazoa > Chordata > Amphibia > Anura > Hyperoliidae > Hyperolius > Hyperolius riggenbachi. The sequence goes on from NC_090647.1 coordinate 299,063,507, forward strand.
TGCAGCTGTCACACACACAGGTGCAGTAAAAGGTATGCAGTGACTGCTGGTATATAATACAATGTGCGGTCAGTCACAGGTGCAGTTGCAGCTATGCACGGACTGGTATTACACAATACAATGTGCAGCTGTCAGACACACACAGGTGCAGTGAACAGTTATGTAGTGACTGGTATTATATAACACTGCGTGTTGTCACGCAAGTGCAGTAAACATGAACAGGTATGCACGGTCGGACTGGTATTACAAAAGTGCAGCTGTCACGCACACAGGTGCAGTGAACAGTTATGCAGTGACTGGTATTATATAACACTGCGTGCTGTCACGCAGGTGCAGTGAATAGCCTATTTGTAATATGCACGGTCGGACTGGTATTACAAAAGTGCAGCTGTCACACACACAGGTGCAGTGAACAGTTATGCAGTGACTGGTATTATATAACACTGCGTGCTGTCACGCAGGTGCAGTGAATAGCCTATTTGTAATATGCACGGTCGGACTGGTATTACAAAAGTGCAGCTGTCACACACACAGATGCAGTGAACAGTTATGCAGTGACTGGTATTATATAACACTGCATGCTGTCACGCAGGTGCAGTGAACATGAACAGGTATGCACAGTCTGACTGGTATTATAAATGTGCAGCTGTCACACACAGGTGCAGTGGAAAGGTAGGCACCAAATGTGCTGGGCCTTGCACAGTATAGCAATTAGCAAGGGCCAGCTGCGATACACAGGGCTGTATAATGCAGCGTCAGTGGCACACAAAAAAAACCTTCACAAGAACATTAGCTCTGAAAAGAGTTCTTTTTGTGGTGCTTTTCAACAACAAATATCAGCTAGGAGCAAGCTACAAGAGCCTAACTAAGCTTTTCCTAATCTCTGCAGCAACTCTCTCCCTCCTCTCACTACTGCAGCAACACTGAGTGAGATAATGGCCAACGCAGCTGCCTTATAAGGGGGGGGGGGCTCCTGGAGGGAGTGCAGCCTGATTGGCTGTCATGTGTCTGCTGACTGTGATGTAGAGGGTCAAAGTTTAGCCCAATGATGTAGTATAGGGGCGGGTCAAACTCGCCATAAAGTTTGCGTTTCAATGCGAACGCGAACCACCGATGTTCGCGTGAATATGTTTGGGGCCGGACCATTCGGGACAACTCTAGTCAGGTGAACATTATTTGTTGCTCTACCTAAAACCTCACAATGTAGTTATAATGCTGCTGTGAAGAGGATTCAGGCTGAAGTGTTTTCTCTCCTTCTGACCCACACAGGCACACCTACACAGGTGGACTGAAACTACAGCACTGAAGGATATTGACCTAGAGTAAAATTAAACAGAGGGCACACCTGAACAACAGTCTAGACTTCTCTTTTTAGACACTGGTCACATGACTTCTCTCATGGGGTCTGATTCATGATGTAATGCCAGTATGCAGGCGGCGCACTGCAATATTACCAGTACCAACGGCAGCAGAGTACCACTCATTACACAATAAGTGTGATCTGTGGTACATGGGTAATGTGAGTATTGCTACAGTAAAGCACCATAGCAACATTAGCGTTACCTATGTACTGCGGGTCATCCTTATTGTGCATCATGCAGTACTTTGCTTCCGTAGTACCAATAATATTGTCGTGAGCTGCCTGCGTACACCAAAATTACAGGCAGTACGTGAATCAGTCCCCTGGAGTAAAAATGGTTCTCGGCTGAATTCTTTATTTTTCTACAAATTTGCACCTTTCACCTTGTGTGGGAAAAGGTAAACCAGGGTTGCAAATGCTTTCAGAAGCTGTGCACACACTTTATCAATACATTCAGATATTCTCCACAGCCATCATCAGTACATTTATCATGGGTTTACAATACATATTACTTAAAAATAAGTATGTGTCGCCATATATAGACAACATCATAATTAAAAAATGACAGCGCTGTCAATATACTGAGCAAAAATCCTGAATGTGCTTTCCTAGAAGAATAAAACAGCCAACAATTATAATAATGTATGGTTGTTTAATGGTGCATGTTTTGTTTATAATAAGGGAAAACTATATTAAAACATGGACAGTGGATATAAATGTTTTGAGAAATAAAAAAACAAATACATAGATAATAAGATTGTGAACACAAAATGGATAAGCAGTATTCTTACTGCATGAGAAATGGATAATAATGATGTATCTTTAAATCTCTCGTCGTGCCAGCCACCTAAGCCCCATACACACACTCAATAGCGGTCTTTTAGGCTCTCACAACTTTTCCTGTAAAAACACCTAAAAAAATCTCTTGTGATTGTTCAAGCAGCTGATAAGACTGATAAGAAGACAATTCAACATTTGAATTGACTTCTTATTAGTCTTATCAGCTGCTTGAACAATAGCAAGAGATTTGGTGTTTCACAAGAAAAGTTGTGAGAGCCTAATGCTGGGCATACACGGTGCAATTGTGCGCCGGAATCGAGCCAGCAGCCCGATGCCGGCGCGTCACCGCTCATCCGCTCGTGCGCGCGGATCAATTCCCGCTCGTCCCCGCGGGCGCTTCTTATCAGCCACTCGTCCGCCCACGGGGATCAAGAGCAGAATCGATCCACCGCGGTGATCGGACACGTCGGATATTATCAATCAAGCCATCAGCGGCTCGATTGATAACAAGTATCTGACCGTGTATGCCTAGCATAAAAGACCGCTGTTGAGTGTGTATGGGGCTTTAGGTAATGCATGGACAGTTGGCTTAAATTACTTGAATATGATACCGTATAATCAGAAAGCATAATATTATTACTTGTACTCAAAGAGAAAAAAAAAGTATCAGCAACAAAACCAATAATTGATGACAGAATTCCTTTAAAAATATCATCACAGTAACACATAATCTAAGCAATATATGGACTTGTTGCTAAAATGTATTAGTATAAGTCCACTTAATAAATAGCAAAACACAACACATTGGCATTGGGCAATACATGCAGGGAATAGGGGCATATGTCTCTTTGAAGCCTTAATAAAACCTGGCAACAAATCTACGCTAGGTTTTCTGTTACAGTAAACTGTACATGGTAAAGTCACAGTGCTATCCAGTCACCATCACAATTTAGGGGGAAGCCAATTAACTTACCTGTATGTTTCTGTGATGCTTCCAATCAGAGACAAGTAAAAAAAGTACACCAAAGTATACTGTATAAGGAAAAGTCCAGCTACAGTGGCTAACGATCAACAGGACAAATCAACGTCTACCTGCCTCCTGTCTTTTGGTGTACAACCTTTCTTAATCACCACAAACTCTCATTATGGGGGTTAATGCATATAGCACACAGAAATATTACTGACAGTGTTTTCAAACTGACATTTATTTCCAGAATGAACTAGAACAGTTTCTGAGAGCACGCAACTGTGTTTTAGGTGTGAACTGAAACAAGTAGTAAAAATCGTAAGCTGCTAATTACGATTACGCGAAATTACACATACATTTTCGCAATTCCACCTATACGCAATTTCAAATTCGTAATTCAATTGACTTGGTTTAAGCATTCATAATCACACATTAATTTACCATAATTTATTCGTAATTGTGTGCCGACATTTGGCGGTGAATTGCAAAGCTCCCATACAAGCTATAGCTACCAAAATATACAATATATGTTAAGGAGACTAGTGGGTACAAGTCAAAAACATTTTTTTCAAACAGACCGTATAGTTTTTGAGAAAATAGATTTTAAAAATGAAAAGAAAAATGTTTTTTAAACCCAGAAAATGACGATTTTCTCAAAAACTACAATTACTTTTTGAACAATTCTTTTTGTAATTTGTACCCACTATTCTTCTTAAAGCGGATCCAAGAGGAAAACTAACTATAAGGTTTCTTGCACACTGCAAGCGATTCTGATTCAGATTCCACTTTTTAATCAGTTTCAGATTCAGATTACGATTTGCAGTGTGCAGGGAGAAAACTGCAAATCTGAATCTGAATCGGAAGTAAAAACAGATTAAAAAGCGGAATCTGAATCTGAATTGCTTGCAGTGTGCAAGAGGCCTAACAAGTAACTTGTCTATATATCTTATCTAAAGTTTAAATAGTTTACACAGCAAATCTAGCTCCAAACAGCTTTAATAGAAAATGATTATTTCTTCCTGTGATACAATGACAGCAGCCATGTTGTTTATAAACATCACACAGAGGCAGGCTTATCTGTATCTTGAGCAAAAAAACCTAATCCCCCCTCCCCTCTGCCTCTGAAATCTCAGGCTAGTAATACCTCCCCTCCTCCTGCCCAGACTGAGCTCCCATGAGCCCTTGCTACTGCCAAGGCTCTCTGAAAACATGTGGGCGTGGTTTATTTAGTTTATAGGCAATTAGAGTATTAAAACAAAAACAAAAAAGTATTTGGCTTGAGGAATGCTCTATAAACAATAGGAAAGGAACACAATTATACAATTAGTAAAAGCTCACCTCGGATCCACTTTAACATATGTAGCAATTTTGGTAGCAATAGCATGTATGAGAGCTTTACTATTCACCGCCAAAATTGGCACGTAATTACGTGAAATTACACGTAATTACAAATGGTAATAAATAACTATGAAATTAATTACGATATTCCCCAGAAATTTTGCATTACGATTACGATGCGTAAATGCATATAATGATGTGTAAACACGCATGGGCGTAATTTCTGCTCATCACTAGAAAGAAGTATCCTGACTGGTTGTGCAACTCCTGTGCTGTTTTCAAATCTATGTCTTGTGTTGTATAGAGGTACCTTTAGTAAACTATGTATATGTAATGATCAGTGATATATATGATGATCAGAATGAGCTCTATCAGCACAATAGTCAGTAATGTATTCAAAGTGTGATCACACGTGATTTGGTGCACAGTAACATACAGGAGCACTGGAGAGTGATAGCCCTGAGTGACAGGGGCTATCACTCACAAAGAGTGGTCGTACAGGCGTAGTCAGTAACAGATCGGTCAGTCAGAAGTACAGAGTCGTCAGGCAAAATCATAGTGAGTATACAGGCCGAGGACGGCAATAGATCAGATTGGCAAAGGTACAGAAACGTAAGACTAGATCAGAGTGAGTGTTCAGGCAGAAGTCGGCAACAGATCAGATGGGCAAAGGCACAGAAACGTAAGACTAGATCAGAGTGAGTGTTCAGGCAGAAGTCGGCAACAGATCAGATGGGCAAAGGTACAGAATCGTAAGGCAGAGAGTAATCAGAGGTACAGGCAAAAGGTCATACACAGAAATAATCAATATACAATGATGATAATAATAATAATCCTAAGCTAAGTGCGAATCCCCGGGGTCCTGCCGGTTCAAGCACACAAAGATCTGACTAACATATGAGAGCATTCACTGCGAAGTTTCAGCAACATCAGACAACGAGCCACTGACAGCGCCTAGCTTAAATACCGACAAGCAGCCCCAAATGACCTGCCTTAAGCGAGTCAACCAATCAGCACTGAGGAGCGGCGAGCAGAGGTCAGCTGACCAACAGATCAGCTGACCCGCCTCCTCAGCAGATAAAGATCTTGCCGCTTGGTGCGCGCACGAGCTGATCTACGCTGGTGCAATGGAGAGAGGCCTTTTCTGCCGGAAGGAGCGAGAGGCATCCATGAGGACGTGGCCACAGCCGTGGTGATGTCAGACGTGGGAGCGGCGGCTGTACCGCTTCCCGCTGCAGAGGTAACCAAACTATTACTGACAGTATACAACAGTTCATCATTGTAGACATTAAAAGGGCACTACAGCGAAAAAGTGTAAAATTTAAAATATATGCAAACATATAGAAATAAGAAGTACATTTTTTCCAGAGTAAAATTATCCATAAATTACTTTTCTCCTATAATGCTGTCATTTATAGTAGGCAGTAGAAATTTGACAGAAGTCACAGGTTTTGGACTAGTCCATCTCTTCATAGGGGATTCTCAGCAAGGTTTTTATTCTTTATAAAGATATTCACGAAAGAGGATTCAAACAATGATGCTGGCCAGCTTCCCTGCTCCCTACACAGTTTTTTGGCAGTTGGACAGAGCAACTGCCATTCACTAAGTGCTTTTGAAAATAAATATATAGCTAAGAATCCCCTATAAAGAGATGGACTTGTCTAAAACCTGTCACTTCTGTCAGATTTCTACTACCTACTGTAAAGGGATACTGTAGGGGGGTCGGGGGAAAATGAGTTGAACTTACCCGGGGCTTCTAATGGTCCCCGCAGGCATCCTGTGCCCGCGCAGCCGCTCACCGATGCTCCGGCCCCGCCTCCGGTTCACTTCTGTAATTTCTGACTTTAAAGTCAGAAAACCCCTGCGCCTGCGTTGCCGTGTCCTCGCTTCTCCTGATGTCACCAGGACCGTACTGTGCAGGCACAGACCATACTGGGCTTGTGCTATACACTCTTGGTGACATCAGCGGGAACGAGGACACGGCAACGCAGGCGCAGGGGTTTTCTGACTTTAAAGTCGGAAATTCCAGAAGTGAGCCAGAGGCAACACAGGAGAAAAGTAATGTATGGCAAATTTTACTCTGGAACGTACTTCTTATTTGTATATGTTTGTACATATTTTAAATTTTACAGTTTTTCGCTGTAGTGCCCCTTTAACAAGCATACAACAAATAGATGCCGACAACATTTCCCAGCATCCCTGCATCACAGTATAAAACATGTCTTCTGTGCAAGGATTCAGACTTAAAGGGAACCTGAGGTGAGAGGGATGTGGAGACTGACATAAGTATTTCCTTTTAACCACTTGCTGACCGTCCACAGCCGATGGGCGGCGTCAAAGTGGACGCCGAAAGGACCGCAATACGCCCAAGGGCATTGCGTCCTTTCGGCATGCCAGGGGAGCGATCGCGTCATTGATGACGCGCGCTTCCCCTGGCAACTGGCTCCTCCCACCCGCGACGACAACCCGCCGGCCGTTCGGAATCGCCGGTGGGTTGTTAACCCGACGATCGCCGCATACAAAGTGTATAATACACTTTGTAATGTATACAAAGTGTATTATACAGGCTGCCTCCTGCCCTGGTGGTCCCAATGTCCGAGGGACCACCAGGGCAGGCTGCAGCCACCCTAGTCTGCACCCAAACACACTGATCTTCCCCCCTTCCCTCTGATCGCCCACAGCACCCCTCAGACGCCCCCTGCCCACCCCCCAGACCACTGTTTGCACCCAATCAAGTAGATTGCATATGAAAACATCTGACAAGCATCAGGTTCCCTTCACTGAAAACGTCCCGAAAAAAACAGTTGGTAAGTCAAGAAATAGGGGTTGCCAATGTCAATGTGGAACTTGACAAACCACTTGCCAAAAAAATGTACCTAGGCTAGCTACATCGCCCTCTTTGGTGTGTCCTGGAATAGAACAAATAATTGAACCCACCTCTTCACCACTAGCTGATTTCACACATGGAATTAAATAGGGGGCCACACCCTTTTTAGGGTGCAAACAGGATAACCAATAGGAAAGTTTGTTGAAGGAACAGACATAGGTACCATTTGTTTTTGCAGGAAAAAGTCAACATTTGCATATTGTTTTCTGTGTTTTGACATGCATTTTTGACTGGCACCTTTCATTATCTTCTGTATTTTTGCCATATAAATAGCCGAGACTTGTGACAGGTCTGCTTTAAATCCGAAATGATATCAACAGTGACAGTGTTAAATAACATATCAGTAGGAGCTGTATGAGATCAGCTCAGGCAGAAAGGGATGCAGTACATTTTAACACACATGCCCTTTTGCTTGGGGACACAAGAGTTACTCTTTGAAGCTGGTTTGCCCGTTCATTAAGTCATTACAAGTTAATTAATTTATAATTACAGTTCTGTCAAGTTAAGAAATGGCTTGCTAGCCTGTGTGTTGGAATTCATATTCTCTCCTTCACACTTTGACATGGCATTAGTATATTTGTTTGGCTGTTCCAGGCTACAGGTGCTTTTAATTATCTGTTTTAAACTTGAAAAGTTTTAGTTAATCACTTAAAAAGATGATGGAAATTTTACTCAGTGTGTAGACATTAGTTTCCGTGGGTTTTTACTTGAATTCTAAAAGCAGGGAAATTACCAGACAGAAAATGTCAAAGAACTATTCTTAAAAATTTGGGGCTGCTCCTGGAACTTTTGCTGTCCACACACCACATAATATGATTGAACGATAAAGACAATTGTACTACTTCTACTTCTTTGTGACATGATGGTCCACCTATTGAAACTAACCAAATAAAATATGAAAGATTTACTTAGTTCTATTATATGCTGTACATAGTCTCATGGAGGGACAAGGAGTGATATAGATTGACTTAAGGGCCTATTCACACCTGAGCGGGAATCGCACGATTCCCGCTCACAGCAAACCGCTAGCAGTTCTGCAAGAACCGCTACCCAATGTAGTGAGTGGCAGTTTTCTCACTGCCGCGGTTGCGGTTAGCGATAACCGCAACCGCGCTGCATGCAGCGGTTTGCCGGCGAATCCATCGTGTCTACAGCAGCCCCTGAACCCCTCTTGACTGCTTGGCCAGTAGCCTTTCCTGATGGATCCCTTTGTCTTGTACATCCCACTTACCCTTCCCACCACATGATGTCACTCCTGTACGACTCCTCCCTCCACAAAGCATAACATATTACTCGCAAGCAAGCAACAAGTCTGCACAGTGTTCGTCCTGCAATGTCACATGAGGGATCGGGAAAAGGAAACATTGTGTTATTTATAATTAATAATATTCCTGATTAAAAATAACAAAATATAGTTTTGAGAAGATGTAAAAGCTGTTTTTATTACACATGAATCACTTTACAACAGCACAATAATTGCTTAAAAAATACCATCTTACAGTGGTATATATAAAAAAAAAACTTGTATTGAAAACATTATTAAAAAGGAGCAGTGACTGCTGTCAGGTATTGAGTCAAATGGGAGCAAGGACACGGTTGCTGAATAGTTAAAGAATTAAGTGTTTGCACTAACATAGATGCATTTGCAATGCAATCTTTTTTTTTTTTTGTAATAGTGAATCATGTCCTGGTTGAGGATTTATAATTGATAAATTGTGTTGATAAGCTGGGAATTATTATTACCATTATTTGTACAGCAAAGCCAACACATGGGGCTTGATTCACAAACTAGTGCTCACTGTTAGCACAGGCGTGCTAAACAGCACGTGAATGCTGCTCGCTGACTATTGCGGCTGCAAAGTCCTGCGATTGCGCGATCGCGGACATTTGCGCGTGATAACGCGGACTTTTGCACGTGATCGGCTGCCGTGCAAAATCGGCCACTGATTTTGCACGCGCAAAAGTCCGCGAGCGGCATTTCACGTGCTAACTGTTAGCACGCCCATGCTAACAGTTAGCACGGGTTTGCGATCAACCCCATGTTGTTTTTCTTGTGATCTTTCAAAAGGGACATTAGAACCCATGTAGGAGGACTTACCTCCTACAGGTAGACTCAAGTTTTTAGTGAAAAAATTATATTATGCAAGGTTACTTCACAAATATGTGACGCGTTTTATGGGTGCTATCTAGTGTTGGGCGAACAGTGTTCGCCACTGTTCGGGTTCTGCAGAACATCACCCTGTTCGGGTGATGTTCGAGTTCGGCCGAACACCTGACGGTGCTCGGCCAAACCGTTCGGCCATATGGCCGAACTAAGAGCGCATGGCCGAACGTTCCCCGAACGTTCGGCTAGCGCTGTGATTGGCCGAACGGGTCACGTGGTTCGGACCCGAACGCGCTCTGATTGGCCGAACTGTCACGTGGTTCGGGTAAATAAATACCCGAACCACGTCATATCTCCGCCATTTGTCTGTGGGTTTAGCTTTGGGTAGGCAGGCAGGGTAGTTCGCGCTCCAGCCACGCTAGCCAGGGTCCCCCCCAGTCATTGTGTGTCGCTGCTGGGAACAGTAGTACACCGCTCGTTCAGCCACACTATATAGCATTCTGTGTACTGTTCTGTGTCTGCTGGGAACAGTAGTACACCGCTCGTTCAGCCACACTATATAGCATTCTGTGTACTGTTCTGTGTCTGCTGGGAACAGTAGTACACCGCTCGTTCAGCCACACTATATAGCATTCTGTGTACTGTTCTGTGTCTGCTGGGAACAGTGGTACACCGCTCGTTCAGCCACACTATATAGCATTCTGTGTACTGTTCTGTGTCTGCTGGGAACAGTAGTACACCGCTCGTTCAGCCAGACTATATACCATTGTTTACTGACACTATATAGCAGACTATATAGCATTGTGTGTACACCGCTCAGCCAGACTATATACCATTGTTTACTGACACTCTGTGTACACCGCTCAGCCAGACTATATACCATTGTTTACTGCCACTCTGATTCTGCTGGGAACAGTAGTACACCGCTCGCTCAGCCAGACTATATACCATTGTTTACTGACACTATATAGCAGACTATATAGCATTGTGTGTACACCGCTCAGCCAGACTATATACCATTGTTTACTGACACTCTGTGTACACCGCTCAGCCAGACTATATACCATTGTTTACTGCCACTCTGATTCTGCTGGGAACAGTAGTACACCGCTCACCCGCCACTGTATAGCATTGTGCTCTGTGTCACTGCTGACAATAGTGGTACACCGCTCACCCACCACTGTATAGCATTTCTGTACTGCCACTGTACTGCTGCCAGTCAGCGTGTACTTTAAGTGAAATGAGGAAGAAATCCGGTGAAAGAGGGAGGGGCAAGGGAAGAGGTGTTTCCCCTGACGGTTCACGTACAGGCCACAGGGGAGCACCCAAGAAAACCCACTCAATACTGCCCATGTTGTCCAGGACAACAACCCTCACAGATCCAAAAGAACAGGACCAGATAATTACTTGGATGACCTCTCAAGCGTCCAGCAGTGGGTTAAGCAGCACCAGCACATCACGCACGAGGTCCGAGTCCTCAGCCAGTTAAAGTCTGGGCTTTCTTTGAAGACTGCACTGAGGATGTTACCATGGCGATTTGCAAGGTGTGCAAGACCCGCCTGAGCAGGGGGAAAAGTATTAACAACCTCTCCACCACCAGCATGAGCCGCCACATTCTATCCAAACATCCCACTCTGTGGGCAAACGCGGCAGGACAGGGTACCACCGTACCACCAGCAACACTGCCTCCCTTGGGTTCACCAGACTCACCACCAGACCCGCCTCAGCAGCAGCAGTAGCCCAGCCATTGCGTGGTTCACAACATTCACAAACATCAGACGATGCTGACACTGTCACTTTCCGGACTAGTGCTCTTGAGGTCTCCCAGTGTTCATCAAACACAACAACCAACAGCCCTTCGGTGTGCAGTGCTACGGTTGAGTTGTCTGTCTCTGAGATGTTTGAGCACAAGAGGAAATTGCCAGCAAATGACCCGCGGGCCGTGGCAGTAACAGCCAGCCAGCATAGCCAAGCTTCTGGCCTGCGAAATGCTGCCATATCGAGTGGTGGAGACAAACAGCTTCAAGGGCATGATGTCAGTGGCCATCCCACGTTACGTGGTTCCCAGCCGCTACCACTTTGCGCGCTCTGCAGTGCCTGAGTTGCATGAGCACGTGGTCAGCTAAATAACCCGAAGCTTGAAGAATGCCGTTGCCTGCAAGGTTCACCTCACCACTGACACCTGGACAAGTGCGTTCGGCCAGGGTCGATACATCTCCCTTACCGCGCACTGGGTGAACCTTGTGGAGCCTGGCAGTGATTCCTCACCTGCTACGGCGCGGGTGTTGCCCACGCCGCAAACAGCTGCACCGCCGTCCCTCCCACTGGATAACAACAGCAGCACCTACCTCTCTGACTCCTTCTCCTCCAACGCATCTCAAAGCTGTACCTCATCCGGAAACGCTAACCCAGCACCAGCAGCAGTAGGATCGTGGAAGCAGTGCAGCACAGCTGTTGGCATGCGTCAGCAAGCGTTGCTGAAGCTGATCTGCCTTGGGGATAAGCAGCACACAGGGGAGGAAATTTGGAGGGGAATAAAGGAACAGACGGATTTGTGGCTGGCACCGCTGGACCTGAAACCGGGCATGAAGCTAGACACCTGGCACGAACTGGCAATGTACGCAATAGAGGTGCTGGCTTGCCCGGCAGCCAGCGTTATGTCGGAACGCTGTTTCAGTGCTGCCGGAGGCATCATCACAGATCGGCGTATCCGCCTCTCCACAGAAAATGCAGACCGTCTGACTCAAATTAAAATGAATCAATCCTGGATTGGAAACGACTACGCAACACTCCTGGACCCCAACCAAGTAACATGACCGATGAACATCTGGGATGGTTTAGCGTTTCCGGTCCCTGTTTATTGAACCTCTCATCTGTATTACATTTATGACTGCATGGCGGCAAAAAGCATTGCTGCTATATCCGCACGCTTTTTGTCCTCATGCAAGGCCTGGGTTGTTGTGTCTCACAAAGCGTGGCCTTCTCCTCCTGCGCCTCCTCCTGTTCCATCACGTGTGCTGCTGCTGCTGCTGCTGCTGGGTTAGCGTTGCCGCGTGGTCCCTGTTTATTGAACCTCTTATCTTTATTACATTTATGACTACATGGCGGTACAAAGCATGCTATCCGCACGCTTTTTGTCCTCATGCAAGGCCTGGGTTGTTGTGTCTCACAAAGCGTGGCCTTCTCCTCCTGCGCCTCCTCCTGTTCCATCACGTGTGCTGCTGCTGCTGCTGCTGCTGGGTTACCGTTGCCGGTCCCTGTTTATGGAACCTCTTATCTTTATTACATTTATGACTACATGGCGGTACAAAGCATGCTATCCGCACGCTTTTTGTCCTCATGCAAGGCCTGGGTTGTTGTGTCTCACAAAGCGTGGCCTTCTCCTCCTGCGCCTCCTCCTGTTCCATCACGTGTGCTGCTGCTGCTGCTGCTGCTGCTGGGTTACCGTTGCCGGTCCCTGTTTATGGAACCTCTTATCTTTATTACATTTATGACTACATGGCGGTACAAAGCATGCTATCCGCACGCTTTTTGTCCTCATGCAAGGCCTGGGTTGTTGTGTCTCACAAAGCGTGGCCTTCTCCTCCTGCGCCTCCTCCTGTTCCATCACGTGTGCTGCTGCTGCTGCTGCTGCTGGGTTAGCGTTGCCGCGTGGTCCCTGTTTATTGAACCTCTTATCTTTATTACATTTATGACTACATGGCGGTACAAAGCATGCTCTCCGCACGCTTTTTGTCCTCATGCAAGGCCTGGGTTGTTGTGTCTCACAAAGCGTGGCCTTCTCCTCCTGCGCCTCCTCCTGTTCCATCACGTGTGCTGCTGCTGGGTTAGCGTTGCCGCGTGGTCCCTGTTTATTGAACCACTTATCTTTATTACATTTATGACTGCATGGTGGTACAAAGCATGCTATCCGCACGCTTCTTGTCCTCATGCAAGGCCTGGGTTGTTGTGTCTCAAAGCGTGGCCTTCTCCTCCTGCGCCACCCTCCTCCTGTTCCATCACGTGTGCTGCTGCTGGGTTAGCATTACCGGTCCCTTTTCCTGGAACCTCTTATATGTATTACATTTATGACTGCATGCCGACAAAAAGCATGTTACCTGTGCAAAGAAAACAGACATTTCCCGCATTTAAAAGACAGTTTTCCCTTTGAAACTTTAAAATCGATTTTCTCAAAAACTATAAGCTCTTTTTGCTAAAAAATTTTTTCCTCTTGTACCCACTCCCAAGGTGCACATACCCTGTAAATTTGGGGTATGTAGCATGTAAGGAGGCTTTACAAACCACAAAAGTTCGGGTCCCCATTGACTTCCATTATGTTCGGAGTTCGGGTCGAACACCCGAACATCGCGGCCATGTTCGGCCTGTTCGGCCCGAACCCGAACATCTAGATGTTCGCCCAACACTAGTGCTATCCCACATCATCAGGCAGTACAAGGAGCTTTTAGAAAGTCCAGACAGGTATGAATGCCTCTGCCTGAAGCCTGTCTGGGCTTTCTAAAAACTCCTTGTACTTCCTGATGAAGCAGGATATCACCCGTGAGTGGAGTGATCAAAAAAAATTACCTTTTCACCATTTTATTCCTACCTGGCACCTCTGTTTAAACAATCTGTTTATTTTGTGAGTCCACGCTTGGTAAAGGGGTGTTACCCCCTTTTTTCCAACCCAACTTGGGTTAAAAGTGACATCTTTTAACCCGAGTAGGGTCGGGTCTCTCCCCACCTGCCTACATATTGTTTACCAGAGGTAACCCATCTTTGTGAGTATATCTGCTCATATATTATTTATCGCACTCATTGAATTGTCTTAAACTGCAGCCAGAGGGCACTCAGTGGCTAGAAGTTTGGGGGCTGAACTACCGGTATGTGCTGAGCGCACAGTTCAGTCATTTGTGTTAAAGAGCCTTATGGGAGTAAAGGGAAGAAAACACTTAGCTTTTACAATCCATAATATATTTCTATGCGTTTCTTGCTATTTCTCCTCTTATCTCACTATCATTCTGTTTCCCTCCCATCCTTCTTTTATCTTATTTTCTTTTCTCCTTTGTGATGTTGTACTGGTATGTCTGACTTAATGCAGCCATTTCCCAGTAACTAGTGGAGCCTTTGGACTTAGTCGCTTTTCTATATGTGTTATTTGTCTGTGAAATAGATCACATCAGTTTGGCTGTTAAAGAGGAGCTGTTAGGTATAGGGTCTCAGAGAAAATAAACACATATATCAGTAGCTAAAGATTGGCTGTACTTACATTACATATGCATTTCACTGTCCACGTTTGGATTTCACAGAATTTGTATATAGTATATGCAGAGATAGATGCTCCTGACAGCTCATGGCAGGCTCCATGTTTGTGAAGCCAAATGTGTCGTCATGTCCTGCCTGCTTCTGATCACAGATAAGCTCGTTCTTGAACAACACGGTGTGCAGTGAATATTAATGAGCCATGTGGCTAGGAACAATAGCTGACTCCTGCAGTGTACTCTGCCCCAAGATTTATCAGTGCTTCGCGCTGGACTGATTAGAAGCTCCTGTACCGTCTCATTAGCAGCCGAGGGGAGGGCCCCAGAATGCTTTGCAGTTTAGCTGCGGCTTGCGTCTTTATGGGTCTATAACAGACTTTAAGATAAGCACACATCAAAGGTAACTGAAATGTTTATCTTCACTAATGGCTTTTGAGCTTCCTTCTAAACTGTTTAACACAGGAGGATAGAGGTTTAAATTAGCTTCTGCAGCCTGACAGTTACTCTTTAAAGCCTACTTTTCTCTCCTTGACAAAGACAAGTGTTTACCTTTTTATTTTTAAAGAGAACCCGAGGTGGGATTTCATTATGTTAGTGGGGCACAGAGGCTGGTTGTGCACACTAACACCAGCCTCTGTTGCCCCATGATGTGCCTCCATTTCCCCCCTGCGCGCCACTATACCCCCCGCAGTGCTATTGACACACAGCGTGTCGCCAGCACAATGTTTACCTAAGCGCTGTCTGTCAGCGCCGCTCCCCCGCCTCCTCCGCATCGGCGATACCCACCCGTGTCCCTTCCCTCCCGCCGATAGGAGGGAAGGGACACGGGCGGGTAGCGCTGATGCGGAGGAGGCGGGGGAGCGGCGCTAACAGACAGGCAGAGGTAAACATTGTGCTGGCGACGCGCTGCGTGTCACCAGCACTGCGGGGGTATAGCGGCGCGCAGGGGGGACATGGAGGCACACCATGGGGCAACGGAGGCTGGTCTTAGTGTTCACAACCAGCCTTTGTGCCCCACTAACATAATTAAATCCCACCTCGGGTTCTCTTTAATACAGTTTGAATTTTACTTAATAAAATGGAGGACCAGAAAACTATAGGGATTAGCTATTTGGAACAGTTACCGTAACTTTGGTTTCTGTGATGTTTCAGTGCCAAGTTTGTCATTTGCCTTTTGGGGAGACTCTCAATGACAATTTTGAATTATGGATAGGTTACAGACAAAGGCCCCATATGCAAAAAACATTTTCTCTTGCGTTTTCTCTCTTCTATTTAAAATAATGTTCCAGTACTTTTTGATCTTCCACACTGTTGTTGATCGTCTAAAGTCAGTTGTTTAATCGATTGGTGGTTCCAGGTTTATAGTTACGTGTTAGGATCTTTTGAAGTTCCCTGTCATGGTCTAACTTAAAGCGGCAGCACTATATAGAGTAAAATGAATTGTCTTCTCTTTTTTTTTCATTTTTTTCTTCATATTAGCGTCAGGTAGCATAGATTGATGTCAGCGGCTACTAGTGCCTAACTTTAATGACAAGGACTTTGTAATCTGGGACAAACAGGCTTGGTTCTATGTTCTGAATCATAAATCAATGCATGTGAATCCCAACATCATTCATTCAGTCACAGATTACAGATAATACACACAAAATGCCTTTCAAGAAAAATGTGAAAAATAATCCCTGTACCTTGATATGAAAAAAAGGGTCATGACTTTCTAAGAAAAACATTAGGTCACCTCCAAATTCACACATTGTAGCAAATACTTTGAAATAACAAGCTACGATAAACTTTGTGGTCTCTGTATAAATAATTCATTAATAACAATGCATTCAGTACATAGCTCACTTCCTAGTAATGCCAAAACCATCTAGCAGGCTCACGGTTGGTGGGGTATCAGTGCAGTAGCTACCATGTGCTACCATCAACTGTTCTGTGTGAAAATCAGTCTCCCTAACAGCCTCAGACACCTGACAGGAAGTGTAGTAGAAGTTTCCTGTGTGACGCTAAAGGTTGAACATTGAAAGAGAGGCTATCCTATTACTTGTCTTTAGAGATGAACAAATGGAGTAGAGTGCAAATGCAATATCCTAAGAGGAAAAAAAAAGAAGTAAATAGAAAGAAAAAGGACAACAAGAAATAACAGGAGCTGAGAAAACATTATGCAGCATGTGTAGTCTAAAGTGTAAATTGTATTACCATTGGAACTAAACTTTTGCAAGTTTAAAGATATTTTGACTAACTTTGCTTACCTTGCCTGTTTCTATGCACCTGTTCATATAAAATAAAGACTTCTAGAACCTGTGTAGTTTTCTGTAAGTATATTGTGGTCCTACCATTACTGGGAGGGGGGAGGCATCCCAAAATGTGATGTGTGGGATGGATAATGTAAGATGGATAAAAGATACATAAATAGGCTTACCTGTAAAAGAAGAGGGTAGCCCCAAAAAAGTAATACAATTTTTAATAGAAACCAGACACTTGAATGATAACACGTTTCGCGGATCGCAGTCCGCTTCCTCATATCAAATAACAAAAGTGTCTCAATACTAGCGATTTGCAAGCAGGGTGTGCCTCTATCTGTACCACACCCTTCTGGTCTTACAATTGCTCATCATCTACCTCCTGTGAACTTTAAAGGGAACCTGAAGTAAGAGATATGGAAGCTGCCATATTTATTTCCTTATAAACAATACCAGTTGCCTGCCTATCCTGTTGTTCCCTTGGCTGCAATAGTGTCTGAATCACACACCTGAAACAAACCTATGGCTAATCCAGTTAGACTTGAGTCAGAGCATCTGATCTGCATTCCTGATCAGTGTCTAGAGCTAAAAGTATTAGAGACACAGGTTTAAGGCAGCCAATAAATGTTCATTGTTTAACCACTTGAGGACCACAGTCTTTCTACCTCTTAAGGACCAGAGCCTTTTTTTCCATTCAGACCACTTCAGCTTTCACGGTTTATTGCTCGGTTATACAACCTACTATCGAAATGAATTTTCCCTCCTTTTCTTGTCACTAATACAGCTTTCTTTTGGTGCTATTTGATTGCTGCTGCGATTTTTAGTTTTTATTATATTCATCAAAAAAGACATGAAGTTTGTAAAAAAAATGCTTTTTAAACTTTCTGTGATAAAATTTGTCAAATAAAGTAAAATTTCTGTATACATTTGTGTCCAAATTTATTGTGCTACATGTCTTTGATAAAAAAAAAACATTCAGTGTATATTTATTGGTTTGGGTAAAAGTTATAGCGTTTACAAACTATGGTGCCAAAAGGGAATTTTCCCATTTTGAAGCATCTCCGACTTTTCTGACCACCTGTCATGTTTCACGAGGTGCTAAAATTCCAGGATAGTGTAAATACCCCCCAAATGACCCCATTTTGGAAAGAAGACATCCCAAAGTATTCACTGAGAGGCATGGTGAGTTCATAGAAGATTTTATTTTTTGTCACAAGTTAGCGGAAAATGACACTTTGAAACAAAAATAAAACAAAAAAAAAGTTTCCATTTCTGCTAGCGTGTGACAAAAAAATGAAATCTGCCACAGACTCACCATGCCCCTCTCTGAATACCTTGAAGTGTCTACTTTCCAAAATGGGGTCATTTGTGGGGTGTGTTTACTGTCCTGGTATTTTGGGGGGTGCTAAATTGTAAGCACCCCTGTAAAGCCTAAAGGTGCTCATTGGACTTTGGGCCCCTTAGCGCAGTTAGGCTGCAAAAAAGTGCCACACATGTGGTATTCCCGTACTCAGGAGAAGTAGTATAATGTGTTTTGGGGTGTATGTTTACACATACCCATGCTGGGTGGGAGAAATATCTCTGTAAATGACAATGTTTTGATTTTTTAACACACAATTGTTTATTTACAGAGAGATTTCTCCCACCCAGCATGGGTATGTGTACAAATACACCCCAAAACACATTATACTACTTCTCCTGAGTACAGCGATACTACATGTGTGGCACTTTTTTGCACCCTAACTGCGCTAAGGGGCCCAAAGTCCAATGAGTACCTTTAGGATTTCACAGGTCGTTTTGAGACATTTGGTTTCAAGACTACGCCTCACAGTTTAGGTCCCCTAAAATACCAGGGCAGTTTAGGAACCCCACAAGTGACCCAATTTTAGAAAGACAACACCACAAGGTATTCTGTTAGGAGTATGGTGAGTTCATAGAAGATTTTTTTTTGTCACAAGTTAGCGGAAATTGACACTTTGTGAAAAAAAAACAATAAAAATCAATTTCCGCTAACTTGTGACAAAAAATACAATCTTCTATGAACTCACCATACTACTAACGGAATACCTTGGGGTGTCTTCTTTCTAAAATGGGGTCACTTGTGGGGTTCCTATACTGCCCTGGCATTTTAGGGGCCCAAAACCGTGAGGAGTAGTCTTGAAACCAAATTTCTCAAAATGACCTGTGAAATCCTAAAGGTACTCATTGGACTTTGGGCCCCTTAGCGCAGTTAGGGTGCAAAAAAGTGCCACACATGTGGTACCGCCGTACTCAGGAGAAGTAGTATAATGTGTTTTGTGGTGTATTTTTTTACATATACCCATGCTGGGTGGGGGAAATATCTCTGTAAATGACACTTTTTTGATTTTTTTACACACAATTGTTCATTTATAGAGATATTTCTCCCACCCAGCATGGGTATGTGTAAATATACACCACAAAACACATTATACTACTTCTCCTGAGTATGGCAATACCACATGTGTGGCACTTTTTTGCACCCTTACTGCACTAAGGGGCCCAACATCCTATGAGTACCTTTAGGATTTCACAGGTCATTTTGAGGCATTTGGTTTCTAGACTATTCCTCACGGTTTAGGGCCCCTAAAATGCCAGGGCAGTATAGGAACCCCACAAGTGACCCCATTTTAGAAAGAAGACACCCCAAGGTATTCCATTAGTAGTATGGTGAGTTTATAGAAGATTTTATTTTTTGTCACAAGTTAGCGGAAATTGATTTTTTTTTCACAAAGTGTCATTTTCCACTAACTTGTGACAAAAAAATAAAAACTTCTATGAACTCACCATACTACTAATGGAATACCTTGGGGTGTCTTCTTTCTAAAATGGGGTCATTTGGGGGGTTTGTACACTGCCCTGACATTTTAGGGGCCCTAAACGTGAGGCGTAGTCTGGAAAGCAAATGCCTCAAAATGACTTGTGAATAGGACTTTGGGCCCCTTAGCGCACCTAGACTGCAAAAAAGTGTCACACAAGTGGTATCGCCGTACTCAGGAGAAGTAGTATAATGTGTTTTGGGGTGTATTTTTACACATACCCATGCTAGGTGGGAGAAATATCTTTGTAAATGGACAATTGTGTGTAAAAAAATCTAAAAATTGTCATTTACAGAGATATTTCTCCCACCCAGCATGGGTATGTGTAAAAATATACCCCAAAACACATTATACTACTTCTCCTGAGTACGGCGATACCACATGTGTGACACTTTTTTGCAGCCTAGGTGCGCTAAGGGGCCCAACTTCCTATTCACGTGTCATTTTGAGGTGTTTGGTTTCCAGACTACTCATGGTTTAGGGCCCCTAAAATGCCAGGGCAAGTATAGGAACCCCACAAGTGACCCCATTTTAGAAAGAAGACACCCCAAGGTATTCCGTTAGGTGTATGGTGAGTTCATAGAAGATTTTATTTTTTGTCACAAGTTAGTGGAAAATGACACTTTGTGAAAAAAACAATAAAAATCAATTTCCACTAACTTTTGACAAAAAATAAAATCTTCTATGAACTCGTCATAAACCTAACGGAATACCTTGGGGTGTCTTTTTTTTCTAAAATGGGGTCACTTGTGGGGTTCCTATACTGCCCTGGCATTTTAGGGGCTCAAAACCGTGAGGAGTAGTCTGGAAACCAAATGCCTAAAAATGACTGTTCAGGGGTATAAGCATCTGCAAATTTTGATGACAGGTGGTCTATGAGGGGGTGAATTTTGTGGAACTGGCCATAAGCAGGGTGGCCTCTTAGATGACAGGTTGTATTGGGCCTATCTGATGGATAGGAGTGCTAGGGGGGGTGACAGGAGGTGATTGATGGGTATCTCAGGGGGTGATTAGAGGGGAAAATAGATGCAATCAATGCACTGGGGAGGTGATCGGAAGAGGGTCTGAGGGGGATCTGAGGGTTTGGCTGAGTGATCATGAGCCCACACGGGGAAAATTAGGGCCTGATCTGATGAGTAGGTGTGCTAGGGGGTGACAGGTGGTGACAGGAGGTGATTGATGGGTGTCTCAAGGTGTGATTAGAGGGGGGGGGGATAAATGCAAGCAATGCACTGGCAAGGTGAGCAGGGCTGGGGTCTGAGGGCCTTCTGAGGGTGTGGGTGGGTGATTGGGTGCCTTAGGGGCAGATAGGGGTCTGATCTGATGGGTAGCAGTGACAGGTGGTGACAGGAGGTGATTGATGGGTGATTGATGGGTAATTAGTGGGTGTTTAGAGGAGAGAACAGATGTAAACAATGCACTTGGGAGGTGATCTGACGGCGAGTTTGCGGGCGATCTGATGGTGTGGGTGGGTGATCAGATTGCCCGCAAGGGGCAGGTTAGGGGCTGATTGATGGGTGGCAGTGACAGGGGGTGACAGGGGGTAATTGATGGGTGATTGACAGGTGATCAGTGGGTTATTACAGGGAAGAACAGAAGTAAATAATGCACTGGCGAATTGATAAGGGGGGGTCTGAGGGCAATCTGAGCATGTGGGCGGCTGATTGGGTGCCCGCAAGGGGCAGATAGGAGTCTAATCTAATGGGTAACAGTGACAGGTGGTCATAGGGGGTGATTGATGGGTGATTGATGGGAAATTAGTGGGTGTTTAGAGGAGAGAACAGACGTAAACAATGCACTTGGGAGGTGATCTGACGGCGGGTGTGTGGGCGATCTTATGGTGTGGGTGGGTGATCAGATTGCCCGCAAGGGGCAGGTTAGGGGCTGATTGATGGGTGTCAGTGACAGGGGGTGATTGATGGGTGATAGGTGATTGACAGGTGATTGACAGGTGATTAGTGGGTTATTACAGGGAAGAACAGATGTAAATAATGCACTGGCGAATTGATAAGGGGGGTCTGAGGGCAATCTGAGCGTGTGGGTGGGTGATTGGGTGCCCGCAAGGGGCAGATTAGGGTCTGATCTGATGGGTAACAGTGACAGGTGGTGATAGGGCGTGATTGATGGGTAATTAGTGGGTGTTTAGAGGAGAGAACAGATGTAAACAATGCACTTGGGAGGTGATCTGATGGCGGGTTTGATGGTGTGGGTGGGTGATCAGATTGCCCGCAAGGGCCAGATTAGGGGCTGCTTGATGGGTGGCAGTGACAGGGGGTGATTGATGGGTGATTGACAGGTGATTGACAGGTGATCAGGGGGGATAGATGCATACAGTACACAGGGGGGGGGGGGTCTGGGGAGAATCTGAGGGGAAGGGGTGGGGGTGATCAGGAGTCCCCAGGGGGCAGTTTAGGAATAAAAAAAAATAGCGTTGACAGATAGTGACAGGGAGTGATTGATGGGTGATTAGGGCGGTGATTGGGTGCAAACAGTGGTCTGGGGGGTGGGCAGGGGGCGTCTGAGGGGTGCTGTGGGCGATCAGAGGGAAGGGGGGAAGATCAGTGTGTTTGGGTGCAGACTAGGGTGGCTGCAGCCTGCCCTGGTGGTCCCTCGGACATTGGGACCACCAGGGCAGGAGGCAGCCTGTATAATACACTTTGTATACATTACAAAGTGTATTATACACTTTGTATGCGGCGATCGTCGGGTTAACAACCCACCGGCGATTCCGAACGGCCGGCGGGTTGTCGTCGCGGGTGGGAGGAGCCAGTTGCCAGGGGAAGCGCGCGTCATCAATGACGCGATCGCTCCCCTGGCATGCCGAAAGGACGCAATGCCCTTGGGCGTATTGCGGTCCTTTCGGCGTCCACTTTGACGCCGCCCATCGGCTGTGGACGGTCAGCAAGTGGTTAAAAGGAAATACTTATGTCAGTCTCCACATCCCTCTCACCTCAGGTTCCCTTTAAGTCTGAATCCTTGCACAGAAGACATGTTTTATACTGTGATGCAGGGATGCTGGGAAATGTTGTCGGCATCTATTTGTTGTATGCTTGTTAAAGGGGCACTACAGCGAAAAACTGTAAAATTTAAAATATGTGCAAACATATACAAATAAGAAGTAAATTTTTTCCAGAGTAAAATGAGCCATAAATTACTTTTCTCCTATGTTGCTGTCACTTACAGTAGGTAGTAGAAATCTGACAGAAGTGAAAGGTTTTGGACTAGTCCATCTCCTTAAAGGGGATTCTCATGGATATATTTATTTTCAAAAGCACTTAGTGAATGGCAGTTGCTCTGTCCAACTGTCAAAAAACTGTGTAGGGATCAGGGAAGCTGGCCAGCATCATTGTTTAAATACTTTTTATGAAATATCGTTATAAAGAATAAAAACCTTGCTGAGAATCCCCTATGAAAAGATGGACTAGTCCAAAACCTGTCACTTCTGTCAGATTTCTAATGCCTTCTGTAAGTGACAGTATTATTGGAGAAAAGTAATGTATGGCTCATTTTATTTGTAAAAAATGTACTTCTTATTTATATATGTTTGCACATATTTTAAATTTTACAGTTTTTCGCTGTAGTGCCCCTTTAAGGGTCTATGGCTAAAAGCATTAGAGGTAGAGGGTTACCAGGACAGCCAGGAAACTGGTATTGCTTAAAAGGAAATAAATATGGCAGCCTCCATATCCCTCTCACCTCTGTTGTCTGTTAAAGTCTGACAGATCTCAGAACATTTTTTAGGGATTGGATGGATTTAGAAGGTATGTCAGGTTATAACTGCTGTGTAGGTCAGGTCCTCACTGGGCAGAATTGTATTCACTTCCTCTTCCTGTAATGAATGTGATAAAAGGATAAAGAGTAAATAAAATATATTTGTTCATTACATTCCTGATCCTCTCAATAGTGTCACAGAAGACAGGGAATTCACCCAACTGGGACAAAGACAGTAATACAAACACTACAGTGCTTCAACCCGTATCCTAAACTGTAAAAAAAAAACTGTTTTGGGTGGAGTTGGGCTTTAAGTCTCCCTGTTTAATGCCAAGCACACATCAATTTTCCTATAAAACTGAATATCCTCCTTTACTGAGAACTCAAAGGATCTACATACTTAAAGGGAACCTAAACTGAGAGGGATAGGAATGTTTCCTTTTAAACAATACCAGTTGCCTAGCATCCTGCTGATCTCTGTGGCTGCAGTAGTGGCTGAATCACACACCTGAAACAAGCATGCAGCTAATCCAGTCTGACTTGTATGCTTGTTCAGGGGCTGTGGCTAAAAGTATTAGAGACACAGGATTAGCAGGAGAGTCAGGCAACTGGTATTATTTTAAAAAGAAAAATCCATATCCTTCTCAGTTAAGGTTCCCTTTATAGCATACCAGACCTGAGGCAAAGCTACTTAAAGAAAACCTGAACTGAAAATTAAAAGTCAAAATAAACATACACAAGTCATACTTACCTTCCATGTAGTCTACTCCTCAGTGTCTTTCTCCTGTCCCGCGTCCTGTTTGTTCACTGCGATCAAGGGAATTTTCCGTCCTCCATTTTGAAAATTGGCATTACCCATAACATCTTTCTGGTCAGCACACAGTTAAACTGTAACATCGTCCACGTGAGCCATAGGGAAACATGGACATTACTGGGTACATCGGTTGTCCACTCAGCTATAACTGACAGCAACTGATATATTTCAGATCTGACAAAATATTGTCAGAACTGGAAGGGATTATTGTCAGAAGAAAATGGTGAGCTTCTGAAAGGAACTGATGGCAAGGTAACTATGTAATGTTCATTTGAAGGTACCTCGTGTGTTTATTTTAAATATTTTTACTCAGTACAGGTTCTCTTTAAGGTAAGCACAGATGTATGTTCATGCAGGATGCACATACCTCTGTGTTATTCGCTTCGCTCCCTAATTATTCTCCCCAGTCTTTGTAATCACTCTTTGAAAAACTGATTTCCAGATAAAGCACATTTTTCAGACAGGAAAGAGCAGTCTTACCGTGATGTTCCCTCCTATCACCCTCCTATTCTCTCCTCTTTCTCACCCCTTAAAGTAAACCAGAGATGAAGCACCCTCATGTATTTTACCATATATATCAGTGGGAACATTAGAGAAAACACCTGCCCTGCTCTCTGTTTCATTCTTCACTGCTCAGCCTGCTTGTTATCAGCCCTGATAAAATCCCCAACTGAGCATTCAGTCTGACTTTGCTCAGGAATCATTATAGCTGAGTCTGTCTTCTGTGATGTATTTTCAAGCCCAAGCCTGCCCCCTTCTAGCTCTGCTATAATGACCCAGCTATAAAGATTCCTGAGCAAAGCCAGACTGAATGCTCAGTCAGGGATTTAACAAGCAGGCAGAGCAGTGAAGAATGAAACAGAGAGCAGGGTAGGCTTTTTCTAACGTTTCCACTGATATATATATGGTAAAATACATGAGGGTGCTTCGTCTCTGGTTCACTTTAAGAGGAGGGAACATCACAGTAAGCCTGACTCTTCCTCTCTGAAACTTGACTTTAGCTAAATGTCAAATTTTTCCAGGAGTGATTACGGAGAGGGATAGAATGGGGAGAGGACACAAAGGTTTATAGATCAGCATACACATACCTCTGTACTTATCTACGTACCTTTGCCTCGGGTCAGGTATAGTTTAAAGTACCCTTGAACTGAGAGAGTATGGAGGCTGCCAAATGTATTTCCTTTAGAACAATACCCATTGCCTGGCAGTCCTGCTCATCTCTTTGGCTGCAGTAGTGTCTGAATCACACACCTGAAACAAACATGCAGCTAATCCAGTCAGACTTCAGTCAGAGCACCTGATCTGCATATGCTTGTTCAGGGTCTATGGTTAAAAGTATTGGAGGCAGAGGATCAGCAGGACAGCTCTGCATTGTTTAAAATTAAATACATACAGTATGACAGCCTCCATGTCTCTGTCAGTTCAGGTGTCCTTTAAAGGACTTAAAAGCTCAAATAAAAAAAAAAGTTCTGTACCTGAATGATTTTTGAAGGCACGGAGGACGCCATCTGCGCCCTCCGTGCAGTTCTGCCGGGTCCCCGCTGCTTCATTCCCACCCGAGCTGGATCCCGACCCCACAGCCCGGGTCGGGCTCTCCTGCCTCCTCAAAAATTGCCGCCGGAGGTTGCCGTGGCTGCACAGTCCACACAGACGCGAATGCGGCTGCGCAGCTCTAGAGCCTTCCCCCCGATCCACACTACAGGAGACAGCCTGTAGCGTGGATCGGGGAGGGAGGCCCTAGATCCGCACTTGCATTTGTGCAGACTGCGCAGCTGCGGCAATCTACGGCGGCCATTTTTGAGAAGGCAGTAGAGCCCGACCCGGGCTGTGGGGTCAGGATCCGGCCCGGGGGGGAATGAAGCAGCGGGGACCCGGCGGAACTGCACGGGGGGCGCGGATGGCGTCCTCCGTGCCTTCAAAATTCATTCAGGTACAGAACTTTTATTTTTATTTGGGCTCGTAAGTCCTTTAATGTTGTCTTTGGCTGGAGACTTTTGGAGAGTATAAATCCTAAAATACCTCTTAGAAATGATCAGATATTAATCCCCCCAAACCATGGGTAGCATTGTTCAATTGGAAGGTCCCCTTCCTATACCAAACAAGGGAACAAATTATTAGTTATCTTTGCAATGCATCAAAAGCAATAATAGCCTGAGAATGGAAGTCCCCTACTATACCCTTTATTACCTTGACACACAAAATGAATGAGTACTTGACTTCTGGATGAAAAAAAATAGCCTCTTCTCTAGCTATCTGGTCACCCGGGTCAGAAAATGTTCACCACAGCTTGACTTTCACCTCATAAGATCTCTGTGACTGTTTAGTTCTCATGTATTCTGTGCACTTTACATTTAAGCTATTGTATAACTGGTTTTACAGATTTCATGTGGATTTACTCATATGCCGGACTCCTGTTGCCTTCGTTAACCCTCCGTATGTTGGAAAAAAATTGGATTTGCATTACATTATAATTATTGTTTATTAATAAATATCTCTTGGTGAAAAAAAAAAAAAAGATCAGATATTAGTTGGTAAGGGTGTGCAACTCTCGCTTAAGTCATATCAGATAATAGCAGAAACTGCTGAAAGCTTAGTGTATTAATGGTTATGAGGTTGGTATGGGCATGTTCACATCTCTGAGTTGTAATAAATCACATTTTCCTAATGCACAGTCTACAGATCATCTCTGGATAACATGCCTGAAAACACACACACTCCATAGTAGTTGAACACCCCATGAAATTATGTGCACGGTTTGTACATGCAGGGTGTGCACTGTATTATGCCCTCATTACTGTATGGGCATTACACAACACATGGGATAAATCCACAAAAATATCATCTTAATGATTATTATTACTGGGATTTACACAATTTACATAGCAAATTGCATAACTTACTATATACATGCAACACTTACGTAACTCAATTTGTGCAACTCACTGTTGCGTACATCCTTGTAGTCGTAACTTGTGCTGTCTGGCCAGATAGCCTGGATGTATTTAAATGCACCAGTGCATTTGTTCAACTGATAATTCCCTAAGCTTCTACCAGCCTTCACTGGTGTCTAAGGATGAGCGGGCTGAAGCAAACTAAAGTTTTGCCAAACCGAGTGTTAGTTTACATACAGTAGGTTTGCCAAACCGAGTGTTAGTTTACATACAGTAGGTTTGCCAAACCGAGTGTTAGTTTACATACAGTAGGCTGTGGCAGTAAGGGTTATCTCTGCTTGGTTGCCGCCTTTGACACCAGCTTTCCACACCCCTCTACATCCTCCTAATACTTCCCCCTCCACAGCTAGAAGGAGGAAGTATTGGGAGCAGAAAGAGAAAGGGCCGGTTTTAGACTTTTTGCCGCCTGAGGAAAACTTGTGAGAAACTGCCACCCCCCAACCATTGTTGTGGGGGCCGCCGAGCTAGAGGGGGTAGCGGACAGGAAGGGGGTATTAGGCACAGTGGCGAGAAGGGGGGTCGGACCTGCACTCCCCCTCTTTCGCGTTCCAGCGTGCGTTCCGCCTCATCACTTCCTGCAATGCTGTCCACTTACAATACAATCTGCGAGGCGCCGAGCTCGCTGATATAATACAGATGCTGTGACTCCTACTGTATTTTGCCTGAGGAAGCGGGATGTATGGCCCGTGAAACGCGTTGCATTGTTTTTTGGAGTTCCGAATAAATTGTTGACTGTCTGAATCGCAGTCCTTGCCTGTGTCTGTTTGGAGGGGGTAAGACCACCGCTGCCTCCTCTGTTTAACCAGTTGGTTTTTTAAGTTCATTTAATTACCTTTTATTCTTTTGGCGCCTCTGTATCTTGTACACTACATTGAGGCCACCCTGGGTGGAGGGTTGTTACCCTATCTTCCTGTCTACAGAGAGCGACTTTTTATTCCTGAGTGGGGTCAGGATTGTTCTCCCCACCTGCCTATACAGTGGTTGCCTATTGGTAACCCTGGTTTGTGAGTATAATTTTAACTTCTCATTTATTTTGTTGTCCCCAAGACGAATTACACTATTGGGGCTCTTGGTGTCCCTCTGCTTTACTTACAATACAGTGTTCGGCATTGCAGGAAGTGACGAGAGTGGAACGTGGAAGAGGTGAGTCATCTCCGCCCGCTGCCTCATATTAATATGCCGCTGCTGGACTTAAAAGCTAGAGGAAGAGCGCAGATCGGGGGAACCAGGTGAGGGAGGGGGGTCAAACCCCCATCTCCGCCACTGTACCCAATACTCCCTTCCTGCCCGCTACCCCCTCCAGCTCGGCGGCCCCCACACCTACCGCCAGGCGGGTGCTGCCCCCCCGGACTTTGCCGCCTGAGGAACCCGCATCATGGGCGAACTGGCACTGGATGTAGAGGAGTGTAGAGTGCTGGTGCCAAAGGTGGGAACCAACAGGGCGGGCGCTACCATAGAGGCAAAGGGGGCATTTGCCCCAGGGCCCCAGAGCATGTAGGGTCCCCCAGGGCATCTGCATACCATCGTATCTGTTGCACCCTGGGGCCTCTGCAGAGTCTTTGGCAGAGCAGCGTATCACCTATGCTGGAGGGCAGGTGAGACACTACACTGCCAAAAACTCTGCAGGGGCCCCAGGGAGCACAGTTAAGTTGGGTGGTGATTGGGAAGATGGGTCAGCAGCCAGCTCAGGGGCCCAGGAGGGAAATTTGTTGAAAGGGTTAAAGGGTCCCTAATGCCGCTTTTTGGTTGGGGGTTCTATTGGGGGGGGGGGTCACCAGATTTATTATGCCCCGAGGCCCCACTGTTACTAAAACCGGCCCTGGGAACCACGATGCGAAACAGGTGGTTTTGGTTGCTCGCCACTCAGTGGCAAGCACCATCAGCTTGGTGCCGCTATAGCACTAATGCTATAGTACACATCCCGCTCAAGAGTAATTCAGGGTTCAGGCAATCACCGGACCCTGAATTACTTCTTCCTCCAAGTTGCTATGACTTGGAGGGGGAATAGTATTTAACACTCTGAGAATTTAAGTGGCAGCAGGGTAAGCCATCATTCGGCTTGCTCTGCACCCAGTAAGGTCAATACTTATGAACCAAGTTGTGTTACCTCCCACTGTCATTGCTCAAATCAGCTAATGCTCTGTTTTGCCACAAGCTAACTTAAAGTTTGCAGAATTACCCATGACTTCTAATGAATTGCAGCCTGGGGGAATCTAAAATAATCAGACCCAATGGTTATATTTAATTCTAAACTTTAATTCTGTCATTAACACTTTTTACTTGGATGAGGGTTCTATTTTTTCACCTTTTATGGATTACCTGTCTTAATTTCCTATGTTCTCCTGCCCTGCACACTTTTCTTATTGCAATAACAATCTTGACACATCAAATTCACAATAAATCAGTTGATCATTCTGATCGCTGTTCCAACTAGTATTTTCTTTGTGGATGAGATTTGAAAGACCCAGGTTATAAATGGACGTTGGAAGTGTAAGTGTTCTATTGGATTAAGATTAGAAATACAGTCTTGATTCATGTCAGTCCAAGCTCACTGAAACAAGTGCTAGCCTGATATTCTTGGTACCCGATCCAAGGAAGCAAGCCAATATTTACTTTCCTTAGAGGGAGAAAGGCGCTGGAGCAGTTAATTAACAATACAGTTCAGGATCTTGCCACAGATACTACGTTACGCCTTGTCCTCAATAGAGGTTAGCTTATCTGATGATAGCTGTGCCTCTTGATTTATTTCCAAGATTTACACTGAGATAAATATGATGATAGCATAAATAACACCTATGCTATATACTTCATACAATCAACAGATATGTTGTTTTTGCCCCACTAAACAGTAGACTAGTTTGGAAGATGGGACATAATATCACTACTGAGACCAACCAGTGGGGGGGAATTTATCAAGCAAAGCTACAACACAGGCAGACATTTATCTGCTGCAAATCATACTGCTTCCTATCCATCAGGCCAGTTTTACACTTGATTTTTGGGTTACGATGTGATGCGTTAGTCCTGCTCCTGCTGCATCCCACCGCAATGCAAAAAATGACAATCATTTGACCCTTCAGCAAAGAGCGCCAACAGGGTCATATGCATAGCGCAATCCTGTTCAGTGACTTACTCCCTGCTGGGCAGGAAGTGCATCACTGGGATTACCGTCACTCCGTGCATGTGCGACACACCGTGTTCCGTCATCTACACTTACTGCATTGCCCATAGACTTTTATTACCCCAAGCACCATGCCTTAAGCGTGGTGCTTGCGATAAAGTGCTGCAGACCTTGTGTTCGATCGGATACTTCCGTTGCAACACAATGGACTGCAATAGGTGCGAAAGTCTTCATAGGCCTTTATTGTTTTTGCGGACCCTTGCAGTAAATTAGGGTAACGCAAGGCAGGTTTAACCTGCAAGTGTAAAAGGGGCCTCAACTCAAGGGGTTTGCGTGTTTTTGTTTTTTTTCTGTTCTGTGACTTCTCTTCCCACAGTCTTTTACCAGTAACCTGTAAAAATCATATCAATCTACAACAAATTGCATTTGCAACAGATTTGCAACAAATAGAGACATAGCTGTAAGAAGTAGTCAGTGCTATTTCTGTACCACAGAAGGGGATATTAAAAATTGAGAAGAAAATACATAAGGCGGTCTTACACACTGTCTCACCTCTGTTGTGTGCATCCATGCTGATGTACTAAAAGGATGATATGGCTGCATGCTCTGCTTATTTACTACCTCCTGGCAATGGCCAGTAGAGATGGTCAATGAGATGCAAATAATTTCGAGTTGATGCAGGGTCATGCAAATCTTTTAAGCAAAATTATATATTTCATTGGTTCTTGTTTGCATGTACAATTTGCATAATGCTGCATCAACTTAAAATTATTAGCATCTCATCAGCCATCCCTAGTAGCCAGTGCCCGAATTACGTATTCTCCTGAGCTGTGACAATAATAGCTTTAATGCCACCCAGAAGTTTGCCTGCAGCAGGGTGAACCGTCTTTTGGCTTCACACTGTGCCAAAATTTGGCTGTGGCCATTTCAAATGTACACAGAAAATGAATGTCTGTGTTCCCCATACACATCAGTCAGTTCCTACCAGACATTTTTATACTGCAATTTAAAAAAATCACCAGCAACAACTGATGAGTTGCTAAACACAGCAGCATTGCTTTCTCCAGTCTCTTAAAATAATCTTCACTGAATGCAAACGTTTGATGATCTCTGGCACTTTTGCATTATTTTTATATATTCAAACTTTCAAAGTATACCTTTTTGAGTGACTATCAGACGGCACATATTCCGTTAGAGATATATTCTTTTGCCTATAGCAAAATTGTTTTCGCTAAGGGCAAAATTATAGGCTGGTAAAAGAGAGTGCAGAAGTCGTCATCCGCATTCATTCTGTTTTACTTTGTGTCATTTTTACTTAAAATTACATTTGTTTCTACGGTGTTAGAAACAAGGCACTGCTGGTCAAGGCCAGAAAATGGCTGCATATAGGCAAAATAACACGGTAATGTGACACCAAGGACCATGTCAAACGATACTCGTATTACAGCAACATGTGACCAGACTTAAATACAGTTCAGTGGTATTGCCAGCGGCAACAACTAGCTGCTAGCACTAGCCACTAATCCCTAGTGTTAGTGACTAGTTATTATTGGTTGCTGTGACGTCTGTGTGACCTGGCCCTTATACTAGCCACAAACACGAGTAGCTATGCTCCCCTCATCCTGCTGGGACTTAAATAAGGGAAAACATGTGTTAAGGGATCGGTCGGATTTACATGCAATAAATCAATAACCCTTTAACACATGTTCACTCAAATAGCAATAGAAAGTTAGAAGGGGATATCTTAGTTTCCCCCCCAAACCTCACAATGAGTAGAGCATAATGCATTGCATGTCACTTATTGCATTATACTCTACGCCTTGTGCGGTAAGACTATACGCACATTATTCTGCTTACCGCACTTGTTTACTATTGAAAAGCATATGAGCTGCTAAAGGTCACTTAGAGATCTTTATAACAGAACTATGTGGTAATAATCTCTGCATCTGATAGCCTATTTGAATTTAGAGAAGCTAATTGTACTTCTCTCTTTTTAAAGAATCAGGCGTATTGCTTTCTTAACATATTGTTTGCATAATTTAAAGGTACAGGCCTTATAACACTGCAAATATTTGGAAAGTGTTACATACAGTATGTTATGTAGGTTTCCCTAGTGCATCTTTTTCCTTTTTTTTTCATTTAAGTCACAAATTATCCAAATAAAGTCATTAAATTAATGGAAGTTACAACCCCTCTGAAGTTATTTTACCATTAAAATGAAACACTTGTTTATAGTATGCTCAGAAAGAGCAATCTTGCTTAACTGGTAAGAAATATCAGTATTTTCTGTACTTTGAAACAGAGAAGCGATATAACAAGCGCTGACATGGAGAGTTTGTTTACAGAGATGTTATTCAGGACAGCAAAGCATAGGGGGTGAGAGAAATGGGTGAGTCAGCACTTTAAAAGATGGCCGAGGGCGCTGTGAGACACCTGGATGGGATAGCCAAAGGGATTATTGGTTGCGTTATGAAAGCAGGAGAACACGCCAAGCAAAATGTTATATCTATGGCAGTTTGCAACTGCTTTTCAAAGCGCTCCAGCCCTCCAGCGTGTAAAACTGGGACAAAAATAATATGACACCAAATTCATACACAAAAAATGAAGTGCACTCAGCAGAGATTGTGTTCTCACATTCTTTATATTTATGGGATATTTTATGATTTATTTTTAGTGTGGTTACAGAACTGATTAAATTGCTGTGTGTCGAAGATATGTAACCCTTACTAGTTTTTAAGCAGAACTCTTAGCCATTCCAAATATATATAATACATATATACAGTTTAAGTGTCTCTCTTAATGGCTAAATTAAATATATACAATATATATATATTGTATATGATCAGCCGAAACATTAAAACCACCTGCTTAATTTTTATAGTTCTCCTTTTCCTTGTCCACTAAGAAACATAACCACAGACACGATCCAGCTGAGATCCGACCACATTTCTCTCTATTTTCCACTACCACAATTCCGCCATGTCGGGGGTATGGTGCTATTGCCATTGCGGTGCATTTACGCCAACAGGGAGAAAATGGTTAGGAAGAAAATAAACAATTTGTCGATTCACAAAAAAAATGCATAATGATGCGATTGCTATGCGATTTTACTTGAAAAATGCAGTAGAATGGTGATAGTGATCAGGAAAGATTGCATTGCACTAATGGAAATATCTATCCACAATTTCCATTTGTTTTTAAGCACCTAGCGCTTTGCAAGCTGCAAGCAATCGGCATTGGATCACAAAACACAGTAGAAAAGGGCCCTAAATACCAACTAAAAACTGACCTCCGCTAAAACAACAACCCACACAAATGAATTTATAGGAAGTTTTCTAGTGCCTTTGTGACAGGAAGAAAGGAGAAACAATAATCAGAGTTTATAATCATTCGCCACTTTAAAGCAAAAGAAAAAGGTTTTGCTGGAGCTCTGCTGTTAAGTCCATTTACAGGATTAAATTTTAACTATGCCTTTCCTCGCTCCCTAACTAACTTAAATGTGTACCCCCAAATTCTACCTATACTCACCTTCAAAGGTAGAATAGCATTACCATCTTATCTGGTCTCTTCTTTTCTGCTACAACTGGCACTGTGCTAGCTCCTTAGTGCTGTTTTCCACTACCAGTTTTTTGTGTATTGCAAAATGCTAGGTAACACAGTATCCAAGCAGCTCAGAGTGACCAAAACCACAAGGAAAGTATAGGGAACTAAAAGAAAAGCATTCCTACTAAAAGCAATGCTTAGTGTGGTTTGCCTTCTTAAACCAGAAAGAATTTACAATAATTCAGCATTAAGTGAACATCTGTGGTTACCCACAATGCACCGCTACTGAATATGCACATTATCTCTTTATGCCCTTGGTGGTACTCAGAACTAATGCAAACTACGCGGGATGTTTCTGTGCCCCAATTTTTCCCGTTAGCAATCGTTGTGCTTGCTGCATTTGTCGTGCACTTGAGCTCCTATACAAAGTATAGGAGCACAGGAAAATCGCATAGTACTCATGCCGCTGTTATCTTTCTGTAATTTGGAAATTTAAAATAATTTCCCTGACATTTTTTTCTCCCGTCAGAAATGGCAAAAGTACCGCAATCCCACCATTCAGACGTCAGAATGTGTCGGAATCGCGGTAGCGGAAATAGAAACAAACATGATTGCTCTGTGGCGCAATCACAATCGCGATTACATTTTTTAGTGGAAAAGACCCATAAATCCCACCCTTCTGTATTCCATCAAACCTTGCATCGTTCCCACTTTATCACATCCCTGCCTCATCACAGCACCAAAACTATGACCTCACCTCTTGATGTACCGGAAGGTGATCCTAGAGATGAGCGTAATGGCGTAATTACGATTTCGCGAAATTTCGCGTAATTAGTGTAATTACGTTTATGGCCGTAAGTACATAATCGTAATGAAGAAGGATTTCGCGAAATTTCGCGTAAGCGTAATTTTCGCGTAATTTTCGCATTGCAACGGGTATTACGAAATTAATGCGTATGGCCATGCTTCCGAAGCGGAAAAGTTGACGCATGGATCAATGTTAGGTAGCCGCCGACTTTAAGGGTTAATAGCAAAGCCCCCTTAAAAGGTAAGAGCCTCAAATTTGGAGAATATATTAAGGAGATCAGAAGGAATAAGAGGAAAAACATTTTTTTCAAAAAGACCTTATAGTTTTTGAGAAAATCGATGTTAAAGTTTCAAAGGAAAAATGTAAACATTTAAAAACCCGCCGACTTTAACGGTTAATAGCAAAGCCTGCTTAAAGTTTAGGAACACCAAATTCCCAGGGTATATTAAGGGGATCAGTGGGAATAAGAGGAAATTTTTTTTTTTAAAAAAGACCTTATAGTTTTTGAGAAAATCGATTTTAAGTTTCAAGGGCGAAAATGTCTTTTAAATGCGGAAAATGTCAGGTTTTTTTGCACAGGTAACAATAGTGTATTATTTTCATAGATTCCCCAAGTGGGAAGAGTTTTACTTACTTCGTTCCGAGTGTGGGAAATATTAAAAAAAAATGACGTGGGGTCCCCCCTCCCAGACCTCTTTAACCCCTTGTCCCCCATGCAGGCTGGGATAGCCAGAATGCGGAGCACCGGCCGCGTGGGGCTCCACACCCTGACTATACCAGCCCGCATGGTCCATGGATTGGGGGGTCTCGGAAGGGGAGGGGCAGCCAAGCTTTCCCCTCCCCCTCCGAGCCCTTGTCCAATCCAAGGACAAGGGGCTCTTCTCCACCTCCGATGGGCGGTGGAGGTGGAGGCCGCAATTTCCTGGGGGGGGGGGTTCATGGTGAAATCTGGGAGTCCCCTTTAAAAAGGGGTCCCCCAGATGCCCACCCCCCCTCCCAGGAGAAATGAGTATAGAGGTACTTGTACCCCTTACCCATTTCCTTTAAGAGTTAAAAGTAAATAAACACACAAACACTTAGAAAAAGTATTTTAATTGAACAAAAAACATAACCACGAAAAAAGTCCTTTAATATTCTTAATTAACCATTAATACTTACCTGTCCCTTTAAATAAATGATCCCTCGAAATAGCCTCGGAAATGTTCTATCAGTTACAATGTAACAAAGTTATTACAATGTAACAACTTTGTTACATTGTAACTACTCCGCACCCGACGTCACTCGCCGCTCAGCCGCCGCAGCATACACTTACGCGTCCGTGCAGGACGCTAAGTCCCCGCAGCTCCCGCTGTCCACCCCGCCCACATCTGTCACCCACATGTGGGTGACATGTGGGAGAGGCGGGGAGGGCAGCGGGAGCTGCGGGGACTTAGCATCCTGCACGGATCCGACAGAGCTCTGAGCTATATAGCTCAGAGCTCTCTAAGCATCTTTGTATTTGGGCTCCAAGGAGCCCCATTGGTCCCACCAACGCGAAATTACGGTAGCGTTTAATGCGAAATTACGGCATGAACGAAACGCGAAATTACGCGTTGAAAATTACGCTTACGGTATTTTCAATTATGATTTTAATGGCAATTACGCTACTGTAATTTCGCATCGTAATCGCAAATTTTGCATGCGTAATTTTAGTAATGCGAAATTACGAAAATTTCAGCTCAACTCTAGGTGATCCATTGCTGTAACAGTGATGCAAAGTGACAACCGAGTTACACAAACAACGTGCCCTGTACCAGATGTACCTACAGGAGGCCAACAGGGACACGGGGCTCAGAATGATATAACTGCTGAAACTCTCAGATCCCAGTGAGTATAAAGGGAGTTTGGTACAGGATGGTAGACCATCATTAAGTTAGTTAGGTGGGATAAATTGTGAAGATGGTATTTAACAAAAACCTGAGTTTGCTTTTGTGTTCTTTCTTGAATACTGAGAAAGTATTAAAGGCAGAGGATCAACATGACAGCAACTACAATCATAATTAGAGGGTAGCAGCCCCTCTGACAGCAGGGGGGGGGGGGCAGAGCTGTAATGCTTCTACTACTTCACTTCCTCTGATAAAGGGGTCCAGCCATCAGATCAGGTGTTTTTGTGGCTACACTTGTTAATTGTGGAGACTTGCGAGGTGGGCCCCCAGGATGCAAGGGTCACCAAGGGAAAAGATGTGAAAGATTCACTAGGAGGCCCCATGCTTTGTAATTATGCCTCTGACTACAATATTTTAGAAGAAAGTCAGCAGTGGCAGCTTCCATAGTTATCTCAGCTCTGGTTTCAGTCCATACTGCAGATTTTTTTCTTGTTTGGAGCCCTGGCTACTGTCACCATGGTTGGATGGGGAATATTCAAGCTCAGTATTCACACTGCTTATTTGTGTATGAAAGCAAATCAGGTTTTCTTTTTGTATGGATAGTTTGAGGATGTGCCTGGCTGCAGCAGGGCTGTCTGTTCCAGCTCAGGAAGGCTCAAGGTCATGGCCCCTATAGCTTGCTGTTCAGCACGTTTATGACTTACATCACACCAGAGGACACAAGGTGCCAGACTGACAGATGGCTGATGCTTTCTGTGTGCCAAGACAGCCTGGCTAACTCCTGCCCCTCATTAACAGACAGGAGCTCTTTCCACTGGGAAAGACCAGTCCATAATTCTAGACATAAGCATACACAGTTAGTGAATACACAAATCAAACTAGAGCTGGAGTAATTGGCACAAATAATTGAGTATTGTTAACAGCCATACAATACTGCATTGTGTCTCTAACAATATATCTGTAGCCAAGAAACTTATTAGATGAAATAATACGTTTATAACATATATTTCCTGCAAGCTGCACTTTAACTTGAAAAGATTCATACAACGATACAACGTCCCCTAGT
Organism: Hyperolius riggenbachi; assembly: GCF_040937935.1. Classification (NCBI taxonomy): domain Eukaryota; kingdom Metazoa; phylum Chordata; class Amphibia; order Anura; family Hyperoliidae; genus Hyperolius; species Hyperolius riggenbachi. Next base: position 299,101,136 of record NC_090647.1, read on the forward strand.
TATACCCAATACAGTATGGGAAAATAAAAGAGTTTGGTGTAACTGTGAAGCCCTAATGCGATGATTATATTTTTTTATATACATCCTGATAAGCTTGTTTGAGAAATTGTTGTCAGAAGTTTTAAATAAAAACTGTGAGCAGTTTATTTAACTTTCTCAGAGCTCCACAGCTATATCTGTAATGTTTGACCAACACAAGCCAAACTCACTCCCAAACCCCCTATGCTGCCCCCCCCCCCCCCCCATAGGTAGTATAATTGCCTCCAGTATAGGTAGCCTGGTGGGGGTAGTAGCCAGGAAGGGAGGCAGCGGGTGATGGAGGGACCCTCACCTGGGTTCCGCCATCCCTTCTCCCCCTCCAGCTATGTGCGCAGTATTTAATTAGTCAGTTAGCGGGTGGGAAAGAAATGACTCACCTCTTCCAGCGCTGCAGATAACAGCTCGTCTCCTCCTCAATGCCACCCACTGTACTTGCATAAGGTTAGTGGGTGGCACTGCAGGAAGTGACTAGCTATGCTACGCAGCACTGGAACGCAGAAGGAAGAGGTGAGTTATTACTTCCCCACCCGCTGCCTGACTAATTAAATTCTGCACACATAGCTGGAGGGGAAGAGCAGATGTGGGGACCCTTCCTGGCTGCTACCCCCTCCAGCTCAGCGTCCCCCCCCCCCACTTACGGCTCCCCACTTTTGCCGCCTAAGGAACCTGCCTCACCCCACCTCATGGACGGCCTGGGCTGTCTGTAGATCAGCCTCTTCTGCAGTCACTGCATCAAACCGCCCACAACATCAGATCAACAGGATTTAATAGCTTGATCACCCCCAGAGTTCAACTCAAAACTTTTGGAGCCAGAGCCTTCTGTCATGCTCCCACCCGCCCTTGGAATGCCTTGCCACACCCAATCAAGACAGCTCCAACCCCGGAGGCATTTAAGTCAAAACAAAAAAGCCACCTCTTTAGTCTGGCAATCATGACCGCATAACTTTTTCCCCTGTAACACATCCCAAACTGCAATTATGTACTGATCTAAGACAAGCCTACGTGTGTTGGGTCCTACAGGAGAAACACGCTTTACAAATATTTGGTTGTTGTTGTTCTATTATGTGACCTTTGCACTGAAACAGATTCTATTCTTTATCATTTTAATTTTATATAACTTCTTCCTGTGGGAATGCTCCCTGCACACTGCACAGTTAGCTTTAGCCAGCCTTTCAGTTCTAACAACTGGAAAGTACACAGCTCCATAGAAAACAATAGAGACCTGTAGGGAGGTTTCAGTTTTTAAAGCACACTTTAGTTGAAGCAGAAAAGGAGATTTTTACTTACATGGTCTTTAAGGCTGCTGCCCCTCTAAAAGAACTGCAACTAGAACTACAGTTGCAGGCAACTTCATATGTGTGGACCAGTCCGTACACACCTCCTGCACCAGGAGTATTCTGCACATTCTCAGAAGAATTGTACTGTTCATGCACAGACCACTCGGAGCTGTATACTTGTTCCAGGTGTGTGATTCAGACATTATTGATTTCAGCGCCCCTAGGGGTTATTTACCTTGGGAGGGGGAAGCCTCTGGATCCTAAAGAGGCTTCCGCCATCCTCCTCACTAGAGGAGATTTCGAGCTGGGACCCCCAACGTTCAACTGACAAGGACTTCTAAGTGGTGCCTGCAGGTGCAGTAGCTGCTTTATGATGGGCTCCAATGGAAATAGCTGAGCCTGATCGGGTTCATTCTACTGTGCAGACCCAGATGGTTCACGCCTATGCTGTAGAGCTGACTAGATTAGGCTCAGCTATTTCCGACAGAGCCCAAGTGGAGAGCCACTGCTGTGCCTGCGCTGACGGGCAAATTGAAATAATATTATCTGCTTGTGTTTCGGGCTGGTGGAGGGGGTTGGGGGAAGCTTCATTAATATCTAGAGGCTTCCCCCTCTTACGGTAACTAACCCAAGGGGCGCTTTTGTTACCTACAGGTTTACTGTAAAGGAAATCCGAGATGAGAGTGATATGGAGGCTGCAATATTTATTTCCTTTTAAACAATACCAGTAGCCGGGCAGTCCTCCAGATCCGGTGTTTCTAATACTTTTAGCCATTGATCCTGGACGAGCATGCAGCAGAAGTTACTCTGACTCAGCCTACTCAGATTTTACTGGATTGGCCATATGCTTGTCCCAGGGTTTGACTCAAAGATCAACATGGCTGCCAATCAACTGTTGATTTCAGTGCCCCTAGGGGTTATTTACCTTGGGAGGGGTGAGCCTCTGGATCCTAAAGAGGCTTCCGCCATCCTCCTCACTAGAGGAGAGAAGATCAACATGGCTGCCAAGCAACTGGCATTGTTGAAGGGAAACTGAAGCGAGGAAAATTATTTAAAATAAACACATGATGTAGCTGCAAATGAATATTTCATAATAACCTCACCGTCAGTTCCTCTCAGAGGATCACCATTTTCTTCTTACAGTGGTCCCTTCCAGATCTGACAATATTTTGTCAGAACTGAAATATACCAGTTGCTGTCAGTTATATAACAGCAGCAGTCAGTTACAACTGAATGTACAAGGTAATGTCCATGTTTCCCTACACAGCGTGACCAAGCGTCATTAAGAAGCGAAACGGCCGTCGCTCAGCACCTTTGTGCCCACCACCCACCTCCTGAACAGATGACCACTTGTACACCGGATACGTAAGCCTTGTCTGGATGTGAACGTACTTTGTGTGGCTTATGCACTCTATTACACGTTGCTGAACTGTACACTAGTGCTGTCATTTTGTGAGAATAAATCTATGGACGGAAGGTGCACGCCCTGAAGATTATGCTGTTTATGCTTGTTGAACTGTTTCTTCTAGTATTTTGCAGAGCACACGTCCAGTGACAGTCTGTACAGGTGCTGCCTCAAGGTCATAGAGTGTTGTTGCCAGTATGAACCCAGCTAAAGCTCACAGTAGAATTTTATGGGATGTGCCACACAGTTGCACTTTAACCTTTTGCTAGAGACATAAGAGATATTACAGTTTAACAGTGTGCTGACCAGGAAGCTGTTGGGGGTAATGGTCATTTTTCAAATGGAGGACGGAGAAATCCATTGCTCACAGTGGACATATGGGACGCAGGAGAGGAGAAAGAGATTGAGTAGTAGACTACACAGGAGGCAAGTATGACCTGAGTATGGTTATTTTGACTTTTTATTTTCAGTTCAGGTTCTCTTTAAGAAGGAAATAAATATGGCAGCCTCCATATCCCTCTCAAATTGGGTTCCCTTTAAGCAGTGTCAGACTGGGTGCTTCTATTATATTACAGACTGGGAGGTGAAAAACCTGAGGAAATCCACCTGCTGGCCAAGTAGCACAAACCATGTGTTATCACTCCCAATAGAAACCTGTAGCTGGTATATTGCTGCTTGGCCAACAAATGAATTTCCTCAGCTTTTCCTCTTCCCAGTCTGACACTGTCTATAAGCTCTAAAGTCTAACCAAAAATGTTATTTCATTGTATTTCCTGTGTTTGTTAGACAGTTAAAGTAGAACTGCAAGAGTAAGTGCAAGGCTTCTAAGTTGCCCTTGCCACCCATTGCTTATAAACAAAGTTGACAACTACATTATCCCTATGGGAATTATCTGATGTAGACACAGAGATGATTTGTATTATTTATGTGACATAAATTGTGCCCCCTTTTATATCACAAAGCATCTCTATAGAGACACAAAAGCTGTGTATGTATTTACGCGACACCGGTGAGTTGGGCAGAGGGCGAGCCAAGTGATGGCTCTACCTGCTGCTGCAAAACTCCCCAGTGGTGTTAAATACTATTCCCCCTCCGAGTTGTCGCAATTCGGAAAGGAGATGTAATTCGGGGTCCGGCAACAACCGGAGTCCTGAATTACCCTTCATGCCCCACACAGTTTTACATTGCTGATATGGGGTGGCTAGTTTCGAGAGCCGTGCGCAAAATCAACTCGCTTCACAATAACTGCCATCTGCATTTGAAAACAATAGGTGGTGATGTAGGGCAGTAAATCTTACAGTGGATATTTTACTTTTTGGTATGGATCAGAAGGGCCAGTCGATAACAGAGCTTTTATGTGCAAGTTTATTCTTTAATAATATTGAGCTCTAATTTTGCATAATCGTAATTTTACATCAAAAAAATCCTTGTAGTTTCTGGAAAAAGTTATTTTAAAAAATCAGACCCGTGAAACGTGTTGCCTGTGCTTAGTAAACATTTCATTGTTCACGCAAAGATCTTTTCATTGAGGTAAGCCACCTCACTTTTTTAATTGTATCGTTTTTTAATCTAATTTTATTCATAATAGGGTCAAGGGCACCTCTTTTCCTGAATTTATGCTCAATTACCCCCTAAGGTATCCTGTTGGAGGGGTCTAGACAGACCACATATGATCTCTACCATAGTGATGACCTGTCACTTTTCCTAAGGAGAGCGACCACACCCAGGTCCGGTTGGGCCACCCCAAGTGGAGTCGCGTTCATTGTCTCCACCTTCTTCAAGTGGTCAGTTGCCCCTCTGCAACCCGCTTCTGTGAGTAGTATTTATACTTCATTCATTGACTCAATTGAGATAGACATACTGCACCACTGGGTTCCTTTTCTTTTGCCTCCTGTGTCCTTTTTCTCCAGGGTGTCAAGGCACCCCCACCAGTATACATCCTCCCTTTCAAGCTTCTTAACCCCTTGTTGCCCATGCAGGCTGGTATAGCCTGATTTCTGAGCCTCAACTGCATTGGGCTTCCCACCCAGCTCGCATTGGTCCAACCATGATGTGGGGGCTCCAGAAGAGAGGGGTAGAACATCTAAAGGAACCATCACAGTTCTGTAAAATCAGTGCATGGCTGCCAGTGGCACTAAGACACTAGTGTTTATTGATAATGTGACAAAAGACAGAAGGGACCGGATGCATTCTGAGGTGTTCAGAGACATACTGGACCATATGCAACTAACATTTTCCCCTGAAATTTCTCCTAGGAGATAATTTTCATTCCTCTATTTAAAATGACTTTTTAGCTTAACTTAACAACTGAAAAAGTACCAAAAAGGAGGAGAAAAATTATGTTGAGTATTTTCTTGCTTGCTGGTGGTTTGAAGGGCATTTTATTGACAAAGCCACATATATGTCTGAAAAGATCACCTAGGAGAGAACTCAGGAGAAAAAGTTATTTGCGTATGGGCAGCATTTCGAGCTCCCTCTTTCGAAAAGATGACGTCAGTCATCACCACATCGGCCAACCTCGCGTCATCATGGCGGCCGGTGTGATAGTACTGCGCATGCACAGTTTAATCGCGCATGCGCAGTACTGTCACACCGGCCGCCGTGATGACGCGAGGCGGCCAACGTAGGGATGACTGACTTCATCTTTCCGGAAGAGGGAGCCCGACACTCGGTCCCAGTGTCGCCAGGAGCCATTTCTGAGCAGGACCTGGGAGAGGAGTCAGACGGACGCCAAGGGACCAGGTACATTCAGATTTTGTTTTTATTTACTGCTCGGAGTTCCTTTAAGGATAATTACCAAGCTTGAAGGTTCATACAGGATGACTCTAAAGGATTGGTGATTGTTCTTAAAATAAATGATTTAATAAATGGAATACAGGTGTGCCAGTTAATCTTGAACCTTGATCACATTAGCATAGTTGTGCAAGCTGGATATATTCATTAGGACAGGCTGTTGCAGACACCAACACATGTATAAGGCATCTTACAGCACTTGTTCCCAGCAGCTCTGCACAGTGTCCATCCTTGCACACAAGAATTGTACAAAAACATTTATAAATGAACCTAAGCCTTGCTCCTGAATCCTGATGCACGTACTCCATTTGTTACAGGCTTCATTAGCACTGGCTAATCAATGAAGTTACCGTATATATTCGCAAGCAAGCCGAATTTTGCCCCCCAAAAACGGGGTCAAAAGTTGGGGGGTCGGCTTGCTTGCGAGTAACCTGTGGTCCACGCAACCGCTCTTCCGCCCCGCGGCCGCCGCTATCACCTGAGCTGGCGCCGCATCTTCTATTATTCCCCTCTCCGCTCGTATAGTAATTCACTCACAGCAGCGCGCCCCACGGCGGCTGCTGTGATGACGAGGCAGGGAGCCATAGAGAGAGAGCGGCTTCCTGTAGCTATGGGAACCGCGCTCTCTCTCTATGGCTTCCTGCCTCGTCATCACAGCAGCCTCGTGGGCGCGCTGCTGTGAGTGAATTACTTTACGAGAGGAGAGGGGAATAATAGAAGATGCGGCGCCAGCTCAGGTAATAGCGGCGACCGCGGGGCGGGAGAGAGGAGGGGGCACTACCTATACTGGGCACTGTACTAGCTATACTGGGGCACTATACTGGGCACTACCTATCTATACTGGGCACTATACTGGGCACTACCTACCTATACTGGGCACTATACTAGCTATACTGGGGCACTATACTGGGCACTACCTACCTATACTGGACACTATACTAGCTATACTGGGCGCTATACTGGGCACTATACTAGCTATACAGGGCACTATACTAGTTATACAGGGCACTATACTGGGCACTACCTACCTATACTGGGCACTATACTAGCTATACAGGGCACTATACTAGCTAAACTGGGGCACTACCTACCCATACTGGGCACTATACTAACTATACTGGGGCACTACCTACCCATACTGGGCCCTATACTAGCTATACTGGGGCACACTGGGGCACTATACTAGCTATACTGGGGCACTATACTAGCTATACTGGGCACTTTACTAGCTATACTGGGACACACTGGGGGGATCACGCGGCCAGCATTTCCTACCCCCGGCTTATATGAGGGTCAATCATTTTTTCCTGTTTTTTTTTTCAGGTAAAAGTTGGGGGTCGGCTTATATGCGGATCGGCTTGCTTGCGAGTATATACGGGTAACTAACATACACATTTAAGTTGATGGTCGTCCCATTTTAGACTCAATCCCATGGACCTCTAATGAAAGAGCTTTTATCCTTTGGAGTTACATACATTCCATTATTAGACTGTTGTAATATGTAAGTTTAAACCCAATGGCCTCATAATAGTATCACAGGATTGATCTGCCAACCAGCTTAAATCAGAGAAACAAATTGTACTGCAGTCGCAATCAGATTTAGCTTATGAAACAGGTATTCTGAGCACCACCCTGGTTTGTCCACTGTTTATAAGAGACGACCAAGCACAGGTTTGCCAGAAGCAAGCCTATACCCTTTGAAGAGGTAGCCATGGCAGAGTGGCTTAAGTTACCTGCCTGACCTCCTCTTGCCATGGTGCTCCACATTGCGCTCCATCCTCCCGCCACTTCCTGCTTCACAGCTGGTACTTTCGCAGTCTTGTAAACTGTGCATGCGTATACCTGCTGTTTACTGTGTATGCATTTGTCATCCTCATAGGTTTTAGAAATTGCCTTGTCCAATTTTAGGTTTAGTTGGGATTTCGTAAACTTGCTGACATGTAGCAATGTTTAGCAAACGATTGTTTAAATAGAATCTGTACTCTAAAATTCTTACAATAAAAAGCATACCATTCTATTCATTATGTTCTCCTGGGTCCCTCTGTGCTGTTTCTGCCACTCCCTGCTGCAATCCTGGCTTGTAATTGCCAGTTTTAGGCAGTATTTACAAACAAAAGACATGACTGCTAACCAAAGTGTGATAGGCTGAGAGGAGAGCTTGGAGAGGGTGTGTAAAGCTTCTGCCTATCACAAGCAGTGCTGCACATTCCACACATTCCAGCCTGAGCCCGACAGAGCCGACAGAGGCAAGATGATAAGATTTATTACAGAGACAGTGCAACTAGAAAAGGCTGCAGTATGCCAGAGCACATTAGAACAGGTATAGGAACTTATAGGATAGAAGAAATAAGGCTCAACATTTTGTTACAGAGTCTCTTTAACTATTTCAAATGAGTATCAAGTAACTATTAGTATGTGAATGTTACTCTGCGGGTGACAGGTATTTTTTGTGTACTGTTATCTCAATGAATTGACGGCTCTAATAATGCATTCCACTGGATTATTAAGTTATCAAGATCTTTTGTTCATTGGGACAGTAATTTTGTTGTGGCTCAGGATTTAATCTAGGCCTTGTCATGCCTGTGGGGCATGTAATCCTGACATCCCATAGTATCACTATTTGCTTTCTTGTTAGTTCAAACATTCAAATTTTTATTCTAAGTAATAAACGCAATGTTGCAAGACCATGTTACGTTTATCATTGTGCTAGTAAAGATACGCCATGCATGCACTTAAGGAAAACAAGAGTTTCCTGTGTATTGCTAGCAGCCCCTTAAAAAACATCTCCCCTTGGACAAAGGCTCTGTAGTCGGCTGCTCGCCCTGTCCTTATCTTGCCCTGTTCTACAGCCTGCTCACTTTGTCATGTCTTGTTATGCCCAGGTAGCAGCTGAAATTTAATTGACACTTCTCCAGCTGCAAGACGCCATCCCTATTTGTTTATATCTTGCATCCTTTCCTCCGCTTGCTCAAATTCCATGTGGGCAACATTAATGGCAGTGCATAGATGCATTATATGTGAATAATGTATTATAATGATACAATTTGGGTCTCTTAGCTCGAGCATAGACCAACGCCGCTCTACATAATTTATCATTTCCACACACCTTCCAGAACCTTTTGTATGTAAATATTTAATACGGGAGCCATGTAAATCCTTTCAACATGATGGAACGTCCAGTATATCGGAAAAGATTATTGTAATTAAAGCATGTGCCCATTCACGTCAAGGGGGAAAGGCAAAACAAAAAGAGAGCTTTTGAATATTAAAGGATTTATAGCCTTCCTATTGTTCTGTGGTTGTTAGTGTTGTTATCTAGTCAAGACCCCATGTATAGCAATGATCTACTTTGCATCCTGGCAGATCTGGAATACATATGGGAGATGCAACCGGAAAAAAAATGTTAACTACACATTATTTTACTAGTTGATTTTATACTAATAGATTATACACACTTAACCCCTTTTTAAGACAGGACCCACCAACCTGCCGCATTTACAACTAAAGGCGATGTCTAACGGCACAGGTGCTAAAGGCTAAATTAAAGGGGACTCCAGGCAAAACACTCACGGCTGCCATAAATATTCAATGTCAAAACTAATCTATGTATGCAATTTATTTTATTTTTAATGTAGCATTTACAGGAAAACATAGTAATCAGATTTTATATATATATATATATATATATATATATATATATATATAAACACAGAAGGTTGCGGAACACTGCTCTTTATTGAGCTCAAAATTTCCAGCAATACAGCTTATAGCAACAGTTTCAGGTGAACTACACCCTTTATCGAGCTAACCCAATATGGCAGCAGGAAACAATATATATCTTCCGGACCCGGAAGTGACATCATGGAAACCATGGTAACAAAAAATACAACTGCAAGTATATAGGGGAAACTCCCCTTAAAGATACAAAGTCACTTATCTGACACATGTCAGCAAGAATGCACGAAGCATAATCCATCCATCCATCCAATTCAGTGTAGTACATCCCATTTCAGATCTGTAAGAAACATAATTATAAAAATAAATGTAAATCAAAGTCCTTCATGTACTTTCTGCGTGGTCTCACCAATGTACATAAGGTTGCATGGACAAAACAAAACATATATAACATACGTTCTCTGGCATGTCAAAAATAACTTGATATCAAATTGTTTGTCACCTATTGAATTGTTAAACATCTGGCCCTTGACTACACTGTGACACTCTCTGCATGAGAGTGTGATGATTTGCTCAGCTGCCTGTGCAGACAGGCAGCCCTTTGACCATTGTGTAGGTTTGCATGCTGCAGGACTCTGGAAAGAAGAGCTTCTGTTAGTTTTGCAGCTTGTGCTTGCAGAGGAATTTGCATACGTTGTCATGCAAATTGCCTGGCCACATTCATTGGAGGCGTGTACTATAAGTACTATGTCTTTCCCACAATGCTTCGCTGGTCATAAGGATTACGTCCTATGTAACACTCCTGGTGGGGTGTCAGCCTTGCTCTCTGTTTGAACATCAGCTTAGAGTAATTCCTGAATCTGTGCTAGGCAGATTTCCCTAGTGCAGTTAGGATTGTATTATCTGTATTGCCTGTTCTGTCTTGTCTTGCCTGTTGCTATTGTCCTGTCCCTACGGTGGTCGACAGGAAATGGTTCTGATCTCTGTTCTTGGAGTATAGCTGGTGCAGCGGTTGCTACCAGCTATCTCTTCTGTTCTGTCTCCTGGGATCGCGCTAGCTACTTTTCGCTAGCGCTGGGGATCCTTCTGTTCTGTCTTCTGGGATCGCGCTGGCCACTTTTCGCTAGCGCTGGGGATCCTATCTCTCGCTTGTCCCTGTTTTCGTGTGTCTGTCTTGTCTGCTACGCTTGCTCGGTGAGGTAACCGTTAAGCAAGCGCTCGCGTCCTCTGTTTCATGTTTGTCTGTTAATGGTTAGTTAGGCGTGCTTGTCTCTATTATGCTTATCACGTGGAGACCGCGCATAACCGCGTGCACTGTTGCGAATGAGTGCGGTGTTCGCGGTTAGCTAGTGTTTGTTATTTTACGTATCTCCTCATTGTTTTATTTGCTGCGCCTTTGCTACCCTCGTATTCTATTCTGATCTGCCTTGTGTCACGTCTGGCGATCGCACCTCTCGCGATCGCGTTCCTATTTCATATCTGCTGTTGTGTGTGCGCGGTCGCGGGGTGGCGACTGGATTGGCGCACACACATGCAACCTGTCCCTTTGCTCATTTTCATTTGCAATCGCCTCTCTTGCGATTGCGTTCTGCGCTTCGTACAATTCCTGTCTGGCATTTGTGGAGGTACAGAGGATTGGTTCCTCTGCACTCCCCAGCGCCATCTGCCGACAGGAATTTCCCTCTACAGGTGCGTAGCACCTTCTGCTGGGTGCCTGCAATTACACGCTTGTGGAGGATTTCCGCCGTGTCAGCGCACGCGTTGTGCGCTGATCACGGAGAAAGTTCCACAATCGTTACAGAGAGACAGGGATAGCTACCCAGCCATTTGGGCAGGGGCGTCTCACCCACCAGGCAAGTATAGGCGGTTGCCTGGGGTGCCATGAGGTGGTGAGACGCCATGAGGTGGTGAGGCGCATTCCCCCGCCGCTACTACCGTGACCATGTTTTTTTTTTTTATATTATATTATCTCCCGACTCAGTCCCCGGTGCTCGGCACGCTACCATGTGCTCAGCAGTGCCTCCACCTCCACTTCTCCCCAGCCAATAGAGCAATCAATACTGCTCTTCTCTGCCAGGCTCCTTCTTTAAAGCAGTGCCCCTTCTTCTCAGTAGCCACACAGGTAAGGTGTTTACCTCGTGTGGCCCAGCCTTTAACTCCGCCCCATGCCAGTCAAACCAGGAGCCAGCGGCCAGCCAGCTTATGTCCCCGACAGTCTGACCCCCCCACCTGTGTCACTGGCTGCACACAGACACTGGAGCGAGACAGCCAGGGGACAAATGCAGTCACAGAGAGAAGAATGTGATGTGTCCGTGTTGGAGCCCCGTCCCCACCCAAGACAGCAACACAGCCCGGGAGAAGGGAAGTTTCTGCTCCAGAGATGATAAGCTGCATGCACAGTCAGAAGAAAAGGTATGCAGGCAGGCTGCTAAGAACACTTCCTGTCCTGTGTGCAGACTCCCAGTACTGTTATAACTGCTAGAATGTGCCCTGCTCTTTTGATACTAGAGTTTTCTTTGAAAGCTGGTTAGGCTGTAGGCTGGTAAAGCTGTAAACCTGTGCTTTAGTGCTGTGCTGTCTCTCCCTCTCTGTTCCTCTGCCCCCTCTTCCATCTTATGCTGTCTCTACCCCTTTCTGTTCCTCTGCACTCTCTTCCATCTTATGCTGTCTCTCCCTCTCCCCTCTGTTTCTCTGCACCATCTTCCATCTTATGCTGTCTATCCCTCCCCCTCTCTGTTCCTCTACCCCCCTCTTACATCTTATGCTGCCTCTCCCTCTCTACTCTTTCCCTCTGCTCGGATTACGTGTATTTTCTGGTGAAACGCTTCCACATTACGATTATTTTCTGACAACGCTGCCCCATTACGATTATTTTCTGGTGAAACGCTGCTGCCCTATGATTAATTTCTGGTGAAATGCTGCTGCAATAAGTGTATTTTCTGGTGAAACACTGCCACATTACGATTATTTTCTGGTAAATTACGATTCTGAATTACGATAATTACTATTATTTTCTGATGAAACACTGCCGCATTATGATTAATTTCCTGGGGGAGGGGCTTGGGGGGGGGCGCCACAGGTTTTCTCGCCTGGAGTGACAAAATGACTAGAGGCACCCCTGCATTTGGGAACGTTATACCCAAAAGGGTTAAATAGGGACTTTGATCTACCTTTATTTTATAATTATTTTACTTTCAGATCTGAAATGGGATCTGAAATTTTGAGCTCAATAAAGAGCAGTGTGCCGCAACCTTCGGTGTTTTTTTGTATGCCCTCTGTGTATATATATATATATATATATATATATATATATATATATATATATATATTTTTTAGTAAGGTTGATGCCTTCCTGATCTACAAATCATTGCCCAAGAATGAGCAGGGAAGTCATTTTGGTGTTAGCGGGTTGCAAGGCCATCTTGATGGTGGCAAGCATCCTACTGAACACTGCAATCCCTGTAAAAACTCTGAAGATCCACCATACAGTGGCTTTGCAGCAAGATAGTTTTCAGACAGTATCAGTATTTCTGATGAGAAGAACTGATTTCTACTGCTGTGGGGAGCATACTGTTAAAGAGACACTGAAGCGAAAAAAAAATTATGATATTGTGATTTGTATGTGTAGTACAGCTAAGAAATAAAACATTAAGATCAGATACAGTACATCAGTCTAATTGTTTCCAGTACAGGAAGAGTTAAGAAACTCCAGTTGTTATCTCTATGCAAAAAAAGCCATTAAGCTCTATGACTTTCAAAGTCGTGGAGAGGACTGTCTTCTGACTTTTATTATCTCAACTGTTCCTGAACTATTTACTATTTCTCTGCCAGAGGAGAGGTCATTAGTTCATAGAATGCTCTGAAAGAATCATTTTGAAAGCTGAGTGTTGTAATCTGCACATATTAGAGAATGATGCAATGTTAGAAAAACACTCTATACCTGAAAATAAAAATATGAGAATATTTTCTTTGCTGCTAATCTTCTAGTAATTATTCATAGTACACAACCAATTCACTATATCATATATTTTTTTTCCACTTCAGTGTCTCTTTAATGTACTTTCAGAATGTTAGTTACAAAAAAGGGAGACACCGCTTACCAGACTGCCAGCCAAACAGGAGCAGGACCAGGTTCAGCAACACCAGGTAGAGCAGTAAAAAAGGCAAGTCCGCGCAACTTCAGAATATTCGTGTTCAAAGCAGGCAAGGCCTTTCAAGAAGGGAGAGACTAGTGTATAGCTGTGCTGTAAAGTGCCACACATGCACTGAGCAGAACTGCTGCTAACTCAGTCTGAACATTATAACCCTGACACCCTTGGCTTGAGCCCACTAACGCAGTTGTGCGCAGTTGTGTCCGCCTTTCAGAAACACATCAATGTTACAGATGCTGAAAAGCGGACACAACTGTGCTCAACTGCGTTAGTGGGCTCAGGCCCTTAACTGTTCGTTGCCATTGATGTGTGTGATCAGTGAGGCTTATTCTAGCGCTGGATCATACTACACTAATCAGAGCCATTTTTCAGCAAAGCCATTCCAGGCAAGCAGTGGTGCGCGGATACCCCAATCACGAATTTGAGTGACCACGAATTTAACTCCGCCCACTTGCGAATTGACTCGTGATCACGAGTAGAAAGGGATATCCGACTTGAGTGCCGTTTTGAATCGAATAACCGCATGTAATCACGAATCACAAGTCGGTATTTGTGATTGAAAAGAATAACTATAGGGGAATTTTTTTTCAAAGGAAAAAAGTATACATTTAAGTAAGTGACAGTTAATGTATTTACTGCATTTAAATGTATACTTTTTTCCTTTGAAACTTTAAAATCGATTTTCTCAAAAACAATAAGGTCTTTTTGGAAAAAAAATGTTCCTCTTGTCCCCACTGTTCTTGATAATGATCACGAGTTCCCACTGTACCCTGACTCGTGATCATGAGTCGGGTAATGAGTGCAATCATGAGTGCACTCGTTATTGGCATTCGTGATCGAGAGCCGATCACTAATGCAAATTACAACCTCGTGATCGCAAAAAAAGGCTCGTGATCATGAGTTACTCGTTATCACGAGCTTGTGATGAGCACTACTACAGGCAAGGAACTGTGGTGCCATTTACTCTTTAGGGGCACCAATGCACTATGTGTTCTCATTTCAACACTCTTATTCAGACAATTGCTTAGTGGAGTACAGAACCTATTAAGCTTGCATCAAAATTTGTTCAAATGTGATTTCCTGCAGGAATTAAAATGTATATATGCTGTAATTACTCCACCTACAACAGAAAACTGGCACCAAATAGAGTATGTGAAAAGCAGACACTCTATGAACCTTGGATACTTCACTCCCTCAGAGTGGCTAGAGATCCAGTGTGTGAGTACCATTTTTGTCCTCTTAGAGAAATCAACAAAAACGGTTAGTTGTGGCCACTCAGTCATCAGTGATATCATAACATAAAAAGAAAAAGAAAAAAGGCACTCCAATGTGAGGCACATATGTTAATTAAATGCTCTACCATAAATAGAAACTGATTTTGCTGAAAACATTCTTGCTGTACTGCCTTTAACAGCTGGTAGCAAAAGATCCTGGGAGACCATCACTAAGTTCCAGAGAAGGACTGTATAGCCAGCAGATGAATTTTCCTAAACTACCTCTTCTGATCACTCTGTGCTTTTCGTACCTGTATTAATTCTCCAAGTACTGGCTATAACCACTGGTATGTATATTCCAGCAGGTAATACAGCTATGATTTTGCTGGTCCACTGTTACATCAGGATGTTGGTTAGCAGGATGAAGGATCAGTAAGTAGAAGAAAAACTTGAATGATTTGCTCTCTTCTCCCCTGAGCAATTACATTAATTTGAGTGCAAATAAAAGTGAAAGTTCAAATAAACCAGTGACGGCACAAAATGTATCTAGATGCAATCAATACATTATCAATGGTTTGAGAATTACATTGATTACATGAACTCCCAACATGGAACCAACAAAAGACTTAGGTTATACCTTTAGTGCGTAACTGTCCATCATTTTATTGCAAGCTTTAAAGGTTTAAGTTTCTTCCTCAGGAATGGTAGAGAAATGGATTAAAACTGTACAAAAGATCTAGTTCTGTATTATGCCTGAAGAAGAAACTTAACACTGTGAAAACTTTGTAAAGTTAGTTAGTGAAGGCAGTACCTGATTCAACTTTTGTTGGTTGGATGCTATCATTGCTCCATGACTAACCCTGGAACATACAGTACATCACTCATATTAAAACCACTTAAGGACCGGGGCTGTTCTTGCAGATCTGCGCTGCGTGGGCTCTCCACCCCACAGCACAGATTGTGTGCACGG
The DNA here is from genome assembly GCF_040937935.1 of Hyperolius riggenbachi. NCBI lineage: Eukaryota > Metazoa > Chordata > Amphibia > Anura > Hyperoliidae > Hyperolius > Hyperolius riggenbachi. Next base: position 299,116,660 of record NC_090647.1, read on the forward strand.
CAGGGCGATCAGACTTCCCCCCTCTTTTCCCCACTAGGGGGATGACCTACTGGGGGGGCCGGATCGCCGCCGCTCCGTGTGGCCAAGCGGGGGGGGGGGCTCTTCAAAGCCCCCCTCCGCAGCGGTTTCCGCGCTCCTTCCTTCCCCGTCCCTCCCTCTCCCTCATAGAGTTGCATCCGTCCTGCGCATTGTAGGATAGGCTTCAGCCTATCAAATGACGGCGATCCCCGGCCAATCAGAGGCCGGGGATCACCGATCTGCCTTACGGCACTGCTGCGCAGCAGCGCCGTATTGATGTAAACAGCGGGGATTTCTTCCCTGCGTGTTTACATTAGGCGTGCGAGCCGTGATCGGCGGCTCGCACACTGTTCACGGAGACAGTCTCCGTGAACTGACATGGAAAGGCCGCTTGAACGAGCGGCCATTTCCATGTAATAACCACTTAAACCCGCCGCCGCCTATCGGCGTTAGGCGCTCCTTTTAAATAAAATGAATGACTGATCAAATATCCAAAACAAATCTTACCACCTGTCCTTGTGAACCAACACAAATATCAAACTAGACAGGCATATTCTATCATAAACGCTATTTCTATCATGTCAATAGTTTATAAAAAAATTATGGATAAATGGATTAAATAACTAATTAAGTATAAATGTTAATTGATATGGTTGTATAATTTAGCACGATATAAGGTATAGTAATAAAATATAAAAAGTACATGAATGAAATAGTTGCTGAATACATTATTGATGCTGAGCACTGATCTACTAATCTCAAAGAAATGAGAAGAATATTACAGCAGACACAAATCAACACAGATTAATAACATAAAGTGAAATGCCTCCTGTGTCTTTTATGGGAATAAAAAAGGGGGGGGGGCAGCCAGGAGGGCTTCCCCAATCATTTACATAAATGTATGATCATCCAGCTCCTTTATTTCGACCTGTGGAGAGAGGAACTATAAAGTATACTGTATATTCAGAGAGTACCCTGTTCACATATGGCTTTGGATTTTCTTCTAGCCAGAAAACCTGAAGGGCAAAAAAATCAGATCCAGGAAATTATAGACCTGTAAGCTTAACATCAGTTGTATGCAAACTATTTGAGGGGTTACTAAGAGATACTATACAGGACTTCATAGTAGAAAACAATCTTATTTCTCAGTATCAGCAAGGGTTTACTAAAGACAAGTCCTGTTTGAGTAACATGCTTAGCTTTTATGAGGTAGTGAACACTAATGTGGATATTGAGAATGCTGTAGATGTGATATACTTGGACTTTGCTAAGACCTTTGACACTATTCCTAACAAAAGTTTGGTGCAAAAGATGAGGATGCAAGGACTGGGGAAGAGTCTGTGTGCATGGATAGGGAACTGGCTAATGGACAGAAAACAAAGAGTTGTGGTCAATGGATCATACTCAAAATGGGTAACTGCTAGCAGTGGGGTCCGACAGGGGTCTGTACTGGGTCCAGTGCTCTTCAATTTATTTATTAACCTCCCTGGCATTCAATTTCCCCAGGATTTCTGTGAAAAAAGTGATAAAATGTATTTTTAAAACTTTTTTTTTCCTGTAACTTGCCAAAATGTGTCAAGCAAGGGTCTACAGTGCAGGAGAGTATTGATGTGTATGCACGTTTATACTGTTCACAGCATGTTTTTTTGGACAGACATTTCTGTCCATACCGCTAGGGAGGTGACCTAGTAGATGCAGTAGAAAGCAATGTTGCTATTTTTGTAGATGATACAAGATTGTGCAGAATCATCAACTCTCAGGAAGATAGTGACATATTGCAACAGGATCTGGATAGGATGGCTATATGGGCACATAAATGGCAGATGAAATTCAATGTTGAAAAATGTAAAGTCATGCATTGTGGTCGTACCAATGGTCTAGCACCATACAAAATAAATGGGATACAGTTGGGGACATCAAACTTGGAGAAGGACTTAGGAGTACTCATTGACAACAAGTTAAATAATTGTATTCAATGCAAAGCCGCTGCAGCTAAAGCTAATACAATTTTGGGATGCATTAAAAGGGAAATAAAAACTCGAGATGCTAGCATAATATTGCCCCTGTTTAACTCTCTAGTAAGGTCACATCTGGAATGTGGAATTTAGTTCTGGGCACCACATTACAGGAAAGATATTGCAGTTTTAGAGCAGGTGCAGAGACAAGCAACAAAATTGATAAGTGGGATGGAAGGTCTCATTTACCAAGGAAGGTTAGATAAACTGGGTTTATTTACTCTAGAGAAAAGACGCCTTAGAGGGGATCTAATTAACATGTATAAATACATCAGAGGGCAATATAAAAGCTTGGTGGATGAGCTTTTTGTCCCTAGGCCTTCTCAAAGCACTAGAGGACATGATCTACGCATGGAGGAAAAGCATTTTAGCCATTTATTTAGGAAAAGGTTCTTTACAGTAAGAGTGATTAAGATGTGGAATGCAATGCCACATGAAGTAGTTATGGCAAATTCTATACCTGCATTTAAAGGGGGTTTAGATGCTTTCCTTGCATTGAAAGACATCCATCGCTACAATTTTTAGGTAATGCCCAGTGATGTTGATCCAGGGATTTTATCTGATTGCCATCTGGGGTCAGGAAGGATTTTTTTTCCCTTTTGGGGCTAATTGGACCATGCCTTGTAAGGGTTTTTCTCCTTCCTGTGGATCACCAGGGATATGTGAGGGAGCAGGCTGGTGTTGTACTTTGTTCTCTGGTTGAACTAGATGGACTTATGTATTTTTTAAACCCAAATAACTATGTAACTATGTACAGTGGATTGCAAAAGTATTCGGCCCCCTTGAAGTTTTACACATTTTGTCACATTACTGCCACAAACATGCATCAATTTTATTGGAATTCCACGTGAAAGACCAATACAAAGTGGTGTACATGTGAGAAGTGGATCGAAAATCATACATCATTCCAAACATGTTTTACAAATAAATAACTGCAAAGTGGGGTGTGCATAATTATTCGGCCCCCTGAATCAATACTTTGTAGAACTACCTTTTGCTGCAATTACAGCTGCCAGTCTTTTAGGGTATGTCTCTACCAGCTTTGCACATCTAGAGACTGAAATCCTTGCCCATTCTTCTTTGCAAAACAGCTCCAGCTCAGTCAGATTAGATGGACAGCGTTTGTGAACAGCAATTTTCAGATCTTGCCACAGATTCTCGATTGGATTTAGCTCTGGACTTTGACTGGGCCATTCTAACACATAGATATGTTTTGTTTTAAACCATTCCATTGTTGCCCTGGTTTTATGTTTAGGGTCATTGTCCTGCTGGAAGGGGAACCTCCGCCCCAATCTCAAGTCTTTTGCAGTCTCCAAGAGGTTTTCTTCCAAGTTTGCCCTGTATTTGGATCCATCCATCTTCCCATCAACTCTGACCAGCTTTCCTGTCCCTGCTGAAGAGATGCACCCCCCGAGCATGATGCTGAAACCACCATATTTGACAGTGGAGATGGTGTGTTCAGAGTGATGTGCAGTGTTAGTTTTCCGCCACACATAGCGTTTTGCATTTTGGCCGAAAAGTGGGATGTTCAAAGCTTTGGAAATCATTTTGTAGCCTAAGCCTGCTTTAAATGTCTCAATAACTTTATCCCTGACCTGTCTTGTGTGTTCTTAGGACTTCACGGTGTTGTTGCTCCCAATATTCTCTTAGACAACCTCTGAGGCCCTCACAGAGCAGCTGTATGTGTACTGACATTAGATTACACACAGGTGCACTCTATTTAGTCATTAGCACTCATCAGGCAATGTCTATAGGCAACTGACTGCACTCAGATGAAAGGGGGCCGAATAATTATGCACACACCACTTTGCAGTTATTTATTTGTAAAAAAAAAATTGGAATCATGTATGATTTTCGTTCCACTTGTGTACACCACTTTGTGTTGGTCTTTCATGTGGAATTCCAATAACATTGATTCATGTTTGTGGCAGTAATATGACAAAATGTGGAAAACTTCAAGGGGTCGAATACTTTTGCAACCCACTGTAACCAGAGTTAATGGCTTCTGCTTGCAGACTGACAGTTTGTTGGAGTCCAAATGCATAAAAATGCTTTAAGTCTCGGGGAAAACGCAAAACTTTCTTAGACCGCAAAGTTAAAATGGTTTGAGATATAGCCTTAAATATCTGCAGAGACTCCTAGAGGAGAACTGCACAGTGTAATGAATAGCGGAGATACGGCCGCAGCAGCAAGGGGCATGGCGGCTATCTCCGCGTCTCAGCCGGCGGTTTCCGCCGCGCAGTTACACGCTGGTGCTTTGACTAGTCCTTCCATTTCTCACAGACTAAGGGCTACGCACGCGCGTGCCAGGCGACAGGACCTTTATGCATCTAGAAGGGGAGTCAGCTGATCAGGCGATCAGCTGACTCCAGCTATGCTCCGGATTGGCTGAGTGACTGGGGCGGTGCTGTGGAGCGCTCACAGTATATATAGGACAGGTCATTCAGTTGCTCCGCGTCTGCTGTTGCAAATGCTACGTGTTAGCACTCAGACCTAGTCAGATCCAAAAGTGTGCTAGAACCAGCTGGAGCAGGGGATCCACACTTAGCCAGATTCTGTTGATAGCTTAAAGTACTAATTGAATTGTATTATTTGTTATGACCTTCTGCTAGCCTGACTACTCTTCTGTTTACTGATCCTGTGCCGTTGCCTATCTGATATACAGTAGTTGCCGACTCTGCCTGAAACTCTACTCTGATCTAGCTTTCTGTCTCTGTACCATATCTGTCCGCTCGTTGCCAAACCTGCTTGTCTGACTATCCTATCCTATCCTCACCAGTGAGCCTAGTCACTGGTGAGGGATTCTCTGCCAGTATCACCTACATCTCTGGTGAATACTAGCTGAAGTACTTTCTGAATCACCTGCTCCTCAGGTGGTCAGTAACTGCAGTACAGTCTGAATCACCTGCTTCTCAGGAGATTACTAGCTGCAGTACTATCTGAATCACCTGCTCCTCAGGTGGTCAGTAGCTGCAGTACAGTCTGAATCACCTGCTCCTCAGGTGAATAGTCACTACAGTTCTATCTCCTCTACCTGCTCCTCAGGTAATAGTGGCTACAGTACAGTCTGAATCACCCATTTCTCGGGTGATCAGTACATTGTTGTAACATAGTTCCACCCGCTCCTCGGGTGAACTATTTCACTACTGTCTGTTTCTCCAGCTTGCTGGAGTTTGTATTCCTGTGTTGCATAGATATATCCTATCTCCCAGCTCCTCTGGGAATAGCAAATATCTCTGTCATTACTGTTGCACCAAACACATACCCTCACATTGGTTGTCCTGGTCCTGGCTATACCAGTATTATTGGTGATTCTGCAGATCACACATAATCAGGTATAGCGTCTGTATCATTGGTGATACTGCAGATCACCAATAATCAGAGAAATCTGTTCTTGCTGACACCAATCATTACACACAGGCTAGGAGGCAAAGAGGGGCTGTATTCAAAGAATAGGAGGAAGTGGTTTGACCTGACATATCTACCAAAAGGAATGAGATTGGCTTCAATCCACTAAGATCAACCAAGTGATAATAAGGCAAATGGAATGTTATCACCACACATTGATTGATATTTTAAGTGTTAATTCACAAAAGAAGCTTGCCTTATTAACATGTAGTGATACGTTTTCACAGGGAGAGTGTTATCTTATCACTCCAGTCCTTAACCACTTGAGGACCGCGGGCTTTACCCCCCTTAAGGACCAGACCCTTTTTTTCCATTCAGACCACTGCAGCTTTCACGGTTTATTGCTCGCTCATACAACCTACCACTAGTGTTGGGCGAACAGTGTTCGCCACTGTTTCGGGTTCTGCAGAACATCACCCTGTTCGGGTGATGTTCGAGTTCGGCCGAACACCTGACGGTGCTCGGCCAAACCGTTCGGCCATATGGCCGAACTAAGAGCGCATGGCCGAACGTTCCCCGAACGTTCGGCTAGCGCTGTGATTGGCCGAACGGGTCACGTGGTTCGGACCCGAACGCGCTCTGATTGGCCGAACGGTCACGTGGTTCGGGTAAATAAATACCCGAACCACGTCATATCTCCGCCATTTGTCTGTGGGTTTAGCTTTGGGTAGGCAGGCAGGGTAGTTCGCGCTCCAGCCACGCTAGCCAGGGTCCCCCCTGTCATTGTGTCACTGCTGGGAACAGTAGTACACCGCTTGCTCAGCCACACTATATAGCATTCTGTTTACTGCCACTCTGTGTACCTCGCTCAGCCACACTATATAGCATTCTGTTTACTGCCACTCTGTGTCTGCTGGGAATAGTAGTACACCGCTTGCTCAGCCACACTATATAGCATTCTGTTTACTGCCACTCTGTGTACCTCGCTCAGCCACACTATATAGCATTCTGTTTACTGCCACTCTGTGTCTGCTGGGAATAGTGGTACACCGCTCGCTCAGCCACACTATATAGCATTCTGTTCACTGTTCTGTGTCTGCTTGGAATAGTGGTACACCGCTCGCTCAGCCACACTATATAGCATTCTGTTTACTGTTCTGTGTCTGCTGGGAATAGTGGTACACCGCTCGCTCAGCCACACTATATAGCATTCTGTTTACTGTTCTGTGTCTGCTGGGAATAGTGGTACACCGCTCGCTCAGCCACACTATATAGCATTCTGTTCACTGTTCTGTGTCTGCTGGGAATAGTGGTACACCGCTCGCTCAGCCACACTATATAGCATTCTGTTCACTGTTCTGTGTCTGCTGGGAATAGTGGTACACCGCTCGCTCAGCCACACTATATAGCATTCTGTTTACTGTTCTGTGTCTGCTGGGAATAGTGGTACACCGCTCGCTCATCCACACTATATAGCATTCTGTTCACTGTTCTGTGTCTGCTGGGAATAGTGGTACACCGCTCGCTCAGCCACACTATATAGCATTCTGTTCACTGTTCTGTGTCTGCTGGGAATAGTGGTACACCGCTCGCTCAGCCACACTATATAGCATTCTGTTCACTGTTCTGTGTCTGCTGGGAATAGTGGTACACCGCTCGCTCAGCCACACTATATAGCATTCTGTTTACTGTTCTGTGTCTGCTGGGAATAGTGGTACACCGCTCGCTCAGCCACACTATATAGCATTCTGTTTACTGTTCTGTGTCTGCTGGGAATAGTGGTACACCGCTCGCTCAGCCACACTATATAGCATTCTGTTTACTGTTCTGTGTCTGCTGGGAACAGTAGTACACCGCTCGCTCAGCCAGAGTATATAGCATTGTGTTTACTGCCACTCTGTGTACACCGCTCAGCCAGACTATATACCATTGTTTACTGACACTCTGTGTACACCGCTCAGCCAGACTATATACCATTGTTTACTGACACTCTGTGTACACCGCTCAGCCAGACTATATACCATTGTTTACTGCCACTCTGATTCTGCTGGGAACAGTAGTACACCGCTCGCTCAGCCAGACTATATAGCATTGTGTTTACTGCCACTCTGTGTACACCGCTCAGCCAGACTATATACCATTGTTTACTGACACTCTGTGTACACCGCTCAGCCAGACTATATACCATTGTTTACTGAAACTCTGTGTACACCGCTCAGCCAGACTATATACCATTGTTTACTGCCACTCTGATTCTGCTGGGAACAGTAGTACACCGCTCGCTCAGCCAGACTATATACCATTGTTTACTGACACTATATAGCAGACTATATAGCATTGTGTGTACACCGCTCAGCCAGACTATATACCATTGTTTACTGACACTCTGTGTACACCGCTCAGCCAGACTATATACCATTGTTTACTGCCACTCTGATTCTGCTGGGAACAGTAGTACACCGCTCGCTCAGCCAGACTATATAGCATTGTGTTTACTGCCACTCTGTGTACACCGCTCAGCCACACTATATAGCATTGCGTACTCTGCCAGTCAGTGTGTATATTGCTGGGATCAGTAATACTCCACTCACCGTCAACCACTATATGAGCTCAACATGAGTTCCCCAGAGACCTCCGCTGTGAGCAGCACTCCCAACAACAGCAACAGCCAACGCCCCACGCAAGCTATAACATCCACCCCAGCAGCCAGTGGTCAGCAGCAGCCCTCCCCGGAGGAGAACGTTGTGTCCATCAGTCCGTCGCCAGAGCGATTAATGAGGGCTGCCATTGAGGAGATGATGGGGCCTGATGTGGAGGAGGAGGTCTGGCTCAGGCCAGCATCCCAAGTTAATGTTGAGGACGATGAGGGGTCTGTGTCTGGGGATGTTGGGGTGGCAGAGGTGGTGGGTGGGTCAGACTCAGGAGAAGAGTTGTATGATGAGGATGATGATCGGGACCATCTGTATGTGCCTCAGAGTCCGACCCCGGAAAACATGTTGTATCGTGTGTTTAGGTACTAAAATCTGCGTTCCCTCCCAGTAGTGTTGGGCGAACAGTGTTTGCCACTGTTCGGGTTCTGCAGAACATCACCCTGTTCGGGGTGACTATATAGCAGACTATATAGCATTGTGTTTAATGCCACTCTGTGTACACGGCTCAGCCACACTATATAGCATTGTGTTTACTTCCACTCTGTGTCTGCTGGGAACAGTAGTACACCGCTCACCCGCCACTGTATAGCATTGTGCTCTGTGTCACTGCTGACAATAGTGGTACACCGCTCACCCACCACTGTATAGCATTTCTGTACTGCCACTGTACTGCTGCCAGTCAGCGTGTACTTTAAGGATAAGTGAAATGAGGAAGAAATCCGGTGAAAGAGGGAGGGGCAAGGGAAGAGGTGTTTCCCCTGACGGTTCACGTACAGGCCACAGGGGAGCACCCAAGAAAACCCACTCAATACTGCCCATGTTGTCCAGGACAACAACCCTCACAGATCCAAAAGAACAGGACCAGATAATTACTTGGATGACCTCTCAAGCGTCCAGCAGTGGGTTAAGCAGCACCAGCACATCACGCACGAGGTCCGAGTCCTCAGCCAGTTAAAGTCTGGGCTTTCTTTGAAGACTGCACTGAGGATGTTACCATGGCGATTTGCAAGGTGTGCAAGACCCGCCTGAGCAGGGGGAAAAGTATTAACAACCTCTCCACCACCAGCATGAGCCGCCACATTCTATCCAAACATCCCACTCTGTGGGCAAACGCGGCGGGACAGGGTACCACCAGCAACACTGCCTCCCTTGGGTTCACCAGACTCACCACCAGACCCGCCTCAGCAGCAGCAGTAGCCCAGCCATTGCGTGGTTCACAACATTCACAAACATCAGACGATGCTGACACTGTCACTTTCCGGACTAGTGCTCTTGAGGTCTCCCAGTGTTCATCAAACACAACAACCAACAGCCCTTCGGTGTGCAGCGCTACGGTTGAGTTGTCTGTCTCTGAGATGTTTGAGCACAAGAGGAAATTGCCAGCAAATGACCCCCGGGCCGTGGCAGTAACAGCCAGCCAGCATAGCCAAGCTTCTGGCCTGCGAAATGCTGCCATATCGAGTGGTGGAGACAAACAGCTTCAAGGGCATGATGTCAGTGGCCATCCCACGTTACGTGGTTCCCAGCCGCTACCACTTTGCGCGCTCTGCAGTGCCTGAGTTGCATGAGCACGTGGTCAGCTAAATAACCCGAAGCTTGAAGAATGCCGTTGCCTGCAAGGTTCACCTCACCACTGACACCTGGACGAGTGCGTTCGGCCAGGGTCGATACATCTCCCTTACCGCGCACTGGGTGAACCTTGTGGAGCCTGGCAGCGATTCCTCACCTGCTACGGCGCGGGTGTTGCCCACGCCGCAAACAGCTGGATAACAACAGCAGCACCTACCTCTCTGACTCCTTCTCCTCCAACGCATCTCAAAGCTGTACCTCATCCGGAAATGCTAACCCAGCACCAGCAGCAGTAGGATCGTGGAAGCAGTGCAGCACAGCTGTTGGCATGCGTCAGCAAGCGTTGCTGAAGCTGATCTGCCTTGGGGATAAGCAGCACACAGGGGAGGAAATTTGGAGGGGAATAAAGGAACAGACGGATTTGTGGCTGGCACCGCTGGACCTGAAACCGGGCATGAAGCTAGACACCTGGCACGAACTGGCAATGTACGCAATAGAGGTGCTGGCTTGCCCGGCAGCCAGCGTTATGTCGGAACGCTGTTTCAGTGCTGCCGGAGGCATCATCACAGATCGGCGTATCCGCCTCTCCACAGAAAATGCAGACCGTCTGACTCAAATTAAAATGAATCAATCCTGGATTGGAAACGACTACGCAACACTCCTGGACCCCAACCAAGTAACATGACCGATGAACATCTGGGATGGTTTAGCGTTTCCGGTCCCTGTTTATTGAACCTCTCATCTGTATTACATTTATGACTGCATGGCGGCAAAAAGCATTGCTGCTATATCCGCACGCTTTTTGTCCTCATGCAAGGCCTGGGTTGTTGTGTCTCACAAAGCGTGGGCTTCTCCTCCTGCGCCTCCTCCTGTTCCATCACGTGTGCTGCTGCTGCTGCTGCTGGTGCTGGGTTACCGTTGCCGGTCCCTGTTTATGGAACCTCTTATCTTTATTACATTTATGACTACATGGCGGTACAAAGCATGCTATCCGCACGCTTTTTGTCCTCATGCAAGGCCTGGGTTGTTGTGTCTCACAAAGCGTGGCCTTCTCCTCCTGCGCCTCCTCCTGTTCCATCACGTGTGCTGCTGCTGCTGCTGCTGCTGCTGCTGGGTTACCGTTGCCGGTCCCTGTTTATGGAACCTCTTATCTTTATTACATTTATGACTACATGGCGGTACAAAGCATGCTATCCGCACGCTTTTTGTCCTCATGCAAGGCCTGGGTTGTTGTGTCTCACAAAGCGTGGCCTTCTCCTCCTGCGCCTCCTCCTGTTCCATCACGTGTGCTGCTGCTGCTGCTGCTGGGTTAGCGTTGCCGCGTGGTCCCTGTTTATTGAACCTCTTATCTTTATTACATTTATGACTACATGGCGGTACAAAGCATGCTATCCGCACGCTTTTTGTCCTCATGCAAGGCCTGGGTTGTTGTGTCTCACAAAGCGTGGCCTTCTCCTCCTGCGCCTCCTCCTGTTCCATCACGTGTGCTGCTGCTGGGTTAGCGTTGCCGCGTGGTCCCTGTTTATTGAACCACTTATCTTTATTACATTTATGACTGCATGGTGGTACAAAGCATGCTATCCGCACGCTTCTTGTCCTCATGCAAGGCCTGGGTTGTTGTGTCTCAAAGCGTGGCCTTCTCCTCCTGCGCCACCCTCCTCCTGTTCCATCACGTGTGCTGCTGCTGGGTTAGCATTACCGGTCCCTTTTCCTGGAACCTCTTATATGTATTACATTTATGACTGCATGCCGACAAAAAGCATGTTACCTGTGCAAAGAAAACAGACATTTCCCGCATTTAAAAGACAGTTTTCCCTTTGAAACTTTAAAATCGATTTTCTCAAAAACTATAAGCTCTTTTTGCTAAATTTTTTTTTCCTCTTGTACCCACTCCCAAGGTGCACATACCCTGTAAATTTGGGGTATGTAGCATGTAAGGAGGCTTTACAAACCACAAAAGTTCGGGTCCCCATTGACTTCCATTATGTTCGGAGTTCGGGTCGAACACCCGAACATCGCGGCCATGTTCGGCCTGTTCGGCCCGAACCCGAACATCTAGATGTTCGCCCAACACTACCTACCACCTAAATGAATTTTGGCTCCTTTTCTTGTCACTAATACAGCTTTCTTTTGGTGCTATTTGATTGCTGCTGCGATTTTTACTTTTTATTATATTCATCAAAAAAGACATGAATTTTGGCAAAAAATGATTTTTTTAACTTTCTGTGCTGACATTTTTCAAATAAAGTAAAATTTCTGTATACATGCACCACGAAAAATGTGGACAAACATGTTTTTGATTAAAAAAAAACCCATTCAGCGGAAATTTATTTTAAATTTTTTTTTCACAAGGTGTCATTTTCCTCTAACTTGTGACAAAAAATAAAATCTTCTATGAACTCACCATACTCCTAACGGAATACCTTGGGGTAAGTTCTTTCTAAAATGGGGTCATTAGTGGGGTTCCTATACTGCCCTGGCATTTTAGGGGCCCTAAACCGTGAGGAGTAGTCTTGAAACAAAAATGACCTGTGAAATCCTAAAGGTACTCATTGGACTTTGGGCCCCTTAGCGCAGTTAGGGTGCAAAAAAGTGCCACACGTGGTATCGCCGTACTCAGGAGAAGTAGTATAATGTGTTTTGGGGCAAATGTTTACACATACCCATGCTGAGTGGGAGAAATATCTCTGTAAATGGACAATTGTGTGTAAAAAAAATCAAACAATGGTCATTTACAGAGATATTTCTCCCACCCAGCATGGGTATGTGTAAAAATAAACCCCAAAACACATTATACTACTTCTCCTGAGTACGGCGATACCACATGTGACACTTTTTTGCAGCCTAGGTACGCTAAGGGGCCCAACGTCCTATTCACAGGTCATGTGTTTTCTAGACTACTCCTCATGGTTTAGGGCCCCTAAAATGCCAGGGCAGTATAGGAACCTCACAAGTGACCCCATTTTAGAAAGAAGACACCCCAAGGTATTCCGTTAGGTGTATGGCGAGTTCATAGAAGATTTTATTTTTTGTCACAAGTTAGTGAAAAATGACACTTTGTGAAAAAAAAAAACAATAAAAATCAATTTCCGCTAACTTTTGACAAAAAATAAAATCTATGAACTCGTCATACACCTAACAGAATACCTTGGGGTGTCTTTTTTCTAAAATGGGGTCACTTGTGGGGTTCCTATACCGCCCTGGCATTTTACAGGCTTTTACAGGCCCAAAACCGTGAGTAGTCTGGAAACCAAATGTCTCAAAGTGACTGTTCAGGGGTATACGCATCTGCAAATTTTGATGACAGGTGGTCTATGAGGGGGCGAATTTTTTTTAGATGAAAGGTTGTATTGGGCCTGATCTGATGGATAGGAGTGCTAGGGGGTGACAGGAGGTGATTGATGGGTGTCTCAGGGGGTGGTTAGAGGGGAAAATAGATGCAATCAATGCACTGGGGAGGTGATCGGAAGGGGGTCTGAGGGGGATCTGAGGGTTTGGCCGAGTGATGAGGAGCCCACACGGGGCAAATTAGGGCCTGATCTGATGGGTAGGTGTGCTAGGGGGTGACAGGAGGTGATTGATGGGTGTCTCAAGGTGTGATTAGAGGGGGGAATAGATGCAAGCAATGCACTGGTGAGGTGATCAGGGCTGGGTTCTGAGGACGTTCTGAGGGTGTGGGCGGGTGATTGAGTGCCCTAGGGGCATATAGGGGTCTAATATGATGGGTAGCAGTGACAGGGGGTGATTGATGGGTAATTAGTGGGTGTTTAGGGTAGAGAACAGATGTAAACAATGCATTTGGGAGGTGATCTGACGTCGGATCTGCGGGTGATCTATTGGTGTGGGTGGGTGATCAGATTGCCCGCAAGGGGCAGGTTAGGGGCTGATTGATGGGTGGCAGTGACAGGGGGTGATTGATGGGTCATTGACAGGTGATTGACAGGTGATCAGTGGGTTATAACAGGGAAGAACAGATGTAAATAATGCACTGGTGAATTGATAAGGGGGGTCTGAGGGCAATCTGAGAGTTTAGGCGAGTGATTGGGTGCCTGCAAGGGGCAGATTAGGGTCTGATCTGATGGGTAACAGTGACAGGTGGTGATAGGGGGTGATTGATGGATGATTGATGGGTAATTAGTGGGTGTTTAGGGTAGAGAACAGATCTAAAGACTGCACTTGGGAGGTGGTCTGACGTTGGATCTGCGGGCCATCTATTGGTGTGGGTGGGTGATCAGATTGCCCGCAAGGGGCATATTAGGGGCTGATTGATAGGTGGCAGTGACAGGGGGTGATTGATGGGTGATTGACAGGTGATTGACAGGTGATCAGTGGGTTATTACAGGGAAGAACAGATGTAAATAATGCACTGGCGAATTGATGGGGGGGAGTCTGAGGGCAATCTGAGCATGTAGGTGGGTGATTGGGTGCCCGCAAGGGGCAGATTAGGGTCTGATCTGATGGGTAACAGTGACAGGTGGTGATAGGGGGTGATTTATGAGTGATTGATGGGTAATTAGTGGGTGTTTAGGGTAGAGAACAGATGTAAACACTGCACTTAGGAGGTAATCTGACGTCAGATCTACGGGCGATCTATTGGTGTCGGTGGGTGATCAGATTGCCCGCAAAGGGCAGGTTAGGGGCTAATTGATGGGTGGCAGTGACAGGGGGTGATTGATGGGTGATTGACAGGTGATTGACAGGTGATCAGGGGGATAGATGCATACAGTACACGGGGGGGGGGGGGGTCTGGGGAGAATCTGAGGGGTGGGAGGGTGATCAGGAGGGAGCAGGGTGCACTTTAGGGAATAAAACAAAATAGCGTTTACAGATAGTGACAGGGAGTGATTGATGGGTGATTAGGGGGGTGATTGGGTGCAAACAGTGGTCTGGGGGGTGGGCAGGGGGGAGGGGAGTGTGAGGGGTGCTGTGGGCGTTCAGGGGGCAGGGGGGGGGGAAATCAGCGTGCTTGGGTGCAGACTAGGGTGGCTGCAGCCTGCCCTGGTGGTCCCTCGGACACTGGGACCACCAGGGCAGGAGGCAGCCTGTATAATACACTTTGTATACATTACAAAGTGTATTATACACTTTGTATGCGGCGATCTGGGTGCTAATAAACCCGCCGGCACTTCCGAACACCCGAGGGGGCGGAGCCAGTCCCCGGCGGAGGATCGCGTCACTAATGACGCGTTCGCTCCACCCATGCCCGTACAAGGACCGCCGCCAATTGTAAATGCAGCGGTCCTTGCGGGATCCACTTCCCGGCCGCCATTTGTACATGCGGCGGTCGGGAAGTGGTTAAGTTATCACCTCTGTAGTTATTCTTACATGCAGTAGATGGTGGGGGAGCACACCCAGGCAGGATGTAGCTCCACCTCACCAGCTGCCGTCTTTGCCAGGAGTATTACAGCCAGCCTGCATGAGGATCCTATGTATGGCAGCCAGGGAAGGAGAGAGAGAGACTGTGTGTGTGTATGTCTGCATGTGTGCATATCTGTCTGTGAGACTGTGTGTGTGTATGTCTGCATGTGTGCATGTCTGTCTGTGTGTCTTTGTATACAAACGCTTAATGTCTCTCTTCTTCCTCTCATTAATTTAAGCACTGAAACCTTAACTTTAGGAATCAATCGTTAACTTAAAGGGGTTCTGTGGAGTGTAAAAAAAAAAAAAAACAGACACTTACCTGGGGCTTCTATAGACCACCTTTGGCTGTCATGTCCCGCGCCATCCTCCTACGATCATCCGTTCCCCGCCGCTGGTCCTGGTCTAATTATTCCTCTAGCAAGACTGCAGCTGCGTGCTCGCTCCCGCTTGCGCTTCCAGGAGCTTACTGCACAGGCGCAGTATGAGAAAACCTCATACTGCGCCTGTGCAGTAAGCTCCCGGAGACGTGAGCGGGAGTGTGCACTATTCATCCTGTTAGAAGAATAATTGACCAGTACCGGGGCGGGGAACGGAGGATAGTAAGAGGCTGGTGCAGGACATGACAGCTACAGGGGGTAGAGTTTTTGCTGCCTCCTTGTGAGGATGCATCTCCCCCCAATTTGGAATGATCGCACAGCAACCAACAATTTACACTACTTCATTTAATGTTCTCGCATGACATGCTGCAGCTCAACACAATAGCACACTGGCTGGCTGTGAGTCTGTGAGTCTCATTCTCTTCCTACTCTATCTACATGCTTTTAGTGTAAACACAGTACAAAAATGCTGCCCCTGTAATCTCTGCACCTGATGCAAATGTTTCACCTTGCTTCATGAGCGAACCGGCCCTGTAACCAATGCTCTTAGCCTAATACCCAAGCATACCCTTTAGTCTGAGCATAGTCCAATATGTAACATAAATTCCAATATTATCATTATAACGTTAACCCTGGAAAAATATGCTGACCGACACCATCCAAGTTGTATTACAGCTCTTTAAAGAGCTGTAATAAAACTAGGATGGTGGCTGTCTGCATCTTTCTCTGCTGAAGTGTAGCCTGGAGTGCTGACAGGCATTCTGACCAGGCACATCACCAGACATTTTCAGGTATACTTTCTACAAGATACGTTTTTATAACTTATACACTAACATTTACTTTAAAAAAATCTTGAATGTTGAAATAGCCCATACTTGTGACATAACCATGCTGTTTTCTAGGTTCAGTCATCTCACAGTTGTTACGAAAAATAATTTAGCATTAGAAATAAGGTCTCTGAGAACCATTATTCTGCTACACGATTGCAAATTGCTGTTGGAATTACTGCAACTTCCACTTCCTGGAACCACCTGCCCATCCTCCATCCCCTGCAACCTACTAATATCTTGAAGTGGCTATTGAAAGAGACACACAAGGCTCTCAAGGAAAACTATGAATGTAAACAAAGCTGTTGATTGGCCAGATAAAAAGGATGACCCAGAGCAAATCCTAGCAGCTCTAACCAGTCACATTTTTCTTCCTTAGTAACCATTAAATCATTCTGCACCTCTAGATGATCACTTAACGATCTAAAAGGGAGGTTATTGCTTAGTGAGCAGCTAGGTGAAAAAAAGTACTGCAATCTTCCACCCAGTAACAACAACCCCTTCATTTACTATATTTCTGGAAGAGACTGATAAACATTCAAAGCTTTTTTGGGGGGCTTTGCATTTGAGCTCTGCCTGTAGGAACCTGTTTCAAACTATTCTTACCATGCACTTTACCCCAGTCTCAAGTTGCCGCTGTGTCTAAGGGCCCTTTTATACTATGGTGTTGTGGTAAGCTTTTTACAGAAAGAGGTCTCTAAGTCAATAAAAGTGTATGAAGACTTCCATACTTAATGCAATGCAATGTGATGAAAGTAAATAAATTGCTGCAATCCAGTCGAAAAGTCAACAGTGCATTACCACGTGATCCATGCTTACCACACCTACTGTGCAGTAATGCAAGTCTATGGCAACACAGTAGTAAGTGTAAATGATGGGAGCGAGGCCCAGCACAGGGTGCATTCGTGGACCAACGGGAATCCTAGTGACGTATGTCCAGCAGCGAGTACGTCTCTGAGCAGGGGGCGGGCCTATGCACATGACCCTGTCAGCACAATCTGCCACGGGGTCATATGGATCCGTGCAGTGCTGCCACAGGATCACTGCACCGCACAAGTGTTAAAGCATTCTTAATGTCAGTCTGTACTTTCCTCTCAGTGCTGACAAATTTTTGTCCTCTGCCAGGTTGTAGTTTTGCTGTTCTCAGTGGTTGTTGCTTGATTTTGATTTTGTTCTCATGTACTGACAGCTTTGAAATTTTTAGAACAGAAGAAACTTGGTGCTTTCTATATCCTTGTGCCAGAAAAGCTAGGATTGTGCCTTTCTTTTCCTCACACAAAACCTTCCTTCTAACCTATTTTGGGATAGTCAATAGTTATTTTTAAATTCAGAAATCACCTTAGACATACTTCTAGCAGTGTTTGCCATCCAACTAGTCACATTGCAAGGAGAGAGTGTTGATAATTAAGGCAGTGTTTTTTTGTTTTTTTTTTACTTTTCCTCATTAATCACTTCCGGACAGCAGCAATTGAAATCTACATCCTGTTTGTGTCCTGTTATTCCCACCAGAGCATAGATTTCAATTGGCTCTGTGAAGCTGCCCCCCCCCCTACAAAGATGATTTTTACAGCACAAATGAGCACATGCACAACACTACCCACCCATACCAGTTTCATGTCTGTAGGTTGTTGTATGAGAGCTGGGTGAAAGTATTGTTGTAAAGTCCTTAGGGCATTTGCGGCAGCGGAACGCCGAAACCCATGCTGAGGTGCAAGCCTCTGGGTCTTGGCGGGCTGCTGACATCACTGGAGCGCATGGCGCTCAGCTCCCATTGGATAAGTTGCGGACGCGTTCTCAGTACGCGCTCCGCAGCTGTAAACAGTAGCCCCAAGGGTACATTGCTTGTCACCTGATCTGCTGACGCGCTGCTATGTTATTGGTTAATTTTGATTCTTTTGCTTTCTGATTGGTTAGTCCTTGTATATAGCTAGGGTGACCGCCCTCAGACATCGCCCGTGATAGCATTAGTTGTGGCTTGTTTCTGGGTATGCGCTCACACTCTGATTGATCTCTGTTGCCGACTTTGCCTTGTATCCTGACCAAGCTTTACTCTAGATTGATTTCCGTTACCGACCACTGCTTGTTCCTGACTTCGCCTTCGATCGGATTGTTGCCGACTCTGCTTTATACCTGGACTTGCCTGATTGCCGCCTGGATTGATTCCTGCTTGATTTAAGGACTCCCTTGAACTCTGCCTGGACCGACATTGGCTTGAACTGACCATGCTACCTGTAAAGTGTTTGAACTACCTAAACCAATCCTCACCACCCTGCAGTCACCTGGCTATCATCTAGACTGTCTCAGCCTCCAGGCCTCAGGTGACTAAACTAATTGTGAATACTGTGCCTTGTATATAACTTCTGGTTTGTTTGGTGAATATTATCTGTCAGTCTGTATGCTACATTTACCTGCAAGGTTACTGTAGTTCTGTATTAGGTAGGAGTTTGTGCAGGTGTAATGGGCTGGGTTATAGGTCTGTCATATGGGCATACAGCCTGACCTGTAGTCATTGACCAGACTAGCCTGACAATTGTTTTGGAAATAATGTGCTATTATCTTCAAAATGAAAGCAGCACAAATCTTAATTTTTGCAGTACAAATGGGTACAAACATAGCATTAACCAATCATGATGGAATTTTTTGTTGTGCTGATTGTACGGGGGCCAACTCCACTGAGCTATTTCTTTTTTTTTTTTTTTAAGAAGTTTCATAAATTTTTCAAATTATTACAAACATTAAGAGCCAAAGTTGAGAAAACCAAGTAGGCTTCAACATACGATGACATTAACTGAGCATATAAAACTGGGTAACCATCTTATTTTCTCCCCATAACACTCTGTGACCCTTCAATAATCCAACTCAACCATACCCCCCTCAATTGTTTCTCTCTAACAGGGCCTACAACTAGTCAAACCATATATCAACTTCTAATTATCAGAAGCACAATTTCCAAATCAAATGGGGTACAGCCTAGCATTTTACAGTTTACAACAAGTTCATTGTGACTGTGGGACTCTCAAGTTACCCAGAGTACCCACAAGATCTTCAATGTAGTACCAAGAGTCTGAATTGAGACATAAACGTTTGTAGATCAGGTCCGCTGAGAGTTTTTTCAATAAAAGGTCTCAATTTTTTCAAGAAGTACTTGGCTTTAGACTTTTTATTTAACAGGGCGTCTAATATTTCTAATGCTGTAGCATGTGAAAGTTCCTCTTTGAGGTCGCAAATGTTAGGTGTAGTGTAGTGGGATAAATCCAACGGTTGTAGATCACCCAACTTGCAGCAATTATAAGCAAATTAGCTAAATCAGTGAGCATAGTCTTTGAAGAATCTTGGGTAGGCTGAATTTCTTCATAATTGAAAAAACACAACAGAGGATCTTTCTGAGGTGGTATTTTACAAACAGTACTAATATAAGACCCGACATTTCGCAATTTGAGGACAGTACCACAAGCAATGTAGCTATGGAGCTATTTCAATCACTTTCGCCACACAGACAGCTTGCTCAGCCCTTGCGCTCGTGCCGTTCTGTTGTCACCACAACCAGCTTGCTCTGCTGTCACGCTGACACTGACAGCAGATCCGTATCTCCGTCAGGAGTCAATTTCATTGGCTCCTGACCCATGATCACTGCTTGAGATTTAAAGAAAAAAATTCTCTGGTTTGCAAGTGGTTAAATAAGATTTAATCCAGTTGATCACCTATCAAGTATTTCATAAAGCAGAATTAATTGTGTTTGTGTAGCAATTTAACAGATCCTGGCATGAAATGTTTGTCATACTTATAGAGATGCTGATTTAAAAATAGGTTGCAGAGTTCTCTTATTTTTTTTTCCCCAAAGCTGCATATAGTACTGTTTTAAAACAACTACTCACAAGCTTGGTTTAATTTTATAAATTGCACTGGAATTGCATTTGAACTCAAATGTAATTGGCCATTATTATTATAAGCAATACTTACTATTGATTACTATTGCATCTCTGCCTTGTCACCAAGATTCTATATAATATTGTTTACCTTATGCGGATCATATGCAGAGTAGATACAAAAAGACGATTTTCCGTGAGCCTTAGCAGTGAAAACATTGGTGCCGGCGGCATCCTTTTAGATATTTAAATCCATTGTAAATCTAACATATTTTATGTAAAGGTATTTGAATCTCATCTCGTAAGTGCACAAGCTACACTTCATACTGTTTTCTGTAATGTAATATTATTATTGGAAAACAGTATGTAGCTAATAGGAGAGACAATGACATTGTTCTGTTTGAAAAGAAAAGCAGTCATTTTTCACAGGTGGAAGAAGAATGTTTAAGGATGATTAGACTTATTGAAATAAATGAATGCACTGTATACTTTAATAACCCTTACACTGTACATGGTGGTAGAGTGAAAAGGATTATAATTTAATGCTTATCCAAGCAGCTTCCTGCCATAAGGCTCCCTATGGTGCTATAAAACATCTTACAAAAATCCAGTCCAGGGATTGTAGGAACTCAATAAGCAGGGTTGTCTTATACAAGAATATTGCTTAGAAGAATATTGGGGACAGGTCTCCTTCAATTCCATGGGCTGCATCGCAGAAGCCTGAGAGATGGATGCAGCTAAAATTTTGTCTTCTTAAAACGCAGACTATAAATTTCACCAGACTGACAGAATAGCTATGATCTCTGATTACACTCACTTGCCTTTATGAGATTTCAATGCGCGTTATTCTTCAGAAACTGCATCCTGCGACTATGTATAATTTCCTCTGCTAAATCAAATTATCTCTTTTGAGATATTATTCCTGCAAGAAAGATAAGCATTTATGTGTTGGTGTTTTGTTTAGTGGCCATATGCTTATTAAAGTAGTTGATATTATTTGCTTGCATAAAGTTTATTGTTGGTTTGGTTGTATTAAATTGAGCACCAGATTATCTGGTTAAAAACTATGTTATGCATCCACATGAAAGGTTAAAGAGGAACAGTAATGTTGTACAGTAGCATGTAATATATTATTTAGGATACACAATTTTATGTTATTTACCCTAATTTCAGCAACAGAAATACTACATGTACAGTATATATATTGCTGTATATTGATATGTAACCCACCCTCCCAGTGATGCATAGCCTAGGCTATGATGTCATTCAGCCTTTTGCCCCAGAGCACTCTGGGAGACCAGGTGTTGTTACTGCTCACTTCCCAACAAACAACAAAACAAACATCACACGGTGATACACCTTGCTAAGAGCAAAGATGCCACCATCTGTGATAAATTAAAGGATGTAGGTCAGGATAAGGAAAGTTTTTACAATGGGCAAACCTCAACTAAATAATCTATAAAATGGAATTGTCAAAAAATAAGCTATTTAAATCATGAAGTCATATTCAGTAACATTCCTTTTTTTATTTAAAAAAATAATGTATTTATTTTAATGCATCATATTTCAATTCTTCCATTCAGAAAAAAATGATTACATTTGTATGACAACTGTGACAATGAATTGTTCCTAACTTGTCAGTTCTTTTTTACTTAGATGTGAATGTTTAAACACTTCAGTACCACAAGTTTTTTTCCCTTTTAAAGGGAACTGAGCACATTCTCTTTCAATGGAATCTCTCCCGGCATAGAAGCTGCCATGTCCCCCCCTCCCCTTCTCACATTCCTTATTTACAGAAGTCAGAGATGCTATCTTGACACATTGACACAAACTAGGTCTTTGAAGAAACAGTCCTAATTACTAACCCCCTTTGTTATCTAATAGCATTGTTTACCTCTTGGTAATTAGCCCAATAAAACAATTAGGAACCTGAAAGCTCTGCGGCCGGGGACGGCCGGGCAGCCCTGCTGAAACAGGGTAATTAATCTACTTTGAATGTAAAATACAAGGGAAAATTAAAGTTTATTTTAATAATGAAACAGATTGTCGGCATGCATTTTTCATGTGCTATAGAAATGTCCTGAATGATAAAAAAAGGTGCTCGGTTCACTTTAAAACCAGAGCAATTTTCACATCATGCTCCTCCCATTCATTCATCAATAACTTTATCGCTACTTATCACACATAAATTATATAGATTTTTTTTGCAGGACAAACTAGGCTTTCTTTGGGCGGTACTTTTTGCTAAGAATTATTTTATTTTATATGCATTTTGCAGGGAAGAATAAGAAAAAAAAAATCACTATTTCTCAGGTTTCAGACATTGTAGTTTAAAAATAAAATGTGCTATTGATGATGAAACAGACATATTTTATTTGGCCATTTGTCTCGTTTATTACAACATTTAAATTGTGTCCCTAGTACATTGTATGGTGATAATGTTTTTATTTGAAATAAAGGTGTATTGTTTTTTTATACTATAGCAATAGTTACAAGCCTTTATTCACAAAAGCAATAGCAATATACCCTCACTAGTGACCTTAGCCCTAGGTCTGTCACCACTCATATCTGTGCACACACACGCCCGCCGCGCGCACACTACTGCCCCTCCTAGCCCCATCCTCCCTTGCAAGCCGTGCGTCATTTCCCAGCTCTCCTCAGTGTCTCTGCGCCCCACCCTGCACATGCACACAATAAAAAAAAACACACACAAACGGACATGGGATGCAGAGACACTTGAGGATTATCATAGAGGATGACATACATATTATAAAAAGTCCCTAAGGTAACTTTTTATTTAGTTTTTCTTTAATGATGCATTTTTTTAAGTGTTTTATTTTGGTAATTATGGGGAAGGGGTTGAAGAAGTTAAAAATAATAAAAATGTACCACATTTAATTTTTCTATGTGAACGTGGTGTATTTGGGTGTATTTTTACTTTATGGCCACAAGATGCTGCTACACTAGCTTCTGTGATCTAAAAATAGAAGACGGAAGCAAGTGTTTATAACTTGTTTGTCGATTTTTTTCTTTTTTTCAATCAGAGCCCGTGCTGCTGCCGGAGGCTCTGATTCATCACAGGCCTGGTGATTGGTGTTTAGAACAGCTGTTTTCTGTTCCCCATTCACAAAAGGACAGGATTGTGGCTAATGCAAACGGGAGATACGCAACGATCGTGAGCGGAAGTAAACAGTATACATATCTACGCCCCTGAGCCTGAAGTGTAGTATACAGGGGTGTAGATATGCATAGCAAGGGTGCTGAAGTGGTAAACTGAATCAAACTGCAAACAAATAATCTTAACCAAAATGTGTATGGTCAACATTATCTGCGACTAGTCAGTATTCAGATGCTAAACAAGTTACTGCTAGTAAGTCACAATTTCTTTTTTAGAGTGCGCTACCCATATAGTTCACCAGCATGCCAGTGCTGATGTCTCCACAATATTTCAAGACTGGTCCTCAGTTACATCCACGCCAATTCCACACAGTGTCATATTAATCCGCCACAATAAGCCTCTGGTTGTCCAGGTACTCAGAGAGTAGAAATAGAAAACAGAAAGAACAAAAAAATCATAGTATAGTCTGCTATGTTAACTTCACGGGGGGACCTCCACCCTATGGGGACCCAGTGGCACCACTACGGGATCACCTCTGTCACCCTGTGCAGTGACCAACTATTAGCATGCTCACCTTGCTGCAAGGCTGCCCTGCCTCACAGACAGCAACTGAGTTTAGACTCAGGACTGAATACTCCTTCAACAATCTTCATTCCTCCATATCTCAAAGAAAAAGGGATTTAAACAATCATAGTGCAGTTAAACCGCACAAAACCAGGTTCCACAGTATAAAGCACACATTCTCCTGCTCACCAGGTTGCTGCCCACCCTCACAGACAGCTGCTCTAGCTTAAACGTGTCCTTGTTTCCGGCTTGTTATCAGTCTCCAGCTTTCTATGTATTCTGGCACAGACTCTGGTATGTATATATCGAAAACTGAGATGCCTCCAATAGTGTAAAAGAAAAGCATGTATTGGATAAGATCAAGTATTATACTCACAAACATAAGATAAAATGCGCATATCAAGATAAAAAACCAGGGGACATCTCCTCCTGTTGCTGCTGGTTGCTTCCTCACCCTTTCTCCGCCCTACGCGTTACATCTTACGACTCATCAGGGGCTATCCCCTGATGAGTCATAAGACGAAACGTGTAGGGCGGAGCAAGGGTGAGGAAGCAACAAGCAGCAACAGGAGGAGACGTCCCCTGGTTTTTTATCTTCATATGCGTTGTAAGAGAAGTGCAGCAGGCCTAATTTGTGAGGGAAGTGGGAGAGGATAAGGGGAGCGCAATTGAGAAACCCAAACTTTTCAAAAGTTACTGCTAATGTTAACTATTGCAAACGCTACCAGTCTTGTCCATGTTTTGCATATGCAGTCCAGGCAGGAGCCCAGTGTAACACCTGGAGAAAGGGGCACCACAAAGATATTCTTATCATAATCTGCTTAAAGAGAACCCGAGGTGTGTTTAAAGAATGTTATCTGCATACAGAGGCTAGATCTGCCTATACAGCCCAGCCTCTGTTGCTATCCCAAACCCCACTAAGGTCCCCTTGCACTCTGCAATCCCTCATAAATCACAGCCATGCTGTGAGGCTGTATTTACATCTGTAGTGTCAGTCTCAGCTGCTCCCCCGCCTCCTGCATAGCTCCGGTCCCTGCCCCCATCCCTTCCCTCCAATCAGCATGGAGGGAAGGGATGCAGGCGGGGACTGGAGTTCTGCAGGAGGCGGGGAGAGCAGCAGACTGACACTATAGAGATAAACACAGCCAGCTCTGACAAGCTGTTTGTCAGCAGCGTGGCTGTGATTTATGAGGGATTGCAGAGTGCAGGGGGACCTTAGGGGGGTTTGGGATAGCAACAGAGGCTGGGCTGTATAGGCAGATCCAGCCTCTGTATGCAGATAATATTCTTCAAACCCACCTCGGGTTCTCTTTAATGGAATTGTTATGCACAACAGCTAGGTACATTAAGAAAGTAAATAATAATAATTTGAACACCTGAATTAACAATAAGGATTAGCAACTACATAACAAAAAAGACCTGAGTTGCATAACAAAGATGGGAAAGTACTATTAATCTGGTAATTAGCTTTTATTTGTTTTATATTTGCACCATATTGATTGTTGCAACTCTTCTTGATTTCCGAGGTGTTTCTGTCCTGGTCAATTTGTGTATTTTACATATATTTATTCTGAGAAACATAATTTCTATATAGATGCTTGCAAAACTAATAAATGTATATGCTCTGTGAGTCCTATAGGAGAAAAGCAATTTACAAATGTTATTGTATTGTATTATGATCTTCCTGTTCACAAGATTGGGGGAGGGATTCAGCAAAAGATGCCTTGCCTGGGGCACCAAAATGGTCATAAATGCCTCTGCTAACAGCACTGGGTCACTAGAACTGTAGAAGTGACTGCAATGTGTCCTAATTGTCAGTAAATGCATTGAATAAGATTAATAGCAACTGCTTAGTAACTTAGTAGCTTTGAAAAGTAGTAACAAGTAGGGGTCCCCAAACTTTTTTAGTCAAGGGCCGGGTCAACATACTTTAGACTGCTGGGGGGCCGGAGCATACATAAAACAATGAAGAAAAACATTATATTGAACCTAGGTAGTGTAAAAACAGCGCCTGAAACAATCCCCACATGCAAAGCAATCATTGTTCAAAATACATACTTTCAAAAGTCCCCCAAAATAACCCCCTTTCCCCAGTAATTGCAAGGACTGAAAATTATCCACCCCTACACACGGGCGCACACACACTGCTTTTATATTACCTCTAACCACCACAACTACTACAATGTTTTTACTCACCAGACAGTGAAGCATACCCAGGTGACAACCTGCCATACAGTTTGACAGCAGTGCCACCTAATGTGGAATTGGATTGGAAGCCAGTGAATGACTTCTTGCTGGCTTCCATGTGGAAACGTGGTGCTATAAGTAATATATTTTGTCTGTGGAGGGCCAGTAAAAAGGCCTCAGGGGGCCACATTTGGCCCGCGGGCCTTAGTTTGAGGACCACTGGTCTAGTGCGACATGACCCTAAGGCTCCCTGCACACTGCAAATCCGTTTTGTGATTCTAACTTGCAATTCTGATCTTCCCTAAATGTAATCAACAAAAAAAACGGAGGAAAAACGCAGCATGCAGTCACGATTAAAAATCGGAATCAGAATTGGATGTAAAAACCAATTAAAAATTGGAATCGGAATCGCATGCAATGTGCATGGAGCCTTAGTTTGTCTTCAGGGAGAACTCATTAGAGTGTAGAGTTGTGATGTTTTCCTTTCAAGGGACAGGCAAGAAAAAATAATAATGAGATTAATTGTTTTCTTTAAAATGCCATCAAAATTTAGTGTGGTGGAAACTATGATCTGTGGACTGAATTGTACTACAACAGGATCTTCCATTTGAGGCAAATAACCTTATTCAGAGATTATCAGAGCTGACAAGTGGTGCTTCCAAACTGGCCTGTACTTATTACAGATCACCCGTAAGGCCAAAAGGGTCTGCAACCGTTAGTCATAACTGTTTATAGTGAAGGTTCATAGTGAGAGTCAGGGCAGCTATCAGGGGGGGACAGCTGACACTGCAGTGAGGGGCCCAGGGCTTCTGGGGGCCCTGGGCCCCCCCAAAGCGCTGGAAAGGTCACATGTGCTGGCTGCGGGCCTGTGGCTCACTAACCAGCAAACCGCGTTCCAGCACTATAGGGGCACCTATACCTGGCTAGGGCAAGGGGATGAGCTGAGACAGAAGGGGACAGGAGGTAACACAGGGGGGAAAAAAAAGCACAGGGGGAACAAAGGCGGACAAAAGAGGCACAGGAAGAAAAGAGAAGAGACTGGAACATGAGGTCACAGAGAGGGACACAAAGGAGACACAAACTGAGGTGAGACAGAGGGGGACAAAAGAGGCACCGGAAGAAAAGAGGGGGTAAAAGAGAATGGATAAAGGATAAGAGCGTACCTACAAGTCCCTTTTTCATTTGTTAACCGGGGACTACCTGTATTTTTCTAGTATTTGGCTCCACCCACAATATGCCATGGTCATGCCCACTTTTTGCCGCATCACACTGTGCATGCTGCTTTCATCAGTGTCGGAGCCCTGCACATTTTTCACCGCTGTGCACTTCTTGCACAGACATGGCGTGGGGTAGCTAGTGGATGGGCACAGCAGCCAGTGGGTAGGCCCAGGGAGGAGGGGGGCCCAGGCCTGATGATGTGTGAGGGGCCCCAAAATTTCTGATGACAGCCCTGGTGAGAGTTTCTAAAACATTAGCAAATTAATAGTTGTGGTACAGGGTATTTAGTCATAGGAAAAACCAGAACTTTTCCTTAAAGAGAACCTGAACTGAAAATAAACTTACCTTCTGTGTAGTCTACTTCTCAATCTCTTTCTCCTCTCCTGCGTCCTGTTTGTCCACTGTGATCAATGGAATTCTCCGTCCTCCATTTTAAAAATTGCCATTACCCCATAACAGCTTCCTGGTCAGAACACTGTTAAATTGTAATATCACCCACTTGAGCCATAGGGAAACATGGACATTACCTTGCACATTTAGTTGTAACTGATAGCTGCTGATATATAACTGACAGCAACTGGTATATTTCAGTTCTGACAAAATATTGTCAGAACTGGGAGGGATCACTGTAAGAAGAAAATGGTGAGCTTCTGAGAGGAACTGACGGTGCAGTTAGTATGTAATATTCATTTGCAGCTACATCATGTGTAAATTTTAAATAATTTTACTCTCGGCAGGTTCCCTTTAAAAAGGAATCATTCAAATAAAGATTCTGCAGATTGCAATAACGCAACTACTTATTCATTAACTTGTCTCTTATCATTGAATTGAGGATCTCTTCCTATCTAGGTAAATTAGCAAAGAGTTTAAAAAGAAACAAAATCCAGACTGCTTCTGGCACAGCCAAGGGTTGCTGCTGGGACTGGGGCTGCTGAATAAACATGTGCAGAGAGGTGCACAAAAATGCCACTCACCATCATCCTCTCTTCAGTTTGCCTCTCCCACCATTCCTCCTCCTCAACCGGGACAAGTGCGGCTTTAATAGATAGAGCAGGGCTACAAGAAAATGGCTGCCGATGTCCACGAATGTGAACTACAGCGGTCATATTCTTGTAGTCCTTTTCTAGCTACGAGACAGAGAATAGGAAGAGGCAGAGCGGGACAACAGAGTAGCGTGGATGAGACAGGGCAGGGACATGGCGACACATACCCGAGGCTGCCGTGACACATACAAGTGTGTATGGGTTGGGAACCACTGCCTTAGTAGCTCACTTAGTCAAGCTCATAACCTGCATGAAAGGAAAAGACAGGGCAGGGAAATAAATCACACACAGTAACAATAAAATAAATAAAAGATTGGTTCAACTCACACGAACCCAGTGGATACACAAAACATCTCCAAAAACAGAAACTGTAAGTTCCATGTACCCAGCAACAAGAGGGTAAGCACCAGAGCTGCACCAAGGCCAATATCTTTCTGGGGTTACTATGCTAGTGGTGGAAGTGAATGTATCCTGCACAATGAGCACATTTACAATGGGACACAGATCTAAACCTACCTACCAAGGTTGCAA